>NC_088362.1:11932086-11934586 GCF_034508935.2 Berghia stephanieae
TTGGTTCTAAACAAAGAAAATCATTACTTTTTATTCTTCATGCTGGCTAGAACTTTTCACATCCCTTGTGATCAGAATGTGTAAAAGTCAAAACATGATCAAATTTATGTGTTTTTTTTTCCCCATCCGGATACGCATTTATGCTTGCCGGGGAAATATTTCATACGGGCGTCCGCCATTGTTCCGATAGTTTAGAGTTAGTGTTACTAAGTTGCCATGCGTCATTAGGTTTTTATTCAAGGTTAATTCAATCTTAGGCTTTCGCCAATAAATCAACAATTTGATGACAACATACATGAAAGTGGAAAAAAAAATAAAAATATAAAAATAAAAGATGGTAAATGGAACCAAAAAATAAACTGATACACCACACAAAAAATACAACAGGAAGGAAGTGACTTTACGACTGTTGAAGAGTATTCAAACAGCTATAATGTCTAGAATCTCTCAATTCCCCCCCCCCCCCTCTCCCTCACAGGTTGTGGAGAAGCCGACCCCGCTGACGTTGCATTTATCTTCAGCCCTTCCGATTTGGGTCTAGACGCTACCGCCTGGACCACGTCCTTCATCGGCAATGTGATTGATGGCGAGGATATGGATGTAGGATTCCACGTAAGTGAAGCGATGTGAATTTGTGACTCATCATCATCATCATCATCATCATCATCATCATCATCATCATCATCATCATCATTGCCTTTTTCACCCTGGGTCAGGGTATAGGCCACGGACAAACAGTTTCCATCCTTCTCTATCCTGGGCTAACTTTTTTTGGTCTCATTCCATGTCTTATCACTTCTCTGTATATCAGCTTCGTTCGGGGAACGAGATACCGTGTAGTGCATCATTGAACATAGTAGTCTGGGCCCGGGATGGCTGATGGCATTCGGCACCGGGTTGGATCTCCATAACTCACATTTTGGGACGTGCTGGTCAGGTGGCTCGACATCCGGGTTAGCCTCGTGACGGTCAATAGAAATTTACACCTTTGCCCACGATATGTCTCAAGATCCCCCACTGCGTCAAGTTCGGAGATCCACGAGGCAGACTGTCCAACATGTACCCGATGTGGGAAAGAAATCGAAATCGCAGAGTATCTAGTTGAACGGTGTGTTGTGACGAAGCGTCTGGGCGGGTTTGCGACGGTGCGGTAAAGAATTTGCAGTTTTGGTCAATCGTCATAACAAAGTAGTGTGAGCACCATTAGAAGCTGCTGCCATGAAGTGATTTTAAAGTTAAACTGAACAGAAATGGCACATTTTAGTTTTGGTGACTTTAAGAAACGGTATCTATCCTTCTCAATTAAACATAATGTATTTTAACTAAATTTCATATTTCTCGCACGCAAAGGATCAAAGATCGATCCCAGCTGACGTCGATTTTATTTTTTCTGACCCTCTCCTGTCCACCCAGCAGTGATTGGGGAGCTGCTGAGGTCGGCCTCAGAGATCTGTCAGAAAGTGTGTCCATCCAAAGGATAGCAAGAAATTCACATTGTTCGTTTCACGCTATAAAAACCGGAATAAACTCTAATTCCATGGGCCTAATGGCTCTGAATGCCATTTTTATTTACAGTTTAACGAAATATTTCACAAAATTCTGAATGTTGTCCATATTATCCTTTGCAATATATATTTTTTCTCTCCATAGTATGGTGTCAACAGCGGCTCCTGCCCTCTGGATAGTGGATTCAATTTAGGTACTTATGATTTTGTTGATGACATCCATGATCATCTCAGTTACTACGACACATTGAAGCTTCCTTCCCTTGTCACCGTAAGTATATAAATATGTTAGTTTTCAAATAGTATCTATATAGAGCAATTTCCAGTAAATGTGCTCAAAGCGGTTTATAAGGTTCAAAAGTCAACAGCTACAATTACCATTACGTGAATGAGGCGTTATTTTGATTTTCTAATTTTCTCGACAAAGACAACGCTATTACTGACCAGGTTCAGGTACTTATTTTACACATTCGTGCGTTGAATGAATGAGAATAAAGAGCCTTTTCCAAGGAACCAACTTTGAGCCACTCGCAGTGGAACTCTTACAAGGGTTTTCTACAGGTCTGAAGGCGAGTGTCATACCATTAAACACCCATTCCACCCATAGTTTTTGCATTCTCTTAATAGTATTCACTGTGTTTGGACACACTAATTGGGCAGAGTTTGTGATAAACGCATTCACCTTTTACGAATATATTTATGCTTAAACTAACTTCATTTCAAATAATTTGAATCACTCAGATGGATGTGTTTGATTCGTCGAGAGGAGGGCGTTCTTACGCACGTGATGTAGCTGTGATCTTCGTTGGAAGCGGGAAAAGTGCGCATGTTGTGACACCCAAGGTCAAAGAGCTTTTGGACAACGGTGTAAAGGTAAGAATTGGAAGAAGATTCCACGTTTTTTTTTTTAGTTTAAAGACTGCAAAAAACAACAAACAAACAAAAAAAGATACCCCCCCCCCCTAAAAAAAAAATTAAAAAATAAAATAAAAAAA
>NC_088362.1:11939586-11997086 GCF_034508935.2 Berghia stephanieae
ACTCACTTCATCTCTTGTGGCTCTGAATGACTACTTTAATAAAGCATATGTCTGACTAAAGTTTCTAAGATCTATTTTTAGCATCCGAATCACCCTTGAGATAATACCGATTTGAGACTATAAGTGATACTAAGAGTTGCTAGGAACTGTTGAATATAAAACATAATAAACAACAATAAATATACCAGCGTTAACCCTCTCCTTACCAACTACCTATTGGAAAATCGTCACATTTGTTACGATGCAACCGCCACTTTTCTCATCCAGATTTCATAGCTTTTTTTGCTATAGCTATCAAAACTTGACATTCTGTAATAGAGCTTTTATTGTCGAACAATATTATGCATAGAATGTGCTTATCGCTTTACTGTTTGAGTAAGATATGTCTGGGTTTTTTTGTGTGTGTTGGTTGGGTGTGAAGTTTTGGCGAAAATTCTGAAAATCTCTAGTAAGGAGAGGGTTAAAAAAGAACAAAATACCAAACATGGAGCGTTTCGGGATCAAAACCCTTCTTCAGCCAACAATAAAATAATAGATACACTACTAATGTATTTATGTTTATAATGTTTTTGTCGATGGGTGAAGAAGTGTTTTGAGCCGGAAACTGGAAACGTTCCGTCTTTTGGTATTTATTGTTCTTTTGGAAGCTGTTATAGTCATTTTTGTTCATTGAAAAAATAGGTCACATAAAATCTGAAAAACTGGGCCTTATCTTATTGTCTTGTAACATAAAAAAATGACTTTACTCATTAAAATTAAATCACAGCCTTGAAGATGATAATAAACTTATTTTACAACAGGCCAGACTGTATCACAGAAATGGATCGTGTTACATGGTAATATTATTACATCAATAAATCTGGCGTGTTCTGAAAATAGCAACAACACATTTTTTTTCCAATTTTGGTCAGAAAAATCGTCCTTTAAATTCGATCAATCGATTAAAATGACACCTATTCTTGTCAAATAAACACAAATATGGAAGTCTCAGGTTTGAGACTTTTTGGCAAGACGGAGGTCATTTTAATCTATCGATACTTTGAAAGGTGAGTTTTCTGGCTAAAATTTAAAGACTATGTTGGATTGTGTTATTCAGAGAATGGTAGATACTCGTATAACAATGTATAAACGTTATAATCAGTGGCGTGGCATGCTTACAGAATAAGGTGGTGCCAGAATCGGAAGAAAATGACTTAAAACATGTAATATTTGTAAATTCAATAGAAAGAATATTTTCAGACAAGTAAGAGGCGGTATATACCATTTCTCCGTTTTATTTTTAAAAAATATAAATTGTAACCCATACTTTTTAAATTATGGATGCGGTGCCAGGCACCAAATCGACCAATATGACCACGCCTCTGGTTATAATAATAATATTACAATAATAATGTCATTCATCATCTCGTATTTTAGTACCATTAAAAACAAAATGGGAGTGGCAATTTAGCATATCATTTCTCTCTCAGCCCCTCTCTCTCTCTCTCTCTCTCTCTCTCTCTCTCTCTCTCTCTCTCTCTCTCTTTCTTTCTTTCTCTCTCTCTCTCTCTCTCTCTCTCTCTCTCTCTCTCTCTTAGAAATATTGTAGACGGGATGCTAGGACGGAATGCTTGTTTTAACAACAACATGAGTAAAACATTAACATGGGTATCTTTGTCTTATTTACAACTGTACTCAAAATATCTTTCTTCTCCATCTCATCTCTCTCTCTCTCTCTCTCTCTCTTTCTCTCTCTTTCTCTCTCTGCCAGTCTCTCTCTCCTCTCTCTCTCTCTCTCTCTCTCCTCTTCTCTCCTGCTCTTCTCTCTCTCTCCTCTCTACTATCTCTGTCAATAATTTACGATTTAAAGAAGACGGATAACAGGACGGAATATAAAAATAATAATATGAGTAAAACGTTACCATGGGTATTTGAAATTTTATTTACAATCTGATATTTCACTCCCTCCCTCCCTCCCCCTCTCTCTCTCTCTCTCTCTCTCTCTCTCTCTCTCTCTTTTCTCTCTCTCTTTCCTTCAGTTTTTTTTCTAATTAATTTCGTTACTCTCTAATAAACTAAGAGAAAGAACCTGTTATATTTTCCTTTGCACAGAACGTTCAAGAAATAATTGTGGAACTAATATAGATCTGGTGAACAACATAATATGAGGACATTTGTAGTGTGGCAATAAAGGTAAATGAGCTACAATAATAATTTCTTACTTTTAGAAATCAATACATTTCATGACACGAATATGCATAACGCTAAAATGATAAGTATAATATTCACAAATCCTGCCCGCCAGATCGCCTATGCCAACACACAAAGTTTTGCGTGACCAGAAACGTTTGTTGTCTGATTAAAGAATTAAATTAGAACTGATCATATTTGATTCAATAGTCTGATGTCACGTCCGCCCAGCAAGGAGCAGCTTGGTTCTAAACAATAAAAGTCGGTAATTTTTATTCTTCATGCTGGCTAGAACTTTTTCAGAATGATCAGAATGTATAAAAGTCAAAGCATGACCAGATATATAATGTTTTTCCTCCTCTGGATACACTTTTATGGAGAAGTATTTCATAAGGACGTCCGCCATTTTCCGATAGTTTAAAACCAGTTAAAGTAACTATGCGTCCTTACGAGGGAAGTGACGCCACGACTGTTGAACCCTACTAAGTAGATGTTGAATTATGGTCATATCATATTTAGCAAATCTGAAGTCTACCAATCGTGAAATGGGCAATAAAAGTTGGAACCAATAGTTTGTTCTAGAATTCCAAGAAATTTGATGGATATACATTTTATTTTCATAAAAGATAAACTTAGTTTTTTCGTGACATGCGACATGATACCATCTATCTACATTGACCCCTTGTGTCACATATTACACATTTCTATCCAAGAATTGAAATCATTAACAACACTGATTGATTGATTGATTTAAATGCACGATCTTTAAAATGCGTTCCTGTATTAATACTTGCACTCACTAAGACTTGATGAATAAAATTATATAAATCTACGAAACTCTTGATATGCTTGGCTCCCGTTTTCATATTTCCCTCTTTAAAGCACTAAATAAAAGCCAAAAATAAATATGTAGATTTCTTTGAATGATAAAAATGCCCCTTATTCTTACCACGTTTTGAAGTTACTTTTGAAGTTACTCCCTGCCTCAAGTATCCTACAAGTAGCATATTATCCTCTTATCTAAAAACAATTCTTCAAAATTATGAATCTCAATTCCAACTATTTTGTTATTTTAAAAAAGAGATGAAAAATGAAACAACTGTTGTAATCTCACTCAATTCATTCACTCTCTTTATAAACATTTTCCACGTTATAGTTACAATTCAACATTGTTAATTGATCGTCTAAACAGAAACAACAAGGGTGAATACATAACAAAAATGTGACCATTCGTCTCAAAACGGTTATTATGTGGGGGTGAGCGAGATGCTTAATATAGAATTTTAAAGATAATTAAATGCGAGTTAAAAAAGTAAAACGAATTTATCAGTGAATTGCCGTTCTCTTGAAAAACACGTATTTGAGAAGTCCCAGGTTCGAGAGATTTTGCCAAGATATCGGCCATTTAAATCGATCGATATTCGCAGGACGAGTTTTCTGGCCAAATTTGTTCATGTGTTTTTCCAGATTAGGCAGTTAACTGGTTCAGGAGTCTGTCTGAGTTTTGTTTTTTGTAAAGTGCTTTGAGCATGTTTAGTGGGTATTGCTCTAGATAAAAGCTCAATTTCTTTTCTTCAACTTTTAAAGAATACATTATGTCTTTGTTCCTATAGGGAATGAGATTAGCGGAAGAGTAGCGTCCCTTGATTGGACGTCACCTTACAGAGAGAGCATCAACTTAAAGATCGCTGAGAAACTATTTAACTAACAGCGCGGTTTCACAGGAAGCGAGGAGGAGAGACGCATGCGCGAACCATAATGACGTTCTCTCTCTAATAACTTCTTCGCCGGTGACGTCCAATCAAGGGACGCTACTCTTCCGCTAATCTCATTCCCTATTATTCAAACATAAAATAAAACTTTCTTCATCTTAGTCGGTCCAACATAATACCAGCTAAACACGAATGGTCACAAATGCTGGAATTTCATTAAACATAATATTATCTTAATCTCCATCATCATCTGATGAATTTCATGTGCGTGTTAGTTTGAGCGATTCTCGCATGCTGTACAATTTCTCCCTCCAACTGTAACAAATCTTTCTTCAATTTCTCGTTGTTGGCACGAATGACATCTAGGAAATAGAAATAAATATGGAAGTTATTATGAATGAGTGACAAAGGGATCTATCATTGCAGCTCTTGCTTCACGGACATCTAGGAAATAGAAATAAATATGGAAGTTATTATGAATGAGTGACAAAGGGATCTATCATTGCAGCTCTTGCTTCACGACGACGTTGATAAAGGTCAATGGTTATGATTGTTTGTAAATGTATGAGTGGGTGTGTTCGGGTGTGTGTGTATGTGTGTGTATATGGGTAGGTGTGCGTGTGTGTGAGATAGATAGATGAATAAATAGATAGTTATATAGAGAGATAGAGAGAAAGAAAGAGAGAGAGTGAGAGAGAGAGAGAAGGAGAGAGATATGGAGAGAGAAAGAGAGAGGGAAAGAGAGGGAAAGAGAGAGAGAGAGAGAGACACAGAGAGAGAGAGAGAGAGCTAGCGAGCGAGAGAGAGAGAGAGAGAAGGAGAGAGATATGGAGAGAGAAAGAGAGAGAGGGAAAGAGAGAGAAAGAGAGAGAAAGAGAGAGAGAGAGAGAGAGAGAGAGAGAGAGAGAGAGAGAGAGAGAAGTTGGATAGAAGTTTGACTCATAGTTTTGATCAAATGTTTTTCGAATGAGATCCTACTCTCCGAATCTCATAACCTAAGCAAACGGTCGAATTGACGCTTTCATAAAACAAAAAAATTACTGAGATTATGAGTATGAGAGAGAAAGAGAGAGAGAGAGAGAGAGAGAGAGAGAGAGAGAGAGAGAGAGAGAACGCGCGCGTTTTTGCTTGCGTATAGCAATAGCAAAAACCTTTGTTTTCATATTTTTGGGGAACATTTGAAAGGTCTTAATTGTTGTACAATAAATAAATACGGAAATACGATATGCATTATAACAACTAATATTATTCGTAACTAAATAATTGGCCTTGCGAAAGTAACCAGAGTATTTAGGTTGCTTGCGTCAATGTTATTGTGTTAATAATGATACGGATAATCATTCTAATTACATAAAAAACGCACACTGTGGTATGTGGCATGGGATTAATTCAGAACTCTGTTGACACGTGCAAGGAGTAATTAATATGAAGAACAAATTGCCACCAAGCAATCATATAGAATTTCTACAAAAACTAGTCTCTGTTGACATATTAAAATGATTTCCAATTATTACAAATGCGAGCTAAATTATAGTATATTGACATTTACATTGAGGAGGGTAAGCATGCAGGAGATAGAAAGAAAGGTAGGTAGACAAAGAGAGAGAGAGAGAGAGAGAGAGAGAGATAGAGAGAGAGACAGAGAGAGAGAAAAGGATAGAGAAAAACATAGAAAGAGATACATAGAAAGAGAGAGAGAGAGAGAGAGAGAGAGATAGAGAGAGAGATGGAGAGAGATAAAGAAAAAACATAAAGGTAAGATAGATAGATAGATAGATAGATAGATAGATAGATAGATAGATAGATAGATAGATAGATAGATAGATAGACAGATAGATAGATAGACAGACAAAAATAGATGGAAAAGTATTGAGCGAGTGAGAGAGAGAGAGAGAGAGAGAGAGAGTAGAGACACAGAGAGACACAGAGAGACAGAGAGAGATAGAGAGAAAGTGATTATTACATTACATACCAGTCTGTGAAACTTGTGATGCTTTTCTGTCTACTTGGTGCGGGGACCCGGCTGTAAAGAGAGAGAGAGAGAAGAATTTTTTTTTAAAGTTAAAAAACAATAGATGTCAAATTTCAGGTTTTCTCCATGTGACCAAGCTATTTTCTTCTCTTTCCTTAGCGTCAATTAGCACTTTTTCATTAGCCTATCTTTAAACCTTGAATTTGGAACGCATTTTATTGTTTTCAAACTTTCGACTCACATTTGTGTTAGTGCATGACATAATCAGTCGGAAGGTGGAAATTTTTGATTTGCATTTTTTCTCTCCATTTTCTGAAAGAATATGCTCCCCAGTTTTGTGTATTTGTAAGTGAAATCTGACTGGCGTATGTTGTGAGCATTTTACCTAAACGTATAGCATCAATAAGGACCAATGATACGTTTTAAGAATAAATCAATCCCAGAAAGGGATTAATATTTTATTATTGCTACATTTAAGGATAATTTATGCGAATAGCATGTTATTCATGTATGAATCATATTAAGAAATATACTTTTTACTCATGAAAAAAAAGTCAAATGTATTCCTTTCCCCGATCTGATCGTAGCCATCGTTAACATATAGCCTGACACTAGAATCTTGGCCTTCGTAAAGTTATGGCCTGATATTGACCAAAAAATGACGTCAAAATGCCAGTCTTTTGCCACAATAGAAAAAAAATCGTGAGTTGAATTCAATAGCTCTACCAATGAAATCACTTGTTTCCATGAGCTCTACTAACGACAACTCACTAGGCGGTGCAAAAACCAAATAATGACGTCAAACTGCCAGTCCTTTTGGATTTCAGTATCAGGCTATACCCCAGGCTACGGCCTGACACTAAAATCCAAAAGACTGGCATTTTGACGTCATTTTTTGGTCAGTGTCAGGCTATAAAAGTTTACGATGGCTGCGATACAACTCACGATTTGTTTTCTTTTGTGCCAAAAGACTGGCATTTTGACGTCATTTTTCGTCATTCTCAGGCTATATCTTTACGATGGCTACGATCTGATACAACCGGATCGGAAGTTCATTTAGTATTAAAAAAAAACAAAACAAAAAAAAAAACTTGTTAGCCTTAGGGTGTTACAGAAATCCACGGAAAAGTAAAGAGTGGTGGGGGCTGTCTGAAGCTTGGGCTCTTGAAAATACTAACGAAATAGTGTTGATGGAGAGGTTTCCGATGGGAACAAAAGATAGTTCGAAGTTGACGTCACTCAGGTCTTTATTATTGTTTTTTTTTTTGCCATCCGCGTTTGTGAGTAATTCTCACTCAACTGTATTAACCAGACTATAAAGGTTCATGGTTACACATAGTTTTGTGTGTTGGTCCGTTATACTTCCGGATGGCAATGTTTTGAGCTTCTTGGCTCAAGAAGCTTGGCTAAGAAGCTCATAACATTGCCATCCGGAAGTATAAGAACACACACAACTGTGTGTATCCATGAACGTTTATAGTCGGGTTAATACAGTTCAGTGAGAATTACTCATAAACGCGGAAGGCGAAAAAGAATAACAAAGACCTGAGTGACGTCATCTTCGAACTATCTATAGATACAATGGATGTTTCGTCAGCACAACAATAGACAATTATATGTTGAAGGAAAGAGCTAGAGGAAGATAAAGAATCACTTATTTAAATAACCTAAGAATGGCCACATAGTATTAGTAGTAGTAGTAGTAGTAATAGTAGTAGTAGTAGTAGTAGTAGTAGTAGTAGTAGTAGTAGTAGTAGTAGTAGTAGTGGTGGTGGTAGTAGTAGTAGTAACAGTAGTAGTAGTAGTAGTAGTAGTAGTAGTAGTAGTAGTAGTAGTCGTAGTAGAAGTGGTGGTGGTGGTAGTAGTAGTAGTAGTAGTAGTAGTAGTAGTAGTAGTAGTAGTAGTAGTAGTAGTAGTATTAGTAGTAATAGTAGTAGTAGTAGTAGTAGTAGTAGTAGTAGTAGTAGTATAGTGGTGGTGGTGGTGGTAGTAGTAGTAGTAGTATTAGTAGTAGTAGTAGTAGTAGTAGTAGTAGTAGTAGTAGTAGAAGTAGTAGTAGTAGATTATTTGTCTATTGTTTTGCTGACAAAGGGTTTGTACCCGAAACGTCCATCGTTTGTATTGTTCCCATCCGAAGCCTCTCCATTATTATCACTCTTTCGTTAAAAGAAATTCACACAAGCTGCAGCCAAAATTGTATTATTAAAAGCAGGTGCTGGTGAGAGGGAAATTGGTGAAAAAAAACCAGACACATTCAAAAACTGTGATGTAGAGGACTGGCTACTGTAATCATTTTAAGTTGTATCTTTCATAGATGTCATTCCCCTCGAGGGATCATTATTTAACAGTCTGCAGAATAATAATGATGATAATAATAATAATAATAATAATAATAATAATAATAATAATAATAATAATAATAATAATAATAAAATAAAAAATAATAATAAGAATAATAAAAATAATAATAATAATAATAATTATAATAAAGATAAAAAGAGAAGAAAAGAAGAGAGAGGAGGAAGAGGGGGAAGAGGAGAGAAGGAGGAGGAGGAGGAGGAGGAGGAGGAGGAGGAGAAAAAGAAGACAATGAGAAAAAAAGCAAATTTTCAATAAGAGGAATAAAATTAAATACAAGGTCAGTGTTAACGATTTTGCAAATCAAATAAGATTTGCCCAAAAAGCAAATGGGGAAGCTACCAAATTATTTTGATGATTAATGCAACCACTTCTACAAAATAAATATGATAAAATAAAAATAAAAAAAACTTTGATAACACGGTGTAATTGTTTTAGCAATATTTATGCTAGAATAGCTTTGACATTACTGTTAGTTCATAGCGTGCAAGGGGAGCTAAAACAATCATATTAATGACGATAGGATATTATTTAGATCCATTAAAATATCCTGGTATATATTTATAGGTCTGGTAACTTAACCCTCTCCTTACCATCTATAGGAAAATCGTCACATTCGTTACGATACAACCAACATTTTTCTTATTCAAATATCTCTTGCACATCATAAAATTTAAAGAAAATGAACACAGTGTGTTGTAGAGCATATTTTGCTAAAGAAATATACCGCAATAACTTACTGCTATTATTGTGTTTAAGTGATAAAAAATTTATTTTTGTGTTAGTTGGGTGTGAAGTTATGAGGAATATCCTGAAAATGGCTGGTAAGGAGAGAACGCGATTGTTTGCTTGATTTAACTTTGTTGTAATTGCCACGCAAAAAGGGGCAGAGAAATTGTGACATCACACCTTCTACTCTTCCGGTTCCAAACTCTTTGGAAGTGTTATGTAATCAGTCCTTAGGAGGACTAATAATGAACAGGTTACATTTTGAATCATAAGGTGGCGTAAACATTTAGTAGCAGGACGTATAGGCAGAATCTTAGGATTATGGGATGTGAAAGAGTGATGATGGAGTATCTATTATTGAGGAACAGTATATATGTGACCCATCGTCTCAAAACGGTATTAAGTCGGGATGATTGTGATGCTGAAAATAGAATTTGTAGCCAGAAATATCATGCTTAACTTGAGTTTATATGCTTTATAGAGGAGAAGGAATATTATATTTTACTTTGCTAAATACAAACATTTCATAATTTCGACCAGTTTAACTATAATCTGACTTTCTAGCATCTGGTCCATCCCGACATAATACCGTTTTGAGACGAGGGGTCACATATTCAATCCAAAAAATAAGATGGCATCACTCTGTAACAAGAACAATTACACAACGTAATGTATCCAGTCCTTCAGAAGAGTGGTTGTACACTTCTAATGAGATTGGAATCAGTTTTTTTTGACATCACACCTTTGTTCCCTATTTGCGTGGGTTTAACCCTCTCCTTAGGAAAGTCGTCACATTCGTTATGATACAACCAACACTCATCTTATTCAAATTTCTCTTGTACATCAAAAAATTTAAAGAAAATGAACAGTGTGTCGTAGAGAATGTTTTGCTAAGCACAATATGTAACGCAAGAACTTACTGCTATTGTGTTTGAGTGATAAAAAATATCTTTTTGTGTTAGTTGGGTGTGAAGTTTTGGGTAAATATCCTGAAAATGGCTGGCAAGGAGAGAGTTAAGAGTATTTCCTTTACAAGAATGAAAACATAGTGATTTGTTTTATCAAACTTGTGAATAGAACGTGCCAATGAGATCACATTCAAAGTGCTGTGTCCACCCTTTGAAATAATATTATTGTCAAAACTGTGGGAATCTTTTTTTTTCGGTAGGGAATTTGAATTTAGCAACAACAAGAAAAAGTGACAACTTGGATCTTTTAAAAGAAAAACACACTTTCTAACAGACTTTTTTCCTTTTCTTAAAGAAAGTGAAATATGTTTTATAAAAGAAATCTTTGGATTGGCTAGCTGGTCAAATCAATCGTCAGGATGACCTATCTATGTGGTCAGGTGATTAATGTCTTTACTTTCAACAAATAAAATAAATGACATTGCTTTCCAATTACTATTATAAATGAATCTATTAGCGTAGATAATTTTTATAACAATGCCAAAAAAGCAACGTTCACACACACAAGAAACGTGCTTGCTTACAAACTAACCAAATCGGTGATAAGATATTCTTTTTTTTTTTTTTTGTTTATCAGAAAAGTAGTTAAAATGAGGAAATTAAACATGAAAATATATAGAAATCTGTGAGATACTATGCTTTTTACTTTCGTCAAAAAAAAGTTTAACTATCATCGAAAAAAAAAACTTAAAAAAAAAACAAACAAATGTGACCAAACGTCTCAAAACCGTATTATGTCGGGATGAACCAGATGCTATTAAGTCAAATATAGTTACACTGGCCAAAAATATCAATTATTGGTATTTAGCATTCTAAAATATGATATTCATTCAGCTCAATAAAACATAGAAACTCAACTTAAATCTGATAATTCTGGCTACACATTCAATTTTCAGCAACTTATTCATTCCGACTTAATACCGTTTTGAGAGGAAGGGTCACAAATGTTTGAATACACCAATGACTTACGTCTATAGTAATAGGGTATAAGTTGCATGGGAGTTAAATGGAATTATTATATCGATTGTTAAAATTCGAAATCAAATCATATCTTTAAAAAAGTAAAAAACTGAAAGAATGAAAAAAAAGATTCAATTCGCATATACATTGTCTACGCCGTATCATATAAATATCGCATTGTTAACAAATCAAAATTTGAATGTTCCCACTAAATCAGACCTGCCTTGTACTACGAAAAACTCGTAGAATTACGAATTTTAGACTCCAGCTACAGAGCTGCATTCGCATCTTTGACTTGATAAATCTTTAAGAATTGCAAAATTGAGTTCCTTAGGTCCTATATTCAGGACTTTGGTGCATTTGTGGATCATGGTGATGGAAAATTATTGATTTGTAAAGCTATTTATAATAACTTTTCATTTTCCCCCTTAGAAACTACCGTCAACTGGGGCTACTCAGGCCACCCGGGGTAACTTAGGCCACTTACTGAAAACAAGATTGCTTATTTTAAAAGATAAATTACATGTAGCTTTAATCTTTTAAACAATTAGAAACCAATAGATCTAATAAGCACTCATGAATTAAACTTTTTTTAAAAGCAACCTTTTTTTATTCTACTAAGTGGCCTAAGTAACCCCGGACGGCCTAAGTACACCACCCCGCTTGACGGTACGAATTTTAAAAATGTCAAGTCGGCAAGCTCTGCACTAAACCAAGTCATTCAGAGAAGAATTATTATTCAATGGTGCGTACGTGTCAGAAGAACTTCCCGATGTGATAATTAATTCTCTTATCATGAGATATTTACGTGAAACAGCATTCGACTTGTTAGCGAAAGGTCGCTGCGCTGACATCTCTTTAATCTTTAAAATGAATAAAATCAGAAAAACATCCCCTCCCCCCCCCCCCTCCCCACGATGTGCACTTATTTGTAGGTCTGATAACCCAATTCCTTATGAGCTCATTTTTGTAATGGAAATCTCAAAAGTGACGCTAAAGATTGTCCATAACACCAATGTTAAACTAGGCCCATAAGTTGGATTGGATATCCGACCTGCATGTATGTGCACGTTGACCCAACCCCCCCCCCCCCGAAAAAAAAGAAAAAAAAAACTAAAAAAAACCCCCAAACAAACAAACAAAAAGCAAAAACAAAACTATACTAGCCATAGGGAGGCGTGTATCTCGTAAAATATCAATAATGACCCCGAGCGATTTATATTAAATATGATTATCTTTACAAAAAGTGATTACTAGGATTAGCAAGCTAGATAGATAAAGCTTCATGTCTAATATTTGAAAGAAAAAATAAGTTTAAATGAAGCAAAAGCCGTAGGTGAAATTAATGTGTTAAATTTGTCAATGATTACATTTTATTTCGACTCAGTGACTATTAGTTTATGACTTGTATTTATTATCAAATTGTAGAAGGTACTTACGTCCTTTTACACTGGTGAGGGATGTTTGTCTAGGTGACATGTAACCGTTGGTGGCATAGCCTTCTTCCACATAGTCTATCGGTCTGGAATATTCAATAATCAAAGATAAGAAAACCCCTTCATTTAAAAAGAAAACCCTAAAAAAAAACAAAAAAAAAAAGCAACTCACAAATATAGATTATTTCAATTTCTAAAGATGTTTTATAGAATTTATAAATTATTATAATGTAATATTGACAAAAATTCTCGTAATCATAGTAATAATATCAATAATAATAACAATAAGGATAATTTTGAAAATTATTGTTGAAGGGTATAATGGTGCTTCACTCATCAGCATTATCATCATCATCATCATCATCATCAACATCAGGAGGATGAAGAGGAGGTGGAGGCGGAGGAAGATGAAGAAGAAGAAGAAGAAGAAGAAGAAGAAGAAGAAGAAGAAGAAGAAGAAGAAGAAGAAGAAGAAGAAGAAGAAGAAGAAGAAGAAGTGTGATAACGACTTCTCGTTCTATATTGTTTTGAGGACAAACAAGGGAAGTAATAACGATAAATTATGTGTGTACCGTGGAGCGGGTCTGGTGACGTGGTCTTGTAGTCTGTGTGGTGGCTTCTTGGCGTGGCCATGTGGGGATCCAACCTTGGGCTTGCTGCTGATGGGGATGTCCGTCTAGTATGATGGATCAGAACGAGAAAGCCCTTAATATTTATAAACCAACACGTATCAGCGTAATCAGAGAGTTCACATTTTTTTTTGTTAATTCCCTTTACAAGTTCTCATCATCATCACCAATCGTGGCTTGTGCTCTTGAGCACGTTGCCGGTCAGCTAGCTCCACGAATCGCGACCCTCTGCGGTGCGCATGAAATCTGTGTTGCTTTTAAAATCACATTTGGCCATTCTTAGGTTATTTAAATAAGTCATTCTTTGTCTTCCTCTAGCTCTCTTTCCTTCGATCATCCCAGATGCTACCAACTTTTCTATTCCGACTCTTCTCCACACATGTCCCAGAAACCGTAACTTACAAGTTCTATGCTACCAAAAATCGAATTAATGCTGCAGAATTTGCTATTTATGTGTCCTTTGTATACTGTCACTCGTGCATGTTCAGGTTCAAAAAACCACACTGTCGAGTCAGTCACATAGTATGCTGAATTTCATAAAATTGGATGACTCCTTATTTCTTTGAGAAACTTCTCTGTATTTGTAACGTTTTGTTCGCAACGTAACATAATAAAATATGGGAGCAAGGTAGAGGTGCCTAAACGAGTCAATAAAATGGAGATTAAGATAAAGGGAGTAAATCTACTCATGAATTAACAACACAAAATAGAAGACGTTTTGGCCTTTGGCCTTCTCAAGTAAACACAAAATACATATATATTTATATTAGATTTTGTGTTTACTTGAGAAGGCCAAAGGCCGACACGTCGTCTATTTTGTGTTGTTAATTCATGAGTCAGATTTACTCCCTTTATCTTAATCTCCATATAAAAACAAACAAAGGAATCACTCAATTTTACGTCACCCAGCTAACTAACTGATGGGCATGATGTCGTGTTTGTTAACCAAAAGCTATGTTTTCGGGGGCAGCGTGGCTCAGCGATACAGTCTTTGCTTCGTACCCGAAAGTTACCGATATCAATCACCCGCTGCTGCGCTGTGTGGCCTTGAGCTCACTTTGCGCTTTGCGGCGCTGCTCTGCGGCTGACGCCTGGGTTATTCCAGTCTTCCCTTGGAATAGACCCTAAAGACAAATGTCCCCTTGATGATGAATAAAGGGAATTTAATTTAATATTAGACATACCTTTTTACTCAGGCACTTATTCACACATGATTGGAGTTGACAGATATGTTTGAGAGTATTTGCTAAGACGAGGGTAATCTAAATCCATCGTTACTTAAAGTACGAGTTTTCTGGCCAAATGTTTAAATGCGGGTTTTCCAGAGTGAGTGAGACAGTTAAGTGGTTAATGCCTTCCATAGAAACGGATTAGTTTAGTTTTGTTTCTTGAGCTTGAAAAATCATTCTGACAATTTAGACTATCATTCTGACAAATTAAACTCTACTGATTGTTGGTTGTCTTCATCTTGACCATTCCGAATTCATACTGTTTTGAGATAACGGGTAGCAAGTAGTAAAAATAATTGGAGAGAAAAATAAAGTGAGTAGATGGGACTCATATATTAAGGGAACAACACAAAACAAACAACGTTTCGCCCTTGGCCTTAACGTCGTTTGTCTTGTGTTGTTCCCTTATATATGAGTCACATGTACTCCCTTTATTTCTCTCGCCATTTTACTGGCTCATTTAGGCACCTCTAGCTTTGGTTTTTAGTAAGGATAAATGGACGATGAAATCAACGAGCTACTCACCGGTCGGATAGGTTTCCCAGAGGGACTATAGCAGGCAACTGGTGACCCCCTTGGAGAGAGGTCATTCTGACTATAGCCGTCCATCCTTCTGTGGTGGTCCAAAAGGGACCAAGTTTTTTTGTTTTTTATTTTCAGAAAAAAATTGAGCTCTCTTAAACTTTATCTCTTATACAGCGCAATATATCCACTAAACGTGCTCAAGGCGCTTTATAAATGGTCCCTGACCTACAGCAACATGTAACATGTAGAATGAGACATTACGCCAGTTAGGCGATAATGCAATTTTTTCCGACAGAGACAACGCTCATTTTACACCTGAGTACGGTGAGAAAATGTTGGTAAAAAAGAGCCTTTTCCATGGATTCAACTATGAGCCGAGCGAGGCTCGAACCCAGGACCTTCCGATCCGAAAGCGAGTGTCATACCACAAGGCCACATAGCCACACGAAGAATAAATGGAGGATGAAATCAACGAGTTACTCACCGGTCGGATAGGTTTCCCAGAGGGACTGTAGTAGGCAACTGGTGAGCCCCTTGGAGAGAGGTCATTCTGACTATATCCGTCCGTCCTTCTGTGGTGGTCCAAAAGGGCCCAGGTACTTGGGTGCTCAGAAATAATCCTGAAACATCACGAATACACACAAAAAAATAAAATAAAAAATGATTTAGTGTAAAGATGACATTGAAATTAGCCTGAGGCAGTAGGTTTGAATAGATAATAAAAAGTGTTGCTATTGGTTCTTGGTTGTATATTTTTACATTTTTGTGCATTTGCATAACTACTACTACTACTACTACTACTACTACTACTACTACTACTACTACTACTACTACTACTACTACTACTACTACTACTACTAATACTACTACTGCTACTACTACTTACTACTACTACTACTACTACTACTACTACTACTACTACTACTACTACTACTACTACTACTACTACTACTACTACTACTACTACTACTACTACTACTACTACTATACTACTACTACACTACTACTACTACTACTACTACTACTACTACTACTACTACTTCTACTATTACTACTGCTACTACTGCTACTACCACAACTACTATTACGACAACTACAACTAATATTGCAACCACAACATCTATTACTACTACAACTAATACTGTTAAGACAACAACTACTCTACTACTAGTTTTTTTGTTGTTGTTGTTGCTGTAGTAGTAGTAGTATTAGTGGTAGAAATAGTAGAAGTAGTAGTAGTAGTAGTAGTAGTAGTAGTAGTAGTAGTAGTAGTAGTAGTAGTAGTAGTAGAAGAAGTTGTAGTAGTAGTAGTAGTAGTAGTAGTAGTAGTAGTAGTAGTAGTAGTAGTAGAAGAAGTTGTAGTAGTAGTAAAAATACTAGAAGCAATATTTAGGAATTTCTAGTTTCGCACAAGAATAGAAAACATGCAATCCTTTTATCAGTATCAGTACAGTATACCTTTTGCTTTATAAGATGGAAGAGGCATCCATGACAACGAAACAAATAAATTAATTATTCCATTGGATATATCACTTACCTTTCAAGTTCCTCGACCCTCTTGGCAAGCTTTTCATTTTCTCTATTCAGTACTTGTTGTTCTCTCCTTGTTTTGTCTTTGATTCCTTGGATTTCATTATTCTCAGCCCTGTGGCATTTGAACACAAAGAAACAATGTTTATAATTTCAACACTAATAAACAGTGTCTACAATTTCATAGAGAACAATATTCAATTGGTTCCATTTTCATTAATAAGTAATGGCATTGCATGTTGAACACCGTTCTTTGATTTGAGTATGAAACAATTTTATTATGGAATCGATTCTAATCTTTATAGAGCGATAATATTTTTTACATTGATCAATCAATAGTATTCTATATTGACATTCGAGATGCATGTGGAAATTATAAGATTCTTACTCCTTCTCTTCCCCTTCCCATTTCTCACCTCAGTGTCAACGGTTTAATGATATATTAATAGTTCACAATGGATGTATCAAATATTTATGTAGCGCAATGTATTGTGTTTAAAGCGAATGGGTCCCAAGCCAACAGTAACAATGTACATGTAGAGCGAGGCGTGTCCCTAATAAAATACTATTGTAATAATTTCTCAACAGAATGGGCCAAGTACTTAATATATTTATTATGTATTTTTCTATTTGGGTTGTGTGACTCTAAGTTAATAAATAAATTATTACAAAAATAACAAGTGCAACTTGATAGATTAAAAGAGAAAGAAGGAAATGGGTTTCTTTTGCTCCTCCTGTAAAATGTAGTTTCTTTCATTAGTCTTAGGGGTCCCTATAGCTCAGTTGGTAGAGCACTCGCTTTATAGGCAAGGAGACCAAGATCTATCCCGGGTGCAGTCGAGATTTTCTTCTGACCCCCCTGCTCACCCAGCAGTATTTGGGTAGCTGGGTCAGTTAGATCTGGCGAAAAATATATTGCGATAGACTATCGTATTATCCAAAGGGTAGCAAGCAATTGCTATTGTCCGTTTCACGCTATAGAAACAGGGATAAACTACGGCTCCATGGACCCAAAAAAAAATGGCTTCGAAAGAACTACTTTATTTGTCTTAAGACGGCAGATAAAATCCTTGACTATATCAAGAGAAACACTATTGAATTTGAAATCTTACCTTAAAGCCTCATTCTCCACCATATATTCCTGTAACATTTCATACATGCCACTTTCTTTTTGCTGCGTCTCTTTCATAAACTTCATAAACTTTTCGTCGTTTTCCTTCTGCAATTGTCCCTTCGGTTTTGCAGGGAAGTCGAGCTGAAAAATGACAGATTTCGAAAATATGTATTAAATATCCAAGTTATGAATAAATGACACTTAAATCAGCTTTGGTTTAATAATTTGTGAAAATCATTTTTAAAAAAAATTTAATAGAAATTATCCGAGACAAAGTTTTACCCTCTTCAGGCGAGGGGACAATTGTTTGTTTTTGTACCGAGGTGGTACAGCAACTGTGGTTTAGTAATGTGTAAAATTTAAAAAAAAATACAATCTGATAGAAATTATCCAAGGCTGGCCAGGTTTAACCCTTTTCAGACGAGAGTACCAGCGTTTGATCTGTACCTAGATGGTACAGAGATTGATTCCTAATCCCTAATAGATGTATAATAAAATAATATAATAATAATAATAATAATAATAATAATAATAATAATAATAATAATAATAAATAATAATAATAAATAATAAATAATAAATAAAATAAATAAATAAATAAATAAATAAATAAATAAATAAATAAATGAAATATCAGACACCAACCCAACAATGAATGGTACATATAAATAAGACCTGTCAAAAATAAAACACATTTGAAATTCTCACCTGTTGACGCAGATAGTGGTTTTCATTACGTAAAACTTTTATCTCCTTCTTGAGTGTGAGAATGAGTTTTTCCCTGGGGTCCATTTTGACCGTCGGCCTCGTCTTGATCTTCTTGGCCCGACTGGCATATCGTAGAGTATTTAAGGTTTCCGTGGTGTTGGACGAAGACGGGGTGATACAGGCAATCTGGGAGAGAAAGGGATATAATAATATTACACAACGTCTGTACATGCGATTTCTATAGATAGAATGAAATTGACGTCACTCAGCTCCTTATTTTTGTTTTCGATGGCAAATCACAGTTGCACTGTAACAATACACATCATATTCATATTCCCTTTGTAAACATAACAAAAAGTTGTTTGTTTTTTTTTTAAATTAAAGAAATAGACAATGTCCTGTTTGAAAAGAGGGGATTTTAAAACAATTATATAATCAAATCTAAATGAATATTTGCCATTTTCCGTTTGCCGTGAGAAAAAAAATGTATATCAAATAACAGAATGGAAAAGTGCAGACTTGTCATCTATGAAACGAGTATTTTGTGAGGTCAGAGTGGCATTGATATAAATTATTTTATATAAGAGTCATTTGCTTATCAGTGATTTCATATACATAATTTATAAGTGATGTTAATAAGAGTATGGGAAAACAACTATTGATCATTCATGGCGATGGAAAATAACCTTCTTCAAAGTGGGAATGACATGAGATCATTCCATTTACTCACTCAATCCTAGAGATTTTTGCTACTTTTCAAAATTGGACAAAATGTATGAAAAATAATCATGTACATAAATAGTTATATTCAACTATAATTAACATGTAAAAAGGTTAACTTTGATACTACGCCTATAATTTGTCTCAGAAAAATGTAATAAATAGGCATGGGGTAAAAGTAACCCGGGTAAACTATGGATATAATCGGTGTTAGGGTTAAGTGAGTTAAATATGTCGAGAGGAATCACCCAAGGAGTTTGAGTGTAAAACGTGATTTGGAAAGATGGAAGGGGGGTCGGGGGGTAATGATATTTTCAAAATTTGATAAATAAGAAAACATACAATGCTTAAGCTTAAAGTTGTGCTTGAACCTAAAATCGATGGACTCAAGGCGATGCATTAATTACTGGGCCAACTCTCCCCAAAGGCTAAGTAAGACCCACCGGCTCAAAACGATACCATGCCAGGGTGATTTAGATGCTAAATTTTTTTTTTTTTAATTTAGAACGCTCTCACCCAGAATATTAGATGCATTGACTCATTATCAGCTTTCAAATCTAGATAATTGAAAACGTACCTCTTTGTCTTATTATTTCTCTTTTGTAAACGTTTTATCAAATATGTATGAAATAACGTGTTGTCTATTCATCGTTATGTGAGTAATTGAAATTGCTGTTTTAGTTTTCATTATTTTCATTTATCATTACATTTATTTTATGAATGTAATGCACCTAGAGTCCGTTGAAATCGCTATACAAATGTCATTAAGAATTATAATAGTAATAATAATAATTGTAATAATAATAATAATAATAATAATAATAATAATAATAATAATAATAATAATAATAATAATAATAATAATAATAATAATAATAATATATATTATTATTATTATTATTATCATTATTATTATCATTATTATTATTATTATAATTATCATTATTATTATTATTATCATTATTATGATTATTATTATATATTATTATTATTATTATTATTATTATTATTATTATTATTATTATTATTTTATTATTATTATTATTATTATTATATTATTATTATTATTGTTGTTGTTGTCTTTGTAATTGTTTCCTTTATAAGTAAAAAAATCATTAGTCTATAGCAATACCAAATGTAAATTTCCAAACGTGCACAAATAAAGTTCACTTTATCTTGTAAAGCGCTTTGAGCACATTTAGTGGATATTGCGCTATATTAAGCTCAATTATTATTTTTTTTATTTATCTTATCTTATCTTATTCTATCTTATCTTTACTTTAATTCCATGTTTTGGGCAACTGATTCACTCCGACATGGCACTACGTTGAGCCCATGAGTTCGATCAATATTGATTAGTTTAAGGTATGAGGGCTATGTGGTCTAGTAATATGACACTCGCTTTCGGATCGGAAGTTCCTGGGTTCGAGCCTCTCGCTCGGCGCATAGTTGAGTCCTTGGAAAATCTCTCACATTCTCTCATCACCGTACTTAGCTGTAAAATGAGTACCTGGCTGTTAAAAGCGATGTCTTTGTCCGAAAAATTGTAATATCGCCTAACAGGCGTCATGTCCCGTCCTACATGTTAAATGTTGCTGTTGACCAGGGACCCCTTGTAAAGCGATTTGAGCACATTTAGTGGATATTGCGCTATATATAAAGCTCATTAAAAGCTCAATATATATAATTACCATGAGGGTTATGCCGTTTCCTCCTAGAGAGTCTGCCAGGAGTTTGGTTAATTTGCTGTCTCTGTAGGGAATGTGACCTTGACGTCTTTTCGGGTCACCCAGATGGGATATGCAGTTACCTGAAAAAGAAATATAATAATAATAATAAGCATATTTATATAGCGCCTTTCGTCGAAACCTCAAAGCGCTTTGAAAAAAAAGAAAACAAAAACAAAAAAACAAAAACAATTCAACCAAGGTATCAAAACAATTAAGAGCATAAAAGGACATCAATACATCATCAATATAAATGCCACATACAATACATTTAGAATTCAATTAAGTAAATATTTCCTGAAAAGATATGTGATCAGGGCTTTTTTGAAAATGTCTATCGAGTTCGAGAATCTCACAGATTGAGGGAGATCATTCCAAATCGTGGGTCCGAATTTCATATACATGATGAAATGTTGAAATAATTATACTTCTAATGTTAATATGGGTGAAAATTGTGATAGCGTGGCTCAGCTGTACGGTCTTTGCTTCGTACCCGAAAGGTATCGAGTTCGATCACTCGCCGCTGCGTTGTGTAGCCTTGAGCAAGTCACCTCCCGCCCTAGCTCGATTTGCGGCGCTGCACTGCGGCTGACGCCTGGGTTATTCCAGTCTTCCCTTGGAATAGACCCTAAAGACAAATTCCCCCTATGGGATGAAAAGACGGATTTTTTATTATATTTTTATTTATTGATGTGATGAATAATGGTCGTGATTGTGTTATAATTGTATTACCTATCGCCAAACAGGCGTCATGTCTCGTCATAATGTTGTATTGCTGTTGGCTCCCTAGCCTTTGTATAGCGCTATGCGCACGTTTTATGGACATTGCTCTATATAATTGCTTTACTTTTTTTATATAGAAACTGTTTAAGTTATATATTTAATATTTGAATTATAACAAAACACAATTATTTCCTCATTCTTGCCCCTTTGAGCAATACCAAGGGACACAGAATAAAATTATGTATTACCCTATTTCTTCTGTATTTCAATGTATTTAAATGGGATATATTATTATTTAAGTTATCTCAATCTACCATTTCTAACAAAACATGATAATTTTAGATATGACTCATCGCACTAAAACGATTATATACCGGGGTGGTTTAGGTGATGAAAATTGAATTTATAGTTAACACGAGATCTTTTAACATTGTGTATTTTGTTGAAGATAATAAACATATTTTCTTTACGGCAAAAAAAAAAAAAGAACAAAACAAAAAAACAACAAAATAAATCAATAAAAATAAAATATAAATAAATAAATTTTACTTTATATATATTAGTATATATATATATATATATATATATTATATATATATATATATATATATATATATATATATATATATATATATATATGATAAAGAACAAACTTAATTTTACATTTCCAAAAATCTATAGATACTTTAAATTCACAATTTGACATTGTGTGTCAACATTGGATGCTAACAAATAGACTTTTAAGCGATAGACAAAAAGAATGAATGCAGTACACGATTCTATGAAACAAGTTAGCATATATGAAAATGTATGATCTTAAACGTGTTCGGGCAGTAGCTTGTATATCGTGTGGATGGAAGATTGGGATTAAGAACTTACCCAAAACCAGTAAACTTTTGTTAATGCTGTTTGACTCATCCATTCTTGGGCCACCATTCGTGGAATTGGCATCCTTTACCTTTTCACTTCCTGGAATACATAGATAAATTATAGAAGATTACTGAGGGTGTTTGGGTTGTCCCTTTTGTTTTAACTCTCTCTCTCTCTCTCTCTCTCTCTCTCTCTCTCTCTCTCTCTATCTATCTATCTATCTATCTCCCTCTCTCTGTGTCTCTTTTTCTCTCTCTCTGTCTCTCTGTCTCCTTTCTCTATCTCTCTCTTTCTCTCTCTGTCTCTCTGTGTCTCTCTGTGTCTCTCTCTCTTTCTTTCTTTCTCTCTCTCTCTCTTTCTCTGTCTCTCTCTCCTTTCTCTCTCTCTGTCTCTCTCTGTCTCTCTCTCTTGCTCTCTCTCTCCCCCGCTTTCTCTCTCTCTGTGTGTTTCTCTCTCTCTCTCTCTCTCTCTCTCTCTCTCTCTCTCTCTCTCTCTCTCTTTCTTTCTTCTTCTCCTATGACCTTTACCATAATTTCTTTCTTTCTTTCCTTCTTTCTCATTCATCAAATACACACAGACACCAACTCCGCACAGCACACCTATACAGCCTTCAATGTAGTAAGTAATCTGAAAGATTTTAAGTTCCTGTGTTTGTTTTCTTAACTGATTGATAAAAGAAACACCATCGTTTTGAGTTGTCCGTGCTCAAAAGTCTGAATATTGTGTAGCTATCAATAGATTTTTGTCGTATACAATAAAAGATATTGAATTTGATATGTTTATTCTAGGTTATGTCCAGTTAATGGAAGCGATAAATTACGACCTTTCAAGGGTCTATAATAAATAAAGATATTTAATATTCAATGGCATTGGAATTGCAAATATGAATAGTACATTTCCAAAGGCCGTTCCTGCAATTATATTACTATATTTTAAGCTCTTTATAATGTCTATTTTTAAAGTAGACAATTTATATTATTTAACATTTAGAACGACTTGTGCAGTTGTATATATGTGTTAGTGAAATATCGTTTTTGGACAAAATTATCCGTTTGACCACATTAAATCTCCTCAATGTACTCAATTCATTAATATGGCGGAATTTTCGTTCTTTTTCTTTCTTGTTTTTTTTTTTTGTTTTGTTTGTTTTTGTTTGTTTTTTGTTTTTTTGTGAGAAATACCGAATACACCGACTGTTACACTATCCATTCTAATAACACTTAACGCTTAACTCACTCAATCCTAGAGATTTTTGCTACTTTTCAAAATAAGAAAAAAATGTATTAAAATGAGCATGTACATAGATAGTTTTATTCAACTATCATTAACATGTAAAAACTCAAAACATTGGTTTTGATACTACGCCTATAATTGGTCTAAGACAAATGTAATTCATAGGCATGGGGAAAAAGTAACCCGGATAAACTATGGATATAGTCGGTGTTAGGGTTGAGTGGGTTAACGGACACCAATTTATGACACTGTGTGGTCCTTCCTTACCCGCCAGATCAACAAAAGACAATTTCCCTCTTTTTGTAATGTACAGATTGTCATCTTCTCCACCTTCTGCTTGGGTCTCCGAGTCAATGGTTACGGTCAAAACACTGTGAGAACGACTAGAGAACTCGTTCAAGCCGTGTGACCCTGTCTGGCGATTTCTCAGACCTGTGAGGAGGATAATAAAAAATTGAGTTATTTATTAAGTGTTCACATGCAAGTTTATAATTAAATTATGTTAGCTGTGTGAGGGGCATCGCTGTTTTGAATGCATACCGATTGGCCGAAGGTGTCAGCCCTCTGGTCCAGATTTGAATAATTTTCATAAAAGTTGAACACTATAATGATGATGGTAATTATGATGACGATGACGATGATGATGTCATGGACATTAATATCATCTTCCCCCTCCTCCTCCTTATCACGATGACTATGATCCATGATCATGATGATGATGATGATGATGATGATGATGATGATCATCATCATCATCATCATCATCATCATCATCACCAGCATCATTATGATCATGATCATCATGATGATGATGATCATCATCAACATCACCATTATCATGCTCATATCATCATCATCATCATCTTCATGATCATCATGATCATCATCATCATCATCATCATCACACAACAAAGAGACAGAATCAGCGACAAACGCAAATTGTCTACTCAACTTTTATAACTTGAACTATGTCAAGCTCTACTTTTCATATTTTTTATTTTCAATCATGCTCAAATGCGCTACTTTGATAATAAAGATTAATCACAACTTATAATATAAATAGAGACAATATTATTAATTGAAAATATATTTATAGATTTATCTTTTGTAGACACCACTATCTACAATGGCGCCGAATTTAAGATAGATCTACTAAACTTCGGTGATTGATTTGTAAAGCTCTTTACGATTTCCGGGAAATTCTAGAGCATCTGCTGATAACAGTAGATATCTCTTTGTCTCAAAATTTGATGTTCATTGTTTATTCTCTACTGAAAAATAGAAGCACAGACTGTCAGACGCCCCAACTCACTACCTCGATATTGTATTAGATATGTCTGGATGAACTAATAATAACAAAAAAAAAAAAAAGATTTTAAAGTTCAAATGATCAGAAGAGTAAGATTCTATTTATTTATTTATTTATTTATTTATTTATTTATTTATTATTTATTATTTATTTATTTATTTATTTATTATTTATTTATTTATTTATTATTTATTATTTATTTATTTATTTATTTATTATTTATTTATTTATTTATTTATTTATTTTTTATTTATTTATTTATTTATTTTTTTATTTATTAATTATTTAATTATTTATTATCTATTGAATTATCTATTTATTTAATAACTAATTTATTTATTTATTTTGGTTACTTAAAAAAACGATATCCATTCACCCTAATAACACATCGGGACGTAAGCCTGTTCTAATTCATTTGACTATACATAATATAACCCGAGACTGAAATACAGATACCGGAAAATTAGAGTTTTAACAACAGACGACGTATATCTCGTTAGGCTATTTCAAGTGGATAAACATCATTTCGCGCATATATGTTGATCTATTTATTTTCTGTAATAGAATTTGGACATGGACCGTGTTTTCGTCTCAGCTTTCAACTTCAGTTGGGTGAAGACGTCTGATTAGATTCTCTCGAGCAGACTATAGATAGTATGAAGTTGACGTCACTCAGGTCTTTGTTATTGCTTTTTGCCATCCGCGTTTGTGAGTAATTCTTACTAAACTGTATTAACCAGACTATAAACGTTTTAGTTTACACATAGTTATACTTGCGGATGGCAATGTTGTGAGCTTTTTAGTCAAGCGCATACTATCTATATACTTGGAAGGCTATACACATAATCAATAATACTCAAATGTTATGTTGACCGGCTTGACATTGGAGCTTGGAGCTCTTCAGTTTCTTGTCTCGATATCATAGTTTTAGTCTAAATAACAATGTGGAATTGAATGTAAGCTTCAATTTAATTACGAAAACAGATAAAATGGACGTTTTGGGTTTCCCCTTTATCAACAAACAGGATGAATGAAACACTACCAATGAATGAGATAATGTGGTAGTGGCGTTGTTAAGATGAATATACAACACATTGTATTCTATTTTAATTCGTACTTCCTTACAAAGGAGCATACTATTTCCTTTCCATCAATATTTTGTTTATTCATCTTAACAACGCCACTACCACGTTATCTCATTTATCTGTAGTGTTTCATTCATCCTATTTGTTGACAAAGGGGAGATCCGAAACATCCATTTTATCTGTTTTCGTATATTAAATTGAAGCTTACATTCAATTCCACATTGTTATTTATTTCTTCGAGCTTCGAGCAGCAGCATTTATATTACCTAGTTTTAGTTTTGGATATAACTTTTAGTTATTTTGTCACCTCGACATAATACCGACTTGAAGCGATACGCCACAAAAACAGACACAAACAAGCAAGATCACAGAGTCTAGTATTTATTATTGACATACGCTATACCAGGCCTTCCATTGCCAGCCATAAATTGGGTGGTGAAAGCTTTATGTAAGATTTATGGCTTTCTAACACAATAGGTAAGGACTGTTTCTTCCACACTATATATCCAACAATGGCGGTGTTCGATACACGATTGGAGGGAAGGCAATGATTATTAGGTTTGGGTTGGATGGGAACGCCTTATCGACCATATTATACGGTGTATAACTGTTATTATATTTTACATAATACAGACAGCTGGCAGTCTCGCGTCACGGCTTTGACTGGCTCATAATAATATTCTATGTATATATATATATATATATATATATATATATATTATATATATATATATATATATATATATATAATATTTTTTAAAGGCATCTAATGCTTGTAGGACAATGTATATTTGTGTGTGTGTGTGTGTGTGTGTGTGTGTTTGTATTTTTGTTTATAAACAATGAACTGTTCCCAGAATAATGCTTTTGCTGTGTGTATTGTAAAATAACGCTCTATTTCGTCTTATAATTATTAGATTCATCAAAATAATAACTGCGATCGTAATGTATAGAATTTAATTACGAGCCAGTCACACACACACACACACACACACACACACACACATATATAATATATATATATTGTTTAAATACATCGTAAAACAACCTATGTTTCTTTGTGTGTTTATTGTAGGCTAGAAGATAATAACAAACTGTGTATTTAGCCTACGTGTTTGTGTGTAATAGTATGGCATCGTTAAGTGTTATAGAATTCCCTGTCATAAATGGGTTTTTACAGTTTACTATGTTTAAAATCACTGACTTATGATTAGAGGATAACTTTCATTGAATCCAATAATAAGTCCTACAACCAAAATATTATGTTTGTTTTTTTCTTTCTTTCTTTTCGTGTCCATCGGTGTTGTGTTGAAATAAACTTGATATTTAAAACTGAATGTCAAGCTAAAGTCATACCGTTTTGCGTAAAAAATAAATTATTTAATTGTGAAAAGAGCGTTTTGCCTTCTGAACAATAATACCACATAATATGCGGCTATGTGGTCTTGTCGTATGACACTCGCTTTCGGATCGGAAGCTCCTGTGTTCGAGCCTCGCTCGGCGCATAGTTGATTTCTTGGAAAAAACTCTTTACTCACATTCTCTCACCGCATTCAGGTGTAAAATGAGTACCTGGCCGTTAACATCATTGTCTATGTCCGAAAAAAATATTGCAATATTGCCAAAACAAAATAAGCAAACAAAACAAAAACAAAAAATAAACGTTAATTTTAAAATTCTGATCAATCTGATTCTAGACTCTATCTTCATCACACAGTCGTGATTTGAGTTTTCAGTTGAGCTGAAGCTGCGTTCATTCCTCTCAACTATTACAAAATCAAAATAAGTCATACTATTTCACCCCCCCCCCCCCCCCCCCCCCCCCACACGCATGTAGGTCTTAACCCCGTCACAATATTTTACCTAAAGGCATTGTATGAATAGGTTTACTTCGACAAAATAACCGTTATGAGACGACCGGTCACATCAAATAAAGCTTACCATTCTGGTATTTACTTGACCTAGTTTCATTATCCTTGTGATGTGAAGTGTCTTTGTCCAAACTACTCACAGCACTGTCAACATCAAATCCAATGCCAATATCCTCTACATCGAATCTCAGAGGACCAATCGCCTCCCCATCATCGGTGACCAAGTAGAAAACATAGATATCGTTTACTCCATCGTCAATGGGAAACGTTGAAGAATCACCAACGAGATGCTGTCCTTGTTGTTGACCAGATTTGGAATTCCTATGGCCAGAATGACTGGACCCATCATCGTTGAGGTTTGTCTTATTCCGGATGATATATTCCGGGCGTCCATCGGAGTCTCTCCTGATATCCAAATTATCCTCATCGCTTTCATTCCCGTCGTATAGATAGTTATCATCGTTTATAATCCCATAATCCTCATCATTGAATGTGTCTTCTTTTTCACGATATTCAATCTTCAACACATTTGAAAAATTTGAACCACTTTTATTTACTGTAGAATCCAAATGCCCGGCATGCTTTTGCTCCTCTCTTAACCGAGGCAATTGTCTCTTTGCACTCAACGACTGGAGCTCTCTCGGTGTTGATGTTCGTTTGTTTTTTGATTGAGACATGTTGTTATCACATTTTGACTCACTAACACTTGTCTTCCTCTTGTCTACACACACAACACCACTGACCGATTTCACAGCACTGTCGCAGAGTAGAATTTCCTCTTTCGAATCATAGTAATCCACGTTTTCATCACATTTTAAACGACTCGCATTATCATTGTAATCCGACTTTAGGAGACCTTCATCACGATTGTTGCAACTTCTGATCGATTTATCAACTCGACGACTACTACCGTAGACGTCGACGTCCTCAACATTTTTATGATTTTTATGTCTTGGTGGGTCACAACTCGAACCTGACACCGGGTCTTCCTTTGTTTCTTTATCTGCAGGCAACGTGATCCTATTCAACCTCCGTCGGATATCATCGTTGTTATTGCTATCGTCATTAACATTATTATCGCTGTTGTTATTATCGTATTCTGAAGTCACAGCCACGGGGCCTACTCCCACGCTATCCGAATCGTTACCAAATATCGATGATATGAAATTGACTTTATCTGCCACTGAACTTCTCGTCCTGGCTTCAGTCAATCTTAGCCCTCGCTTCTCATTCGCATTCCGGTCGTTTCTTGTCTCACTAAAGACACAGTTTGCTGACGGGCGTCCATTGTTATTATCACCATTAGTATTACGTGTATCGGTATCGATAATAGATCCACATTCCACATTTTCTTTTTTGCTATAATGTTGGTGATTGGCTCGTGTTGTTTTTTCACTCTTTTCACTGTCATACGTTTTAGTATAGTCCGATTTGCTTGCCAGAATTCCTTCTTTCCCTGTTTGTATTTGATTTTGGTTTATTGACTCAGTATTCAGATCAATTTTTACGCAATGTTTGTCTGTCTTTTCATCGATTGGTGCTGCTACCATAAAATCTTTATGAACTTTAAGGTGCTCTACTGAATTATTATTTACATATTTTATAGGGTATGTAATTGTAGGTCTATTGAAAGTCTTACCATCTACAGTGGAATATTCAACAAAATGATTCATGCCGTTTTCTAAATGTCGATTACCAATTTTACAATCATTATCAGAGGACAAATAATAAGCCTTATCGTCAGGCATCGGGTTAGTCATGCGTGAATACGCGTCGTGATCAAAATAATAATGATCTTTGATTCGGTTTTTGTCGTGTTCAGGTTTGTCATGATACTCTTTTATTCGATTATTTGCAATCCCCGGCTTGTTAACGTTGACCCGATGGTCAGATATTTTTTGAACAGAATTCGAACATGTCAAAACATTAATGCTATCGTTGTTGATACGGTCATGAATACTTGCTAGCGTTTCATTAAAATTAGACGCTTGTTCATTGCTGTTAATAAATTCATAAGGATTTCTTTTCGTGTCCTGCTTTATAGAGTCAGCATTCCTCTTTACGACTTTATAACTCGTAGTGTTATCAATACATCCGTTATTATTATCTCCAGTACGGTTTTCCAACTGATTACTTTCTTTATGTCCGATCGCTAAATTTTTCTGAACCCTCAAGTGTTTATTCGAATTATTCATATTATTTTCCGTAATCTGCTCTTTATTAAGAATTCTCTCAGAACCTGCAGCAATATTACCTCCCTTATTTGGATAAGGAGCTTCAGATCTAATTAAACTCTCATTTGCTTGTTTGGTATTATTTTGATCTCTTTTTTTAAAGCTTGTGCCATAATGTGCATTATTTGTTGTAGTTTTTGAAATATTTTGATACTGCTGAATGTCGTTGTAATTCCGCTTTTCAATTGATAAGTCCATATCAATTCCATGACCATGACTATTTCTTGATCTGTAAGCGTTTTGATGACGATATTGGTTGGTTCTTTCAGCTACGTGGCCATTGGAATCCGAATCTGACCCGGATAATACATCGATATATTCCTCTTCATCAAACACTTTATAACGGTCTTGCAAAGGCAAGGGCTTTGTTTCTCTATAATTCGAATGCTTGTGGTTTGTTTGTCTATGATGTAAAGGCACTTGTTTTGTAGGTTCATCGAATATGAAACACTCAGCGGCATAGTTTTCATTCATAATTGGATCGTAACAAACAGCTCCCATTTTATCGATATGTTTATCAAGTTGTTTTGGAATTTCATATCGATTTAATCCCTTATTGATTATGTCATTAGACTTCGATTTGTAATGAACACCATCCGATGTGGCTGGATCATTCATGTTGTTTTGTACGCGGGGTCTACATCGATCTTTTGTATCAAAATGATTAAAACCTATAGCTGTATTATTCTCTTTGATATCATGTTTCCGATTTTGGTGCCTTATGGTTTTCTCCAAAACCATAGGAGAGCAATGAGCTTTTATCATACCTAGGTCTTGGTGAACGGTATTCTCCTTCAAACCACGATCGGAGATGATAGATTTATTGGATGATCTCCGTGTCAGTGGAGGCTTGATCGCATCGCTTGGAAGAAAGCCATCGGCGACTAGAATATTATATCGCTGAGAGATCTCCTCTAAATCTCCTCTGACCACCGTGGAATGACGCCTGAGGGGTACCTTTTGCTTTGTTCCATACTGCGCATTTACAATCGAGTCATTTCTAACATTGTAAAGGTGTGTGGGTTGTTGGCGTGGCGAATGGTTATGAACTCTTCTCTTCCTCATGGCAGTGTAAGTGGCGTAGTTTGTTTTTGTTACTCCTTTGGAATAATTTTGATTTTACACAGCTGCGTCATTCAAATGATAATCATTTTGCTGTAGCAACTGATTGCAATGGCTGCTTGGTAACATTTTTCTGTGATCAAATAGTTTGGGGCTTGACATGATAATCCCTTCATCATTTTTTTCCAAATTTTCCATTTGCCTTTGATTTGCAGTTTTCAAATATACTTTTAATTATTAACAACATGGAAAGCGAAATAGAACACGAATACTCTTGATTATTCCCCCCTCCCCCCAGCAGATAAAAGAAAGAACAAAGAAGACAAAATGATTCTATGGACCCTTAGCGGAAAGCGGTTTTCACAATTAAAATCGATCTGAATTTCCAGGAAAATGAATGAAATATTAATCTAGTTAGATTTGCTGTGGCAAATGATTGTAATGGATTCTTGATGAAACTTGTTGATGTCAATTTGCTCCGGAAACGACATCATCATAATCATTACTTTATCATCATAGACTTTCCATTTATTTGTTATTTTTATTATATATCACATAAACAACAACAAGAAACCCATATGAATACTCTTAATTATTCTTCAATTACAAAACTAACAAAAAAAAAAATCCAAAAAGACATAACATGATATTTTCACGGACCATTAACCACAAGCAAATTTCACTAGCACAATCACAATCGATTTGTTTTTCCAGGAAAATGAATGAAACGTCCGTTTAGCTACAACTCATTCATAATGTATATCAAATTCACATCATTCCAACGAATGAATCAATTGCAAGAAATATTATGACAGCGAGTTCAATTGGGTGAACTCTCGAAAAGGAGGTGCAGAATTATTAAGTTCTTTCCGAACTTAATACCTAATTCTTTACTTTTCTAAGACTGGCGTACCTTAGTTGCTCAGGAAATGGCATAACCCGTGACCCCGTCATGTTAGCATTAACGAAGGTACTGTGATTTGTGTTTTAGCAAGTAATATTGATAAAGTCAGGAAGGGGTCTTAATAATTGCTGGTCTTACAGGAAGTTGAGGGTAATGATGTTGACTCTGTGGCGAACAGTGCTAGAAGTTTGAAGGCCTCGGACTTACTTTGATTTGTGGTACAACGACCATTCACTTATTGTATATAGGTCTATTCCAGGTGGCTCACTAGGTAGAGCACTAAACTCACATGCATAATGGTCGTTAACGGTCACGATTATTTTGTCAGCCTTTAAACTAATGTGTTTATATAGGCATGCGCTTGGCTAAGAAGCTCGCAACATTGCCATCTGGAAGTATGACGAAGCAACACACAAAACGGTGTGTTACCTTGAACGTTTATAGTCGGGTTAATACAGTTTAATGAGAATTACTTATAAACGCCGATGGCACAAAAAAGCAATAACAAAGACCTGAGAGACGTCAACTTCATGCTATCTATACTATCCACTAAACGTGCTCAAAGGGGTCCCAAGCCAACTGCAACACTTGAAATTTAGGACGAGACTCCTCTGTCAACACATGCGGGATTGAGTAGATGAGTCTGTCATGTTTACACTTTGAGGAAAATAAGCCTCACACTAGCTACCTAACCAAACGACAATACGCAATTGTATCTGCCCGTTTAATGCTGCAGAAACTTCGATTAACTCAGGATCCATGGGCCTTTTGGCTCCGAGAAAATTCTTTATATTAGACGTCTATACCTCTTTGGAGCTGAAGTGTTGTATTGATCGCAAGAACGCGTAATAAACAATAATAATGCCCAACGTTTGTTACTGTTTACAACAAGAACGCTTTCTTGCTCAAGATAGGTTTTAATACTTGCTGAGCTGGAACAACTTATATATATATATATATATATATATATATATATATATATATATATATATATATACACACACAAAGAGTTATTTTATACGCTTTACTAACTCTATAACATAACATATTATTTTTTGAAAGCACCAGATTGTGTAATTTAGTAAAGAACGCTCGTATCATCGACACAATATCTACAGGATTCGACCAAGTCTCTCTATATAGAAATCAGGACCCCTTGATAAACGTCTGCCACAACAAACAACAGTTTAATAACTCAATATTTGACCATAACTGTTGATATTCTATTAAAAAGAATTTGGTGAGAATTAATCTTCGTTCTTGACACCAACGTGTAAGATTCTACATGAATATCATTTTCAAAGATGAAATCAAATCCTTAAACATGACCAGACTTCCTTCAGACCTTCATTATAAAAGTAACTTAATTGCTATAAATCTATTTAACAAAGATTCTGGATTACTACAAAATAACAAAGTGAGTCATTTCAACACTCGATATTTTTATAAGAAAGCTTCATACTACACATAAACATGAGTTTTAGGAAAGTGCCAGAACACAACAGATATAAAACTGTAAACTCCACAAGTCGAGGAAGCAATTCTATTAACATGGAGGTTTGAAGCGATTTATTTGATTGTGGATAGCTCAAAACGGTAGAGTCACGATCTCCCCGCCATGCGGAGTAAATCATACAGTAAAGGTCTCGTTCGAGCCCTATACACCGCCGAAAAGTTAATCTCTGTTGTCTCTGGCACTGTCCTATCACATTCAATTCTTGTATTATCAAGATAGGCCTGCTCACACTTCTGAATTAAATATCATACAAATAAATGAGCAGTTCAGAAAATAAAATTATCAACTTAGACCATACTTAAAGGTCCAGAAAAAAGAAGGAACCCCTCAGCCCAGCAAAACTATATACATTAAAGAAATACATGATCCACAAAGTAAATATGATAGTATGTAGTCATGAACTTAATGGGAAAATTCAGTTTGAAGTCATCGTGAATAGAATTATGAAATTTTAGCAGTTTTTTTTTAAATTTTAGAGGAAACAAAATTTACTATCCTCAAATAAGTTATTTATTTGAACTTAAAGTGTAAGACTTCAACTCGAAATTCACTCTCAAACCCTTTCCTTGCCAACCATAGGAAAATCGTCATATTCGTTACGATCCAACCAGCACTTTTATCATTCAGATTTCTTTTGTAAATCACACAATTTAAATACAAATGTTTTATTATAGCTTAAAAACGTGACACTGATGCTGTAGATTTCATTCTGCTGATCAAAATTTGCATAGAATGTTTTGTGCTTATTCTGTTTGAGAAGAAAATTCTATTTTTTGTTGGGTGGGTGTGGAATTTGGGAAAATTCTGAAAATGGCTGGTAAGGAAAGGGTTAAATCAGGTTCACTTTGATATGGCCCCGTTTTGAGACGATTGTCACATATTCATCTCACTCACCTTCCTCAAGAACAGCCATTAGGTCATCGATTTCTGTGCATTCTACAGTGAAGAGATTTTCCACATAAAATCCTCTGTTTTTACTCCATCTCACTGCCAGGTAGCGTTTGTGACTGTTGTTTAGAAGATCGATCACCATTTAAAATTTAAAATCATATCAGAAATTTGAAAATTTGAAAAGTAGTGTTCCATTATTTGTCAATGAAATATTGCAAAGGACATTAATCCTTGTCAATTTCGAAAATATAAATATATTGAAATACTATAGAATTTGTAAGGTTGTGGGAAGAATTTTAATTTTTTAAGAATTTGAATCAGTCTCTCTTCAGAGGTCAACATTTCAGTCAGTATCGATTTACTATATTTTTACCTTTTCAAACCAACAATGTGTAATCAATCCCGGAATTGCGTTCGGTTACCAGACTGCAAATATAATCAAGTAAACCTATTTAAATTAGCCTTTTCAACACACTGGTCAATATGTCAGTGCATGACATAATCAGTCGGAAGGTGAACATTTTGGATTTTCATCTTTTTGCATTTTCTGAAAGAATTTACTCCCCAGAGCATTTTAATATTTAATTGAAGTAAATCGGGGGATTTTTCACGAAGTTATGGTCAGATGTATGAGAAAGGTATCCAGAAACTTTTCTCAAATTTCATACATTTTTAAACTTGACTAGCTGTAACAAATGTTTAGAAGTGAAATTAAGCTTTGATGTACAAAAAGGGTTGATTTAATCATTTATGACAAGAACTCATTTATATAAAAATTGACCTTCTAAACTAAACTAAAGCAATATCTCAGTTCAAATCTTTTCACCATCCGACTGAATTTGTCATTCACTGTAACAATATATCTACAAGATTGTAATTGAATGTTTACTTGTATCGTACCTGTTCGTTGTAAACTTCCATATACGAAGCCCTGACAATTTTGGGGCCCTGTTTCTTGAGTAGCTGAAACAAATACTTGAATGACCTTTGCATCAATCCGTACATGCTGGGGTCAGGGGTCACGCCCTCCTGATGGAACTGAATTTGAAAGAAAAAGATGTAAACCACAATATATATATATATATATATATATATATATATATATATATATATATATATATATATATATATATATATATAAGTATATATATATATTTAAAAAAAAAAAAGAAAAACAAACTCAAACAATAATTTACAAGCAATGATGACCTCCAGCAAACATCAAAATATGAGTGTGCGTGTGTGTGGGTGTGTGTGTGTGTATGTGTGTGTATGTATGTGTGTAAATCTAAGTTAGGAACTAATAACTGGAGTGAGTGCTCCATTATTTCTTTAGTGTGCTATAAATAAACGTCGATTGGTATTTTCGTGACCAATCATTTCAACAATTCAACACATTATGGTAAATAAAGAAGCTGAGAATTGAATATGTAATCGAAAACTATTTATTTGTCTTTATAGGGAATGAGATTAGCGGAAGAGTAGCGTCCCTTGATTGGACCTCACCCATAGTCTGTGACGTCACCGCGAAAGTATTAGAGAGAGAACGTCATGTTGGTTGTGCGCATGCTCCGCGAGGACGAGAGACGCATGAGCAAAACCAACATGACGTTCTCTTTAATAACTTTTCCGCCGGTGACGTCACAGACTATGGGTGACGTCCAATAAAGGGACGCTACTCTTCCGCTCATCTCATTCCCTATAAACGGCAAAGATGGCTGGTGATATTCGTCCTTACGGACAAATAGGGCTATGATATTTGCATAAAATTGGAGAGATTATATACCGTTTCTCAAACTGTAAGAAACTAATATGTCATTAAAATTACTTGTTGACATCTAGTTCAACGAACATAATATTATTTCAATTTTGAAGGGATGGGACTTATTTTTTTAAAATTTAGAATTCAAATATTATACCAATTAGAATTTAAATATCGAATCATTGACAAACTCCACGATATTTTTGTATGATCAATTTTGAGCATTTTTTTAAAGCTTTATTAAGCGCAATATCCACTAAATGTGTTCAAAGCGCTTTACAAGGGGTCCCTGGTCAACAGCAACATTTAACATGTAGGACGGGACATGACGCCTGTTAGGCGATATTACAATTTTTCGGACAAAGACAACGCTGTTAACGGCCAGGTACTCATTTTACAACTGAGTTCTGTTAGAGAATGTGAGTAAAGAAGGACTCAACTATGCGCCGAGCGAGAGGCTCGAACCCAGGACCGTCCGAAAGCGAGTGTCATACCACTAGACCACATAGCCGCTCAATTTACCTTTGGTTACTTTAAAAAAAAAACATTATTTAAAAAATATTAGAACGAAAATTTAAGGCAATTTTGTAGATAATTGTATTATTGAATAATAAAGGAATGACATTTTCATCTGGTCAGCATAATTTGATTTCAAACCTGTTACGGCACAAAATAATGATCCAAAAGAGATAATTGTTTGTTTTGATCAATACCGGCATCATGTGATCTATTGTTTAAGTATTGAATAAATGTTTCAAGTTAACCCTCTTTGAATTCACAAATAGACACACGACACAAACACACTCACACACATATCGTCATTGAGTTCTCGTACTATTTTATTGTATGCAGCAATGTAAATGTAGATAATTTCATTCATCTGTGGTGTTTCATTCATCCTGTTTTGTTGATAAAGGGGAAACCCGAAACGTTCATTTGATCTGTTTTTGTAATTAAATTGAAGCTTACAATCAATTTCACATTATTATTTATTATTGTATGCAACAAGTTTCACAGCCTATCATGTCAGCAAAAAAACCCCCCCAAAATAACAAAAAAAAAAAAAACCCCTAAGGTATCGGATACGGTGCATCGCAATGACTGATTTTACCTACCATCACATACTATGCCAAATCATGATTTATCCACAAACTACTAATTATTTCTACTTGTTTTATAAAATACATACACAATATATCACTTCACCAGTTGAGCATTAATTTAAATTGAGCAATATCCATTAAACTTGCTCAAATCCCTTTACAAGGGATCCCGAGCGAACAGCAGCATTTAAAATGTGAGACTAGATTTTACGCCTGTTAAGCGATATTATTATAATTTTCTCAGAAAGAGACAGGGGACTCATTTTACACCTGATGACGGTGAGAGAATGTGAGTAAAGAGCCTTTTCCAAGGACTCAACGGTGCCCCCCCCCCCCCCAGAGCGGGACTCAAACACTGGACTCTCTGATATACAATATTATGATAAGTAGCATTTGATATGTCATTTGCATTAAAATAACATATGTGACCCATCGTCTCAAAACGGTATTATGTCGGAACGAACTATATGCTTAAAAGCCGAATTAAATGTTAAACTGATCAAAAATATAAATTGTTGGCATCAGCACCTAAAATATGGTGTCATTCCCCTCAATAAAAAATACAAACTGAACACAAGTCTGTTATTTCTGGCTATAAATTCAATTTTCAATATCATTGCATAGCGATCCCGACTTAATACAGTTTTGAGGCGAAGGGTCACACATATGAATCAAATAGCAATTCATTGACGCATTGAACTCTCGAGCCCTACAAAATCAAACGCGAGTGTCATAACCAAATAGACCGCATAACAGCACAGAACTGTTATTCATTAAAGTGGCCGCATGTCAATAAGTAACTACGATAGTACCCAAAATCAAGGACGATATGCTCCAGCATGCAGTTAAACATACACGACAGTTTCTTGGATATATATGAAGATTGCAGCCGTAATATCTCTAATGTGACGATAGTAGATCTATACTTAATTGAACATTGTGTGCTTTATGCAATGAAATACAAACTTCCATCATTAAAAAACAACAAAGAAACAAAACAAAAAAAAAAAAATACGCATCAAGTTGTAGTAACTAAGAATCAATAAGATAAATGAATGTATTTTTGCAGTGAATGCAAAGATGCAGATTTAATCTTAGTTGAGAAAAATACCTTTTACTTGAATTTTTATACAAACATATTTAGGATATATTTAAGGATATCAACGTGTCATATTTTATCAAACTAATGCTAATGTAATAACTTTAAAAAATATATAAAATGAAAACAAAACCAAACAAATAATAAGAATAATGAAATAAAATAAAAATTGATATAGAATTAACATGAAACACAAAATAAAACCAAACATCGAAACAAATAAATAAAATTTGAATAACAGAAATGGATGCAAAGCAAATTAATAAAAAATAATAAGTTGATATCACGTAGTTAATGACAATTCTATTGAGCTATACGACTAATGTTATTGTTAAAACGCCGAAGGTTTTATATTATTCATGGACATGTCTATCTACTATATCTTAGACTAGTTTTATGTTTAGAACAACAGATGCCTTGACGACTAGACAACATCCAATGTCAAATGGTAACAGACAAACCATGAGGATCCCCAAAATCTACAATTGTAACCCAACGTCTCAAAACGGTATTAAATCGGGATGATTAAGATGCTGAAAACTGAATTTTTAGCCAGAAATATCAGACTTGGGTTGAGCTTTATTGAATAGAATGAATATTATATTTTTGTGTGCTAAATATCAATCATTCATATTTTTGACCAGTTCAGCTTTAATTTGACTTTTTAGCATCTAGTTCCTCCCGACTTAATACCGTTTCGAAACGTTTGGTCACAATTTAATACATTACCTCCTGGAACAATCCAAGCTGAATGAAGCAGAATTGATATGTGATGGTTTAATGTGAATTTTCGATTGAAACACAAGTAAATTATTGTGATGTTTGACCAACCAACCACTGGTATAACATTACAATTGCAGTTTATTATGCGACACGTAGAAAATGGACATTACTGTGATACATTACATCAAAACACATAAAGGCACTGAATGAAACAGAACACCAAACGCAAAATCTCTGGTACAATATAGGGAAACTGGGATAAAATAAACCGCAAGGAAAACACACAACAATAGGGAATGAGATTAGCGGAAGAGTAGTGTCCCTTGATTGGACGTCACCTTGCAGAGAGAACGTCAAAATGGTTTTGCGCATGCGTCTCTCTCGTCCTCGCTTTCGGTGAAGTGTCTCATGCCGCTTTCACCGGAAGCGAGGACGAGAGACGCATGCGCAACACCAACATGACGTTCTCTCTCTAATAACTTCTCCACCGGTGACGTCCAATCAAGGGACGCTACTCTTCCGCTAATCTCATTCCCTATAAATACATATTATTTTTTAGTTATGAAAATTGATTTCAAAATTTAGGATGTATTTGGAATTTATTAGTCATTTTCTGTCCATTCGGACATCGGACACGGCGTGTGTTAAACGAGCAGTGTGAAAACATGACGTAATGTTTTATCACGCCCAGGCTCTAGGCACCCACTACCTAATATAGAACACTAAACGTGACAGGAACACACTTCAGTGATACGTAGACATACATCCATGAGTTAAATAGCTGAGAACTTACCACTTTGTTCTCGTATTTCTTTGATAAAAATAGGTAAACCCAATTAATGTAATTTCATAACAATCATTACATCTTTTTAAATAGATTTATAGCAATTAAGTTACTTTTATAATGCAAGGTCTGAAGGAAATCCGTGTCATGCTTTTTAAGGGACTTTGATTTCATCTTTGAAAATGGATGGGGATGATCTATATTAACTTTCCATGTGCTCGAGGTCATTGGTCACATTGCAAAATATGTTCAAAGTCACAAACTTTTGAAAGTTCTATCATCACGATTGGTCATTTGTTCAGCTTGACACATGGATGTGTTTACAACTTTCATAAACAAAGCAGCTTGTTTAAATTTATTAAGAAATATCCACTCTTTTGTCAGCAACATAACATGTGATCGATGACTTGGTTGGACGAAAACCGCTCCCATTCAATGTATAATCTTGACACATTGGTGATCAGAATTCGATAGCGTTCCCATTTAGATTCCACATGTTCAGGGCACTAGAATTGAATTTGGAGATCAAAACGCGAAAGCAAAAAGAATCCTTTTATTATACCCATCAAACACTTCAGATTTTTGTTTTACAAAAATGAAAAAAAAAAACAAAAAAAAAACACGATCTTGAAATATATATTTTGCCTATCGCTTGTCAATAGTTTTGTTGCAGCTAAACTAGGGGAACAAGGATTTAAATTAACTCTCTCCTTACCAGCCATTTTCAGGATTTTCCCCAAAACTTCACACCCAACTAATATAAAATATATTTTTTTATCACTCAAACACAATAGCAGTAAAGTTCTTGCCATACATCATTTCTTTAGCAAAACATGCTCTACAACAAACTGTTAATTTTCTTTAAATTTTATAATGTACAGAAGAACTTTGAAAAAGAAAACTGTTGGTTGTAAAGTAACGAATGTGACAATTTTGCTGCATGTGGTATGGAGAGGGTTAAACATTATAAGTATACGATATCATTTCATCAAGCTTCAGTATATCTTATATGCAAATGAGTTAATTAATCAGTTAATTAATCCGAAGTCCATTAGTTCATACGTTCAAAATCATCTTCCAGTTAGTTATTCATCGCTAATTATGTTTAAATCTAGTTTAGATTAAATTTAGTAGTTTCTTTAAATTCGACGTTTCCACATAACGAAGGAAAAGAAGAAGAGGAGGAGGAGGAAGAAGAAGAAGGCGATGGTGACGACGACGACGGCGACGAAGAAGAAGAAGAAGAAGAAGAAGAAGAAGAAGAAGAAGAAGAAGAAGAAGAAGAAGAAGAAGAAGAAGAAGTAGAAGAAGAAGAAGAAAATGATGATGATGAAACCAGATAAATGTAGACATGTACTTTTATCACACGCGTGTATAGTTTTCACAATTTATGGTTATTATTATGATATTATGGCGATCGCTATCTGAAATGTCATCTGCATTAAAATAAAATATATAAATCATATAATCATTCTATGAAGCGTTAAACGCTCTAAAGATCAACATAAATGAAAATCGACCAAAATTATTCTATTATCCATTCATCAGAACATGAAAAATTGAATCAAAAAATTAACAACAAAAACAGCAATATATCTTCTATTTGTATCAACACGTATAGGTTTACAACAATGTATGATGCCATATTAAAAGAATTGTAATAAAAGTTAATGGCAACACAGAAATGAAAGTTAAGAGCAATGCATGATATGAGATTATGAACTCAGGATTTAACCCTCTCCTCACCACCTATTGGAAAATCGTCACATTTGTTACTATGCAACCGTCACTTTTCTCATCCAGATTTCATGTCTTTTTTCTCTAGCTACAAAAACTTGACATTCTGCAACAGAGCTCATATTGTCTAGCAATTTCATGTATAGGTAGAATGCGCGTGTTGCTTTTCTGTTTGAGTTAGAAATGTCTGTTTTTGTTTTGGGTGGGTATGGTGTTTTGGGGAAAATTTTGCAAATGGCTGGTAAGGAGAGGGTTAAAATATAATTTGGAAACAAGCGTTGGATGAGGGATGATTGCAGGCAAAATGGGAGGCAAGGCTGCGGGATTTAAGATTAAGTAGACATCGCTGCAGCTCGTACGTAAGCTGATTGAAATAATTATAGTTCAGTAACATTATTTGTAATATTATAATGACATTTACCTGAGCTGGTGGTCCAGTCATTGTATGAGTTTTACCGCTGCCAGTTTGCCCAAAGGCAAAAGCTGTACAGGAATACCTATAAAAGCGAATGGAAAATTACATTTTAAAACAAGGTTATCACGCTTTATAGTATAGATATAATGAAGTTGACGTCGGTCTGGTCTTTGTTATTGAGTTTTGCTATTCACGTTTATAACAATACTCACCAAAGGGTATTATCCAGACTATAAAAGTTAATGATTACATATAGTTTTGTGTGTTGGTCTGTTATACTTCCGGATAGCAATGTTACGAACTTCTTAGCCAAGCGCATACTATCTATAGTGTGTATGGAATGTTCTTCTTTCAGTAATAGTTTTGGAATTGTTTAGAATAAAATGCAAATTTCAAACCATGAAGAGAAGAATCAAAGGGATTTAACAAAACAAACTTTTCATTGCGTTCCAAGAGAAAAAAAAAGAAGAAAAGTCTGTTTTACTTAACATCTCTATCTATCTATCCATCTACCTATTTAATTATCGATTAATCTATCTATCTGTCTATATATCTACACCCACACACCCACATATATATATATATATATATATATATATGATTTGTATATATATATATATATATATATATGTATATACATACAACACAACACACACACACACACACACACACGCGCACAAGCTTACCCAGAGAGAGAATTTTCCACAAGTTTCTTGATGCCAGAACTCTCAAAGACATCCTCCTGGTCAGCGTCAGGTTCGAAGACTACATTGAACTGGAAGTTACGGTTTGTTCCCGAGTTGTTGATCTGTTATTAAATAATAATACCACCTCAATATTATATACATATATCTATCTGTATATATATATATATATATATATATATATATATATATATATATATATATATATATATATACATATATATATATATATATATATATATATATATATATATATATATATATATATATATATATTATAAAAACAAAAACCATGAAATGAGAGTGCTCGACTCTTTAATCAAAGAAGCTATGTATAAAATATTTCAAAAACAATTATGTTCAACTTTTACAATATTGCATGTATATATATGTGTGTGTGTGTGTGAAAAATGTGGTATCGATACAGCATTATCTCAAAGCTGTTGATAAGATCCTTTTATAAGGTAATAAGCTATATGGGGATATTCGACTTGCGCAACAGTATCATGCATAGGCCTATCTTATTTTTAAAGTCTGGAAATTCCAAAGAGGACCTTTACAATATTTATTTTGTGTTTTATTCTTTTACAATCATAATCGATACTCACCGATACTTGCCCATCTCCTGGAAAGTCAGCAACGAATTTGTCTTTTCTCAAATTCTCCTGGTCGTTGAGTGGCCTGACTCTGTGCAAGTATAATAATAAACGATGATGATGATAATGATAATGATAATAATAATAATAATAATAATAATAATAATAATAATAATAATAATAATAATAATAATAATAATAATAATGATAATAATAATAATAATAATAATAATAATAATGATAATGATAATAATAATAATGATAATAATAATAATAATAATAATAATAATAAAACAACAACAACAACAACAACAACAACAACAATAATAATAATAATAATAATAATATAATAATAATAATAATAATAATAATAATAATAATAATAATAATAATAATAATAATAATAATAATATAATAACTACTACTACTACTACTAACTACTACTACTACTAACTACTATACTACTATACTACTACTATACATACTATACTAATACTATACTACTATATAACTACTAATACTACTACATATAATAATAATAATAATAATAATAATAATAATATAATAAACATAACAAAATAATAATATAATAATAATAATAATAATAATATATACTACTACTACATACTACTACTAACTATATACTATACTACTACTACTAATATACTACTACTACTACTACTATATACTAATAATAATAATAATAATAATAAAAATAATAATAATAATAATAATAATAATAATAATAATAACAACAACAATAATAATGTACAATATAATGTAATATACTTAATCCAATCAAAACTATAAAGGGACATAAGCCTGATAGATTTGAATCCAAATCAATATCGGAGCAGTTAATTCCCTTGATCGCAACGGTCAGCCATACGAATAATGAATCACAAATTTGATGTCGTCATAACTTTGTTGCCTGCTCTTTCAATAAAAGTGAAATATATTTAACGTTTACATTGAATTATTAAATTTAAGTAACTATGAGACACCTCACCGTCACAATCAGGTTTTATGTCCGAGTAAAGCTCACGTTGTTAAGCGGGTTTCAAATAATTGTGACCCATCTTCCCAAAACAGTATTATGTCGGGATGAACCAGATAGTAAAAAGCCAAATTAAAGCTAAACTGGTCAAAATATTGAATTATTGCTATTCAGCATTCTAAGATACGATATTCATTCTATTCAATAAAACATACAAACTCATTGCGAGTCGGATATTTCTGGAAATATATTCCATTTCCAGCATTTTAATCATTGAGATATAATACCGTTTTGAGACGAGGGTTCACAATTATGCAAGGAGCTGTTCAATGAGAGTTTATACATTCCTCTTCAAGTGATAGATATAACATCACTAGATAGTCAACAAAGCCCGATAGTTCGTTGATTAATCAGCTGATTACTATGTCACTTCGCGGAAAGAACAAACAATAGAAGACAATACTTTGCGATAGGCTAGAATCCTCTCCAAAATATAGCAAGCAATTGTTGTTGTCCATTTCACGCTACAAGAATCGGGATAAACTTCGGTTCCTTCAACTTAATTGCTCTTAAGGACAACTTTTTCCGTCATTATGCGCAGCTAAATCATAAAGGACATAGGAAAGTGAGTCTATTGATGCTATGCATACAGATAATATACAACACCCGCCAGCCATTTATAATGCACCATGCCAATACACAAAACAAAGAACCAAAAAAAAAAAAAAACTGTAACCATTAACGTCTATAGTCTGATTGATATAACTTAGTGATAACTAATCATCCAGATGGTTGTATAAAAACAATAACAAAATAATAAGCAACGAAATCATCGTGTCAGACTTGATGGACACCTTGTAGCCGACATCGATATTGAAAAGTAAGACTAGAAAAATAAATACAGTGGATTTATTAAAGAAAGATGATGCACTTGTGTCGAAAGTCAAATACAAAGAAGAAGATGGCGTTGGCTGGGTCATGTGGCCAGAATGGGAAAAGGGTCACTTCCCAAGACACCTCTGTACTGGACAACAGATGGGAAGAGAAAGCGGGGAAGACCCAAATAAACCTGGCGAAGGACCATGGAGAAAGAATTAAAAGAAGCAGGCCTGTCCTGGAATACAGCAACCGCAAAAGCAGCCGATCGCAAAAAATGGAGATGTCTGGTGGATGCCGGATGCCCTTTGTGTCGCAAGGCCCGAAGAGGATTTAAAATAAGTAAGTAAGTAAGTAGTAAGTAAGTAAGTAAAAAGTAAATACGTCTATGTATACAGGCTTGATGGACACCTGTACAAAGATAAAAGCTCAAATGGGATAAGTCAGAAAGTCTACGTACACAGACTCGATGGACAACCTGTACAAAGATAAAAGCCTCTAAAGTGAAAACCAAGAAGGTCTACGTATCCAGACTCGATGGACACCCTGTACTAAGAAAAAAGCTCAAATGGGATAAGTAAGAAAGTCTACGTATAGATATAATGAAGATGACGTCACTCTGGTCTTTGTTATTGTTTTTTGCCATCAATGTTTATAAATAACATTAACTCAACGGTACTTTCCAGACTATAAAAGTTCATGATTACACATAGTTTTGTGATACTTCCGGATGGCAGTGTTATGAACTTCTTAGCCAAGCGCATACTATCTATAGATAGTTCGAAGATGACGTCACTCAGGTCTTTGTTATTGTTTTTTTTTTTGCCATCCGCGTTTATGAGTAATGCTCACTGAACTATATTAACCCGACTAGAAACGTTCATGGATACACATAGTTTTGTGTGTTGGTCCGTTATACTTCCGGATGGCAATGTTATGAACTTCTTAGCCAAGCGCATACTATCTATACAGGCTTGATGGACATACAGTACAAGGATTAAAAGCCTCACCTCAAGACAACGTTGAAAACATCGTCATTATCGTCCCCTTCATTTGTGGAAGATAGAGTGGTTGAACTCCTGTGGATGAAAAGTAATAAAGTGATGATGTTGATAACTGACATGGTCGTGCTGTTGATGACTTTGTGGTTGCATATGGTGATGAAGAGGATTTGGTGATTTTGGCGACAAAGACGATAACAACGGTAATGATGAAGATGAAGAGGATAATGATGTTGACAATGGTGATGATGATGATGATGATGATGATGATGATGATGATGATGATGAGGATGAGGATGAAAATGATGATGATGATGATGGTGATGTTTATGATAACACTGATGCGAGTGATGATGATTATGATTGATACAATGATAATGATAAGGATGATGATAATGATGTTGATGATGATACTGATGGTTGTGCTGATGACGATATCAATAATGATGTGGTGGAAATTGTGAAACGACTCTCATGGTGGTAAGAAAATCGGAATGCTGATCATTTTGATTATATTGTGAAGGGTGTGAAAGCCAGCAAAGATAACATCTGATTAAGAAACGATCGTTACTTCTGCTATTTACACGGGATATGAGATGATCGCATTGTTCGAGTTGAAAAGCATTGTAAGGTCTGATGCTTTCGGAAGCAAGAGAGGTAATAGTTCAACTGGCCATTATAGAACGCTTTGAGCATGTTTAGTGAATATTACTCGACATAAATGCTCAAATTATTATCATTTTTCTATCATCATCATCATCATCACCATCATATCATCATCATCATCATCATCATCACCATCATCATCACCATCATCATCATCATCATCATCATCATCATCATCATCATCATCATCATCATCATCATCATCATCATCATCATCATCATCATCATCATCATCATCAATATTATTTACTACTACTACTACTACTACTACTACTATTACTACTACTCCTACTACTACTACTACTACTACTTCTACTACTACTTATCTATTTATTTATTTATGATAATAATTGGAAGATTAATTCAAACCATGGTCCTCCAAGTCCTAGTGCAATATTTATCCATTTCTTCAACTAATAGTCACACATTGCTGCTAACGACTCGGCAAACATTACAGGACATAATATCTGACAACTGTCTATTATTGGTATTCACCACTCACCCACGACATGGTATGTACTCATCATCGTCCGAGTCTAGATCGACGGGCAGAAACTTAAACCTTTGACGAAACGCAAAAAAGTCTTTGACCTGAATATTTATGTCACTCTGTCCGCCCTCTCCAGTGACGTCGTGGTCTTGGCCGTTGTTCATTCCGATAACTATGTCTTCGGTTTCATAGCAGCAGCCAATTAATTTAGAATGAATGAAAATGACATCACGAGGCTTTGTGTTATCAATTTTAGACCGCCAGGTTTGGTGAAAAGTTCTAACTAAATTCTCTTGATCAGACTATAAGTATTTAAAGTAACGCATAGATCATTATTTTTTGTTGATACGATTCATCTTGAGTGCAGAAGTGGTGAGAATGTTGCTCAAAAGCATACGAATCAATGAAATACAAATCAATAGAGGTGCCTAAATGAGTCAATAAAATGGAGATTAAGATAAAGGAAGTAAATCTGACTCATAAATTAACAACACAAAACAAACGACGTTTCGGCCTTTGGCCTTTCTCAAGTAAACAAGTGTATTTTGTATTTTGTGTTTACTTGAGAAAGGCCAAAGGCCGAAACGTCGTCTATTTTGTGTTGTTAATTCATGAGTCAGATTTACTCCTTTTATCTTAATCTCCAATGTAATATAACGGCGTAGTAATCTTTATTTTAATAACATAACATTTCACTTCTTGATCTCTAAGGAATAAGACCTCTAATAGATTCCTGTTGTCTTTTTATCAGTAGAAAGAACGAAGTTGACATTCTGGTTTATATCTATCTATCTATCTATATATATATAACTGCACAATATATCACATACAGAGATCGAAGGTGGCAAAGTGTATGTGTATATTATTCATTGTGTTTTATTATCACTTTGCATAAAGCGAAGGCAAGTTTGTTGACGTTTAAAATCACCAGGAAAATGCCATTAATGTCACTTTACTGTGAATCTAATTGTATGTTCGTTTTCTCTCTCTCTCTCTCTCTCTCTCTCTCTCTCTCTCTCTCCCTCTCACTCACTCTCTCTCTGTCTGTCTCTTTCTCTCCCTCCCTCAGTGTGTATGTGTATGTGTGTGTGTACGTATTTATGTAAATTTTAAGCTTTTCTATCTGTGTTCAGTAAGAATTCCTATCTTTCGGAATTTTAAGGAATTAAACATTTATTTTGCATTAGATTGTGGTTTATTGTTCGTATCTTGCTTTATATTACATCTTTTGTTTCAATAATTTTTTTGCTATATTTACATTAGACCTTTTACAAGGATATCTATATTTTGAGGCAATTTATCAATCTCGTACTCTAACTATTATTCCAAAGATTTCTCATAGTGTCTGATGAATCACACACATCCTTACTCTAAATGAAAACATTTCGAGACTTTTTGCAAACAAAAAATAAAGATAGAAATAACCATCAAAATCTATCCAAATAAACAAAAAGTTAATTCTTACAGGTCATATAAATTATATCACACGAATGAATAAATGACACATCGTGTCAATCCAGTGTTATATCGAAGAGAACCAGATATTAAGAAATAACGAGTTTTAAGTTATAATGATAAAAATTAAGATTTATAAAGTTTTAGATGTATAATGAACAAAATTCTCTCTCTCTCTCTCTCTCTCTCTCTCTCACTCTCTTTCTCTCACACTTTCTATCTAACTCTCTCTCTCTCTCTCTCTCTCTCTCTCTCTCTCTCTCTCTCTCTACTAACGCATGTTCTATTAATTAAGCTTAAAATTCAACTTAATCCTTAGATTCACACTGACTATTGTGACTATTGGTCACGTATAGAATGTAATTCCTGAGCCCACAAAATGTTTCATCAACCCATCAAATACTCTTAAAATATCCAGATGAACAAAACACCGAGTTTATGGAAAAAAAAACTCCTGGAAATATAATGTATACTTGATTTTAACACCACAGGGACAAAGAAACGCATTTGAATCTACAGAACACAGAATAACTCGACCGAGAGACACATTTGAAATTATAAACACGACACAAAGGCTATGAGTTTACCGGTACGAAATAGACTGGAATAATACGCTATCAGTCACTGTTTCCGCCGTTATTATCAGCTGTTACAAATATTGACTAAATGGCAGAATGCTGATGGTGTAAATGGTTCGAAACGCACCTTGAATGGCCCAAGTTTCCAATAAAAAGATTGATTGACTTTCCATTGAAACGAAGCGGTTGTGCACATTTGTTGTAACTCGCAGCTTTGGGGAAATTCGACATAGACGTCTAAACGTTATCAGAGTTTGTGGGTCAGTGGAGTGCAAGTGGAGATAAACAGCACTGATATTATTAAATTATGGGGTGGTCAGTTTTGTTCTTGTGACTTATGTAATATTTGACACTTGTTTCTACGAGAAAACCACAACATCCTCTATTGTTGTAAATTACAAAGCCCGTGAAGACGGAAATAAGAGCTTTCAATTTGTTAACACCTCGAAAGTTTTCTTCTCCCAACAAAACAAATGAATGAATGAATATGGCTGCGCAGTCTCTATGGACGCTTGCCGTGAATGTGTGCGTCACTTCGAGTTTGTTAGTCTGTTTCTATTATCCAGTTAGTAATTTGCCTCCATAGTGCAAGTGTTCTCAGCTTTAGAATGCCATCATGTGTGTTAAGTTGCTGAGGAAGTTGGAAGTTTCCTTGTGTGGTTGAAATCAGTTCTTCGGTTGTTGTTTCTAAATGTATTTGATATTTTTCCAAACAAAGGAAATAAGAAAAGCATCTTAAAACGTGATTTTACTTTATTTATTCGGACCAAGTTTAGTAGAAAATGAAATTGTATAATTCGCATGTTTGATTTTTACCCTTTTTCTCCACGAGAACCACGTGATCATACGTTACAAATGACTCCTCTTTCAAAAACACTGAATATGGTATGAATATCAATATTTGATAATGACAGCAGTTAATAATAATCGTCGTGCAGAACTGACATTGAAACAGTATTGCCTAAAGAGTCGGTTCTATTATTAAGGAGACACATCAACCCTCTCCTTACCAACTATAGGAACATCGTCACATTCGGTACGATACAACCAACATTTTTCTTATTCAATATTTTTTGTATCATAAACTTTAAAGAAAATGAACAGTGTGTTGTAGAGCAGGTTTTGCCAAAGAAATTATTGATCACAAGAACTTTACTGCTATTATGTCTGAGTGATAAAAATACTATTTTGTATTAGTTGGGTGTGAAGTTTTGGGGAAAATCCTGAAAATGTCTGGTAAGGAGAGGGAAAATGTTTGTTACCACCACACAAAATTCAGCAAACTCACGACTTATAATCTTTAGTCTATTTTGACAAGAAGTGAGACAAAGCCATGTATGGAATAACATTACCGGTAGAGTTGAAAATATTTCATAATGTCATAATTTAACCCTCTCCTTACCAGCCCTTTTCAAGATTTTCCCCCAAAACGTCACACCAAACTAACACAAAAATAGATTTTTTATCATTCAAAAACAATAGCAGTAAGTTCCTGCGATACATAATCTCTTTAGCAAAACATGGTCTACAACACACTGTTCATTTTTGTCTAAATTGTGTGATGTACAAGAAAAATTTGAATAAGAAAATTGTTGGTTGTATCGTAACGAATGTGACGATTTTCCTATGGTTGGTAAGGAGAGGGTTAAACATTAAAAGTCAAATCAATACATGCACCTCCATCCCAAGCCAAAATAATACAACATCCACCCTACCCCCCCCCCCCCCCCTTCCCACACTTAATGCAGAGAAAAGAAAACCAATAATTGCCAATCAATAGAGAGATTGAAGAATTAAACGTCTCAACCACCCCCCCCCCCCCCCACCCCCAACCGATTTGCACATTAAAAAAATCTCCAAGAAAAAGTACCAGTCGTCTGTTTAGTATTAATGATTTCTTAAATATTTTAATCGGATAATGATTTTCAGTATCTTGTATAAATTTCAAAGATAATAATCGAAAAATTATGTACTTAAGACATTCTAGCATTCAATATATATGTTGTCAGTAAACCTTATGGTTGTCACTCAAGCCCTGTTGTTTGTTTGTACCAAGTATGTGTTGTCAAGTAAAATTATCAAACAGGAGTAAGGCTGAAGACTCAGGTTAAAGAAAATCGATCGCAACGTTTCCGACATATTTACAAATCAACATGAAACAAAATGCAGAGGAGCACATTTCTGTCAAACGGAACAATGGATCTGACTTAATTGATGAAAAGTCTAAATAAATGGAAAAACGTCTATATTGGCAGCATAATGCTCCATTGTACTTGCAAAGAGCTGTGAATATGTCTGGAACGTCTGAATGTGTGGATGTATATGCGTGTGTTTGTGTATAAGTGTGTGTGTGTGTGTGTGTGTGTGTGTGTGTGGGTGAGGGTGGTGGGGAGGGGGGGGGGGGGATGGACACATAGATTTGATCATAAAGAGGCATGTTAACTAAAAGTCTGTAAACAACAACTGCTCTACGTGGATTTCATTTTTTAGAAAAGTCACGTTAGCATTCAACATGTCTTTAAATTTATGAATATAGATTACAGGGCCGTAAGGCTTTCATCTACCGATTGGTATTTAGCCATACACGGACAGAACAGTTTTTGCATTATGGCTACAATATTTACTTCCTTGAAGACAGATTAAGGTGGAGCACACTTACCAAAAAAGCCTAATTTTGAGTCTTAGCAGAAACCTTAGGATTTAGAGTTGGTATCAAATTATTGTTCATTTCAACATATCGATATATAAGAAATAACAGTTTTCTGGTCAAATTTTGGAAAGCGCTTTTTGTTATTTCATGTATGACCGAAAATTGATAAGTCTTTACGCGGCTAAAGAATATTGCACGACCAGAGGTAATAAAACGTATTCAGATTGTCAATATCACAAGTGTTTCTACTATGCGTTTGATATCGTAAAGATTAAACATACATTATCACCCATTATATTTCGATAAATAGCAGATGCATTCAAAAATACATTTGAGAAATCTGCTTTGAAGGATATTATCATTATATTTGAGCGAATACGTTTATATCCACAATAGAGCCCAGGATTCCAATCATTACTAGTTTAGTCTGTAGTAGAAGGTGTGTTATCTAATCTTACTCAAACGTCAATTTATTTTCTTGAAATGATTAATTTCATTATAATTATATCGTATTGCATCGTGTCGTTTAAGAGCTAAAAAACCTTTAAATGCTCTGTTTAAATGTATGCATAGATACAATTTATCAACTATATAAACAGCATTCAATGTTAATTGATAATATTTTTAATAGCTAATAGGTTCTAAAAACCTTTAAATGCTCTGTGTAACTTTTATGCATAGATACAAGTTATCAATTATATAAATAGCATTGAATGTTAATTGATAATATCAGGTATTAAATATCTTATACATAAATAAGTGTCATATTCAATATTCGTAGTATTATTAACTCTATTTAAATTCATTTGGTATGTTCGACTTTACACATTCGAGAGTCTCAAAAAATTGATATACAAAATACAATGACACCCAATGTTATGTTACACTCACTATTCATAAAAATCAAACATTATGTTAGTAAATTAGTTGCCAATGGCATTCTTTAAAATATAAATTGAATAAGAATAATTTTTGTCTCAAACTTTATATTTAGATTATTCCGAATTCTCACAGTTCTTTGAATTAGATTATTTTTCCTTAAAGACAAATTACATATTTCAACAAATATCTTAAATTTATCTCCCAAACGTTTGTAACAGGCAAATATTTTTTTTTTTAAATCCATTATACCCCATATTGTAAGAACCATGCACGACTCTCTCTCTCTCTCTCTCTCTCTCTCTCTCTCTCTCTCTCTCTCTCTCTCTCTCTCTCTATATATATATATATATATATATATATTATATATATATATATACGAATAAGATCACTTCTTCTTCTACAATATTTTAGTGAAGGCAAATTTAGATACTTTAACAGGATAGATGTCGAATGTATGTTAGGCAAAAGTCTCGCAGAGCGTCTTTGTACGTTCTCAATGTTAACAGACTGTCGCTTAAATAAAGAACTCCAAATACTAATTCCATACTCTAGACAATGTCTTATATTATTAATTGATCTCACTACACTGCAGTTAAGGCGGACCCTATAAACTAGTCAGTGGAGCACTCGCTTCACAAGAAAAGGGATCAGACTGCAACCAAAGGTTCTTTTCTGACTGACCTGGGCGCAGAGAACTGGTCAATAAGCGCGTTCTTTGCTTCTTATCCGGAAGATATCGGATTCAGCTTCTCACCGTCCTGTGTGGACCGGTGTGTCTTTTTTACGAAAACCGCCGAAACCCGCTGAAACCCGACAAAGTTATGGGAAGTAGGTAGCAGTGGGGAGTGAACCTGGGACTCAAGGAAGTGTACACCAGTCGGCGTGTTTTGTCGGGTTTCGGCGGGTTTCGTAAAAAAGACACCCCTGTGGACTAGAGCAAGTCACCCCGCTCTAAATCACTTGGAGCGTTGCAATGCGGCTGATGCTCCTTTATTCAAGTCTTCCTTAGGAATAACCCTAAAATAAATGTCCTCTTATGAATAAAGCAATTTACTTGTATTAAAATTATTTCGATATCGTTGCTGACTAGGTTCAGAAACTGCTAGATTAAGAAGGTTAAATACATTTTTGTTTAAAGTATTTATTTGAGGAAAATAGGGTAGGTATTACCAATGTAATTGATACTTTAATTGCAATTCAGACGACACTGTGGAAGCGAAACAAGACTTCGATAAGAATAATGTAAAACATAGTTCTGTCACCTCGTATACCTCACAGCTGGTAACTATAATTTACTCATGCTATGTGGCATAACTAACAAGCTACAGACCAGATATAGGGGGTAAAAATACCAAACTTGACCTTGGTACACTGCTAGCGCACCGGGTTAAGTGCCCTAAAGTGGCTTAAGAGTTACCCAAACAAGACACAAGGAAGCGGAAAGATATTTCGAAGGACCTTATCTTAACAATGGGCACGGTACTTGAATAAAGTGCTGGGTGTCTTTGACGTGCAACATTAGCCTTAGTACAGATACTTTGCAAACATTGAAATAGCTAAGTCAAAGAATGAAAGATTGATTAGGGTGAGCAGTTTTACTTGTCGCCACGGTAATGAAAAATAGTTTGGTTAGATTACGTTCTGGCGGGCAAAGTTACAAGTGGACACAGTACGTATAAAAGGCCAGATGTTTTTGTGTAACTATTAATTATTGTAACCACAACCGTTCCTTAACATAAACAGAACAGAAAGATTATTCTTGTTTCCAAAGTGATACCTTGTATACATTACAACAAGAAATACTATCGAACAAAGACATAATCCAAATAAGTACCAAATCTGGGATATAATTTGAAAATATAGAATGGTCCACGTGACTGGTTCCTTGTTTATATTTCAAAATTCATTCCCGCTGTGAGTTTAAGTGGAATGGTTTCATCATGTTGACAATTTATATTGGCCAAGTTCGAATACTTTGGCCGTTTTTGTGGAAATAAAAGGTTTTAACTTTCTCTTAAGATCAGATTACTTATTGGCGTGTTTCTATTCTAGAATTAAAGTAGATCTAGTAAACATTAAAAAAAAAAAATCAAGACACAAGTGATTTCATATAATGTTCAATTTCCTAGATTTCACATTTATAAGGGGAAACAAATATGAATTAGATTCATATCTCTGGAATTAATTTGATTATCTACCTTGAATTCGCTCGTTGTGCATAATGTCATGTTTTCTTTTTTTCTCCTCATAGACTATGTTTCTCCTTACATATTGTGTTCCTTTTCTATTACAATGACAAAAATGATAGTGATAGATATTACAGACAGACGAGTATTGTGATGTAGACCATATCAGTATGTATATTTTTACAATCCAAATAGTGTTCTGTCGATGCATAACTCTTTTGTACATTTTGACCAAAAAGCATTTATGTAATATTTCAATTAAGACAATCCCCGACTCATCAAAAAGTCTCAAATCCGAGTAAGAACTCTTAGGCTTAAGACAGTTTGGTGTAAATTAATCTATTGATGTTACGAAGAAACATTGTTCTGTCCAACAGGAAATGTAAATGTTGCTTCTCGAAGCTCGAAGAAATAAATAACAATGTGAAATTGAATGTTAGCTTCAATTTAATATACGAAAACAGATCAAATGGATGTTTCGGATTTCCCCTTTATCAACAAAACAGGATAAATGAAACACTACAGACGAATGAGATAATGTGGTATTGTCGTTGTTAAGACAAAATAACAAAAACAAGAGTTGTAAAATTGTCCTCTCTCTCACTCACTCCCTACAATTTATCAATCACTCTCCGCGCTTCTTTTCTTTTTATTCCTTACGCCCCCGCATTTCCTCATCCCTTGTTCCAGCCCCAGCCTCCCCCCTCCTTTCCCTTATGGTCGCTACACACTTCAGTTAGAACATCCAGTTAAAAATTGATTAAACCCCCAGTTACGTCGGAACGCAAAACAATAGTTTGTTGTCATGGCGGAAAACATGGACGACGATGGTGATATATTTTCGAAAATAAGCATTTAATTAAGCAATGCGAGCTTTAATTGTGACACGCTAAGTTAATATTTGTGACACATCGCCTCCAAACGGTACTATGTCGGGATGACTCGGGTGCAAAAAAAAAAATGGAATTTATTGACTAAAACATGAAATTGGGGTTTGTTTCGATTTGTTATGTTAGAGAATGAAGACAATTTCTTACAATGCAATTGCTCAACAATTGGTATTTCCTATCAATTTAATTCTAAAAGTCACGTATCGGATCCCAATTCATCCCGACATAATACCGTTTCGAGACGAAGGGTCATACACACACACACACACACACACACACACACACATATATATATATATATATATATATATATATATAAATATATATATATATATATATATTTCATAATCGAAGTGATATTGTAAAATTCATGTTTTCTTTCTGGATCAAATGGTAGCCGCCTAAAAGATACCTAATATGTCAAATATATAAAAGGCGTTGGTGATACATACTGACATTTTCACCTGCCTACTCCTATTATTCCATTCAACCCCCGACATCCCATCATTCTACCAGCGAGTCACTCGGGTCGCTACGAGTAAAACCACCAATTTATCCTACATATGTGACCCATCGTCTCAAAACGGTATTATGTCGGAACGACCAATATGCTTAAAAGCCGAATTAAATGTTAAAATGGCCAAAAATATAAATTGTTGGCATTAGCACCATAAAATATGGTATCCATTCTCCTCAATAAAACATTCAAACTCAACACAAGTCGTATATGTCTGGCTATAAATTGAATTTTCAATATCTTAGCCATCCCGACTTAATACCGTTTTGAGGCGAAGGGTCACATATGTGTTCAGAGCTTTATTCTCCAACGCCCCCTCCCCCCCCCCCCCTACCCTCCTTACCTCAATCCCTCATCCATCGTTCCCAACCACCACTACCCATCCCCCAACCACCCGCTGGGCACAGTGAATTTTATCGATCTATGAATCGATCTGATTTAAGCATGTAAATAATAAAAGGACTTTGATTGCTTGCTTTTCCAATTCCTCTCTTCTGGAACTCAGATAAAACACGGATGCTGTTATAGCTCGGCTATGTGGTCTAGTGGTATGACACCCGCTTTCGGATCGGAAGGTTCTGGGTTCGAGCCTCGCGCTCGGCGCATAGTTGAGTCCTTGGGAAAGCCTCTTTACTCACATTCTCTCACCGTACTCAGGTGTAAAATGAGTACCTGGCCGTTAATAGCTTTGTCTTTGTCCGAAAAATTGTAATATGGCATAACAGGCGTCATGTCCCCTCCTACATGTTAAATGATGCTGTTGACCAGGGACCCTTGTAAAGCGCTTTGAGCACATTTAATGGATATTGCACTATATAAAGCTCAATTTTAGAATTAGTTTTTTTTAAAGAAGAAATAATATATAACCTTTTTACCCTCAACGTGTTTATTTATTGTTGTTTTTTTTCTTTCTCTCATTTTCCTCATTTATCTTTTTCATTGATTTATAATACAAATAGTTGAAGAATTGACAAAAGGTGATATAAATAGATGTTATTTAAACGTCATTGAAATTTATTAACTATATAGCGTAAGTATATGATGAGGATAATTATGTTGATACTACTACTACTACTACTACTACTACTACTACTACTACTACTACTACTACTACTACTACTACTCCTACTACTACTACTACTACTACTACTACTACTACTACTACTACTACTACTACTACTACTACTACTAATAATAATAATAAT
>NC_088362.1:12004586-12014586 GCF_034508935.2 Berghia stephanieae
AGTCAATGGCACTTTTGAATTTAGGGTTTCGGAATTCTTTGCTGAATGCGACTCTCTGGCCGTTAACGATCCGTTTGCCGTAGGTTTTCTTTTAGGACTGCTATTTTCAATGGAAGGTGATGTTTTATTTTCCGGTTTATTATTAATCTGCTTACCATTCGATCCTGAATCGAATAAAAGATCCTCTTTGAACGAAACTTTCTTATCTGTTGACGAATCGCTTCCTCTAGAACGTATAGATGTGTTGCTTCCGGCCACTGAGTTGGGAAGAGGTTCTATTCCATTACTAAAGTTCCCTCTGGCGTCAGATGATTCGTTGCTAGTTACATTTGGAGGTTTCCTAGTTTTAGCAGTCTTTAATCTAGCTTTTGTAGGTTTCTGGATTTCATGGTTGTCTTGGACCAACTCATATCTGTTTTCATCGTAAAGATCCGAATCACCAGAATTATTCAAACGCTGATGTTGTTGTGGCGGATTTCCATTCAAGTTTTGATTTTTGGAGAAAGGTGTTTGATTGTCATCTTTCTTTTTAAATGCTGATTTTGATTTATTTGGGACTCTCTGGTCCAAAGAGTCTCCGCTTTCGCTGCTGTTTTCTCTGAGATTACTGGTTTGTTGTCCGTGTGTTTCGTATCCACTGTCGTTATGATTGTCCGAGGACAGAGAATTTTCTGGTGTTAGTAACTCTTTGTTATTTGAATAGTTTGGTTTTGATTGACCTCCAGGGGATTTTTTCAGTTTACTCTGCTGTCCTGTCCTCGGAGATGATTGATTCTGCAATGCAGAGGTTGGCATTGAACTTGCGGAACTCATGCCGATGTTGGTGCTGACGTTGCTGACGTTGTGGATGTTGATGGTTGTTGTGGCGGTGGGGGTGATGGTGGTGGTGGGAAGGAGGTGGTGCTTTTAGACTGAAAATAGTGGAGTTTAGTAGAAGGTGAAAACGAAATCAAAATTTAAAGAATGTATTTAGAAAAAAATTAGAATTAAAAAAAAAATACAGACAGAGAATGTGGGTAAGTAGATAAAGTGTTACAGTGAAATGACAATAGATGAAAATATTAACGATAAGTAAATAAAATATGATAGAATTTGTGACCCATCGCCTCTATCTAGTATCATGTCTGGATGAATCAAATGCCCCCCCTCCTCCCCCCCCCCCCCCCCAAAAAAAAAAACAACGAAAAAAAATAAATAAATAAAAAGAACAAAAAAAAAAAAAAACAACAAAAAACAAAAACAACCCCCCCTACATCCAAACTAAAGATCAGAAAAAATGAATTGATAGGTTTTCGCACTGCTTGACATTATTCTTCATTTCCCTTAAACATAAAGAGACTTCACCCTCGTCTCATCTCATTTATTTATGAGATCTTTTGCTTCTGAACCCTTCCGATATAATAACCATTTGGAGACCGTGGGTCACATTTCAATATATCTTTACTGAATACAATAAGTTTACATATGGTTAAAAAAATGATAAGATCATGGCACAAAGTGTGTAGTTTTGGTATCTGCCATTTTCAACATTCTATTGTTGATACAATAACATTTTTTATGTCAACTTTTTTGTTGTTGAAAATTTAGTAGTGGTAACATATATATATATATATATATATATATATATATATATATATATATATATAACATATATATATATATATATATATATATATATATATATATATATATAATATATATATATTTCCTTTCTTTAAAAAAATATAGCCTTGTGGAGAACGTTGGCAATAAAAAAAAATTATACGGCGCACAACTCTACTGAAAGATTTGAAAATGAGAAATGTATTTTTTACAGATAGATAAACAGATAACTTGATTTCCTTTTATAATTTAAAGTCAGTTTGAAAGTTCTTTGAGTCAAACAGATATCATAAAATACCAACGACACTAACACTCTCAAAAACAACCAATTTCAACACTGTAAAAAGTTGTCAGTTTGGCGTTTTTACGCAAATCGTTGCATTCGAAATAATGTATTCACCTAATTTAAATGTTGCTTTCGAAGCTCGAATAAATAAATAATAATGTGATTTTGAATGTAAGCTTCAATTTAATTACAAAAAAAGATCAAATGAACGTTTCGGGTTTCCCCTTTATCAACAAAACAGGATGAATGAAACACAGATGAATATATATATATATATATATATATATATATATATATATATATATATATATATAATATATTTATACCTTTATTATCCCAGCCGCCAACCCATACCACATACATGCAGTATCCGATTGTTTCATACTAACAGAGTTTAGTCAATTATATTATCCACTTGTCCTGAACTTCGAATTTATTTTAAATCACAATTAATTGTCGTTTTGTGATTTAATACACACGTTAGACCTTCAACTCCTACATGTAACAAATCTCTATATTTTGGGGGAATGATTCTATATATAGACACTCATAACATTACACCTCTATATACCACTCATAATATACAAACTGCAATGTTCAGCCATACATTAAGCTGAGGCGAGTAACAGACACAGACAAAACAAAACAACAACAAAAAAAAAACAAAAAAAGGAAAATGATGTAAACAAATCTAAAACAAAATCAAGTTACCTTATTCGGATATAAACGGCGTTAAAAGACAATTAAAAAAATCAAGGAAAAGGAAAGGAAAGAAAAAGGAATAAGACCCCCCCCCCCCAACCCTTCGAAAAAAAAAAAAACAACAAAAAAACATCGCCAAATTAGTGAAAAGGGAACGTAGACTAGTATTATCCAAATCTTTAACTTTTCATAACATTCCCATGAAAACGTTCTTTACTCGCATAGCATCCACAGCACGAAACAGACGAACCCTGGGAAAAGGTATCTAGGGTCGAAGACAAGATTGATTGATTGATTAATTAATTGATTTGATTATATAGTTTAACCCATATTGACTCGCTGGGATAATAAAACCAGCTCGGTACCTATTTCACCAATTATTATAGTCAATATTTATGAATTGATTGTGGAAGTGAGATCAATATGTCGATTGAATAACTCCAAAATTGTGAGAATGCTCATACTTGTTTACTTCAGCCCGAGGGAGATTTATGAACTGAGGAGACTCACACGTCATAGTATTCAAGCTGTTCATTATTTCTAACTAGGAAATCAATAGATTCATACTTAACAAAAAATACTATATTGACGTCTATATTGTCTAGAAATACATAGGTATATCTACGCTGAATCGATAAAACACCAGAGGCGTTTTCTTAATTTGGCGTCAAGAGCAAATTATATTAATTATTGTGTTCCCTTATTTAATTATTTTTATTGAGCTTTATATAGCGCAAAATCCACTAAATGTGCTCAAAGCGCTTTACAACGCAAGCAACATTTAACATGTAGGACGGGGCATGCCGCCTGTTAGGCGATATTACAATTTTTCGGACAAAGACAACGCTGTTAATGACCAGGTACTCATTCTACACCTGAGTACGGTGAGAGAATGTGAGTAAAGAGCCTTTTCCAAGGACTCAACTATGCGCCGAGCGTGAGGCTCGAACCCAGGACCTTCCGATCCGAAAGCGAGTGTCATACCACTAGACCACATAGCCGCTCATATTTATGAGTCACATGTACTCCCTTTATCTTTCTCCCCATATTATTGACTCACTTAGGCACCTCTAGTTTAAGTTATGCCTCTTGGAACCTTTAAAGTTCGTAGTTTTTCAGGTATAAAAACTTAGCAGACACAAAAAGGATCAGAGATGGATACAAAAATCTGAGGTCTCCTTGTTAACTCACTCAATCCTAGAGATTTTTTGCTACTTTTAAAAATTGGAAATGAGCATGTACATAGAAGTTTTCTTCAACTATGCAAAAAACTAAAAACATTAGCTTTGATACTATGCATATAATTTGTCTCAGAAAAATGTAATAAAAAATAATAATAGTAATGATTATAATAATGATAATAATAATAATAATAATAACAACAATAATAATAGTAATAATAATAATAATAATAATAATAATAATAATAATAATAATAATAATAATAATAATAATAATAATAATAATAATAATAATATACTTTATTCATTTTAAAAAATGGAAATTCGTGTGGGGTCAGAGTAACCCGGGTAATCTACGGATATAGATAGAATGCGCTTGGCCAAGGAGTTCACAACATTGCCATCCGGAAGTATAACGGACCAACACACAAACTCTGTGTAACCATGAACTTTTATAGTCTGGTTAATACAGTTTAGTGAGAACAACTCACAAACGCGGATGGCAAAAACAATAACAAAGGCCTGAGTGACGTCATCTGCATACTATCTATAGTCGGTGTTAGGGTTGAGTGAGTTAATGTCGCTATCTTGTATTAAAAAATAAAACAAACTTAAACGAATTTAAGATACAATGCGGTGGTTAATTTGTTATATTATGGACTTTGTCCACCAATGAAATTATACATGGTAAATGGCATAGAGTATGATTAGTAACCCTTGACAAACGCGATAAAGATTCGGTGCTAATTTATCTTTAAGTGCGGTTATGTGGTCTAGTGGTATGACACTCGATTTCGGATCGGAAGGTCCTGGGTTCGAGCCCCGCGCTTGGCGCATAGTTGAGTCCTTGGAAAAGGATATTTACTCACGTTCTCTCACCGTACTTAGGTGTAAAATGAGTACCTGGTCGTAAAGAGCGTTGTCTTTGTCCGAAACATTGTAATATCGCCTAACAGGCGAGGCGTCGTGTCCCGTCCTACATGTTGAATGTTGCTGTTGACCAGGTACCCCTTGTAAAGCGCTTTGAGCATGTTAGTGGATATTGCTCTATATAAAGTTCAATTTTTAAAGTCTAAATTTATGAAATGATGGCATAATAAAATGCAATGTAAATAATAAGATATTTGGTTTAAATAATAACATTTAAAAAATAAAATACAAAAGAACTGGAAAAATAATATAAAATAATTCAATCAATTCATCACAATCAACTTCCGAATAGACTGTTCTGTCTTAGAAATTCTTTTCCTTTCTACCTATTTACGTCAATATGTTATGTTTTCATGAGTGTAAATATCCATTGAATCATATTTTTTTCTCAATCCATGAAAATAATATAAAAATCGTAAATAACTATCTATACATAGCTATAGACAAATAACACTTGAAAAACTGAATAACTATTATTCTACGACTGGGGAAAAAAAAGAAACACATTTTCACACAGTGAAAGCAGAGAAAATAGAAGTGAAATTCCGTAACGAAACACACAGTTCTTGTTTTGATTCTTTAGGCTAATTTCTTTCATCAAAGGTTATTTGTGTTGTTGACGTCATTGAAAAGAATCGGGTTGAATACTTAATGAAGTCTGCCTCAAAAGAAACCGTGTGCGGATTAACGAAATGAAAAGAAATCGTAATAGACTTGACGGAGTTAGAAATAATAATGATTAAAATATTATGAACAACGATAGATTAAAAAAAAAACCCCAACCCAATAATGTATTTACTGTATTTGTATAAAGGGAATAAGTGGCACTTAGAAAATTAACAATGCGCGTAGTTAATCAATAAACCTTTTGCTTTGATATAAAATCTTTTTATTACTACTTGAACATTAGAAACAAAAGTCTAGACGAAGGTTTATTTGGAATTTATCCACTGGAAAAAAATATATATATATACCCGTTGACCTCTTACAATAATGAATCGATAATTTATTGATTTCGCCCGTAGTAATATCTTAAGTCATAATAGTAGTATGTATTATTATGCTCTCGATTAAAAAAATCAACAACATCGGAATGACCAGGGAGTCAAATCAGGTCTATTTATTGATTCTTTAACCGGTTAAAGGCTATGTGCGGCTATATGGTCTAGTGGTATGACACTCACTTTCGGATAGGACGGTCCTGGGTTCGAGCCTCGCTATATAAAAGCTCAATTATTATATTATTATTTATGTATTATTATGCTCTCGATTTAAAAAAAAAACATCGGAATGACCAGGGAGTGAAATCAGGTCTATTTATTGATTCTGTAACCAGTTAAAGGCTATGTGCGGCTATATGGTCTTGTGGTATGACACTCGCATTCGGATCGGAAGGTCCCGGGTTCGAGCCTCGCGCTCGGCGCATAGTTGAGCCCTTGGAAAAGGCTCTTTATACACCCATTCTCTCACCGTACTCAGGTGTAAAATGAGTACCTGGCCGTTAACAGCGTTGTATTTGTCCGAAAAAATTGTATTATCGCTTAACAAGCGTTATGTCCCCTCCTACATGTTTAGTGTTGATGTTGGCCAGGGATCCCTTGTTAAGGGGCGGTTTGGGTCTTTTCTAAAAAAAATTTAATTACCAATATTGGGCGGTTTTAATCATTCTGTATCATCAATATAGGTTAAAAAACAACATTTATGGTGAAAAATTTTAATTATCTGTGTTCATACCCATTTTGCGATCTAATTTGGGGGTCTGACATCAAAAAATATAACAATCTTGTGGCAAACGTTCCACAAAAACTAATGAAGGAATGACCTCCATATTCTTCCCTCTTGTCAACATTGTACCATAGTGTGTCACCATAGAGAGATTTTACGGCTTTAGCTTATGGAATTTTTATTAGATCATTACAAAGTTGAGAATCAAAATGTTATGACAAAATTGATGTAAAAAATTCAGATTTAGGATTATAATTTAAAATTCACAAATCTTATCAAAAATATCTCTCTATGGTGACACAATACATTATCTCTATCATAACTGTGGAAAATTTCAGACAATTTCATTGAATAGATTCTGAGAAACGTTTGACACAGTTTCCCATACCCTTAGAAAAATGACATATTGAGAAAATAGCAAAATGGCTTCCCGTTTTTCACACATTTCTTACTACCTGTACCATTTTCGACTGTGTATTTCGTGCCTTTATAGTCCACTTTAAGAATTTGGACTTCAATTATATTATTTCTAAGATAATAAAATATCATTTTCCACCAAAATCTCAAAATCAAATTTTTGAAGGATTTTCCTAATAATTAGACCCAAACCTCCCCTTAAACGGGAAAGTCAGTTAGAGAAAACAATGCCCAAATAAACATCATGTATTTTATATATATTGTTGGAATGACCTGGATGAAGAGAATTTAGTATAAATATCATAGTCAAAATGATAAAAGGGAAAAACGCGATTAGAAATACTTTAACTCGTGATATTAGATAACCCTCTCCTTACCACCAAGAGCAAAATCGTCACATTTGTTACAACACAATATTCATTTTTTCTTATTCATATTTATTTTGTACATCACAAACTTTGATGAATGATCTTTGATTGATTAATAAGAACATAATGTTGTTTTGTAGAGAGCTTTTTTTAGTTTAAAGAATCAATTTTTCTGCTGGTAAGCCGGTCATATTGGGAAAATACTGAAAATGATCGGTGAGGAGAGAGTTAAATATACTACTAAAGTATTTTGAGCAGAGGGCATCAAACACAATCTTTCTAAATCCCCAACACACATTCCAGTGTTGTGTTAAAAGTTATTCATTCCAGATCTGATCCTGGATAGAGAAATTACATCATCATTATTTTCAGTGATCTTTTTATAGCTACTCCATGAGGTATCAAAAATAAAATGAAAAACATATTTTTCTTCAAAGATTAAAATTAGATTAAAGACAGATTTCTTTGCACTATCTGCGCTTAAATTTCTTTTCTTTTTTTTTTTTTAAAACGTTTGCTTTGTATAGTAAAGAAAGCATTTCATTTTTAAACCAATGATTTTACAATGTTTTCATTGTTTGTATTCTAAATGTCTTTTTGATTTTTATTTGAACAATAGAAAAAAAAATCAAAATTATTGCCATGATTAATAAAGGAATTCATGGATATATATATATATATATATATATATATATATATATATATATATATACACATATATATCAAAAAAGTAAAATTAGTAAATGCATTGATTGTCGGAAAAAAAGTATACTTTATAAAACGTATCTGAGATGAAAATAACTGCAAAATAAAAACAAACAAACAAACAAAACGAAACAAACTAGTCTTCACTCACTCAGCCCTGAAACGGCTATACTCCATAGTTTACCCGGGTTACTTTTACCCCATCCTATTTCTTACATTTTTATGAGACAAATTATAGGCGCAGTACCAAAGCTAAGGCTTTTAATTTTTGCATGTTAATGATAGTTGAATAAAACTATCTATGTACACGTTCATTTTTAATACATTTTTTTTTCCAATTTTGAAAAGTACCAAAAATCTCTAGGGTTTAGTGAGTTAATGATTCCAAAAATCTTAAACTAATATCTGCCGTAGTCGGGGATGAGGGGGAGGGGGGGGGGTGGATAACGTATTTAAAAATTTGACCAGAAAACCCGTCCTTCAAATATCGATCGATGTAAATTTTAATGATCTTGGCAAAAAAAAAAACAAACAAACAAAAAAAAAAAGAAAAAAAACTCTCAAACCCCTGACTTCGCGAAGTCCCAGGATTGAAAGTTTTTTTTTTCCAAGATGAGGGTCATTTTATTCGATCAATATTTAAAGGACGAGTTTTTTTCTGACCACTATTTTTAACTTGAGCTTTTTATGTAGAGCAATATCCACCAAATGTGCTCAAAGCGCTTTACAAGGGGTCCCTAGCCAACAGCAACATTTAACATGTAAGACGGGAGATGATGCCAGTTAGGCGATATTACAATTTTTTCGGGCAGAGACAACGCTGTTAATGGCCAGGTACTCATTTTACACCAGAGTGCGGTGAGAGGCTGTGAGTAAAGAGCTTATTCCAAGGATTCAACTATGCGCCGAAAATACGTGTTTTTTTCATTCAGAATAGAACAGTTTACTGGTTAAAATGATACAAATTCTATCAAGGATACATGTAGGGAGGAAAATATTAAAACCGATTACTCACAATAAATCTACAATAGGTAAACACAATAATAAGTTAGATTCTCAACTTTGTGTTCATACATTTTCATGCATGCCATGTCTGTTAATGAATTTCCATTTTTTTTTTGGATGAATAAAGTATATTATTATTATTATTATTATTATTATTATTATTATTATTATTATTATTATTATTATTATTATTATTATTATTATTATTATTATTATTATTATCATTATTATTATTATTACTATTATTATTATTATTATTATTATTATTATTATTATTATTATTATCATTATTATTATTATTATTATTATTCACAAACCTGATAACAACTTACACAAACTTCCATCCACAATGACAATAATCGAACTCATCACTTTTCCTCTACTAGCACAAGATAAAAACTGCCATAGAAAGTTTAAAAGGTGAAGACACCGACGTTGTTGTGTTTACCATTTTTATGAAGTGTTGATAATGGTAATAATAATGATAATGCTCATAAAGGTAATAATCCCTGTAATGAAAGGGCCAGCTAGCACCTATCGACACGAATGAGAAGACAGCGTCATGGCCCCGATTGATTGATTGATCAGCAGTCTATCTATATAATGTATACAGGTGTAAAGGTAGATAACTAAGGGAAACACCGAGTCTTTTACCCTTCGTGACATCAAGAATGGGCCTCTTCACCGCCCTTTGTAACCAGGAGCAGTTTGCAGTAGTAGTAGTCGCAGTCGCAGTAGTAGTCGTGGTTAAAAGTAGTACACCGCTCGATACGTGACGTCACGCATAACCGATCGTACAAGAAATCAACACAAAATGTACGGGCAGTATCGAGTACCAAAAAAAATCAGAGATCAGGTATTGATCTTGGATAAGAATCAGAAAAGTAACGTACTGTACGTATAGTCGTATAGTGTCGGACAAAACAGTTAAAATAAAGAACAAGAATCCCTTTCGCATATTCACAACAACAACAACAACAACAACGACAACTACGAAAACCACAATATTCAACAAGAGAATTAAGAAACAAAGAGGTAAAAAGGGTAAAAAGGGCAGAGAAAGAAAGAGAGAGAGAGAG
>NC_088362.1:12019586-12042086 GCF_034508935.2 Berghia stephanieae
TATGCGTTGCTTCAGTTCTGACACAAAGGATATACGAGAGGTGAAAAGATCAATGATTTTCAGTCATAAAAATTGTTATATATAGATATATATATATATATATATATATATTATATATATATATATATATACATATATATATATATATATATATATATATATATTATATACATATATATATATAAACGGGTGAATTATACGCCTATTACATGCCTGTCATAATGAAGTTTGTTTGGTTCGCTGCCTCAACCTGGTATTTAAGTCGGAATTAATAATATGAAGAATACAGGATTAAGACACGTTTAACCCTCTCCTAACCAGCCATTTTCAGGATCCCCCTCCTCCAAACTTCACACCCAAATAACACAAAATAGATTTTTTTATCACTCAGACATAATAGCAGTAAATTTCTTGCGATACATAATTTCTTGAGCAATACATGCTCTATCTGGATACAACACACTGTTCATTTTCTTAAAGTTTTATGATGTACAAAAGAAAATTGAATAAGAAAAATGTTGGTTGTATCCTAACGAATGTGACGATTTTCCTATGGTTGGTAAGGAGAGGGTTAGTTAAATATAAGATCTACACGAGCCGGCAGAGTGAAAATCTTCACCAAAAATGAGGTTTTATAAGGCAATAAACATGATTTAATCAAATTAGTAATACAAGCTCACACTCAAAACAATTTATAAAACAGGGAATTCGTTATAATTAAGAAGAATGAAAGAAAAATAGTACATTTCAATTGAAACTGTCCACTATATATGTATATATCCTCCTTCTTTCTCTCCCCTCTCTCTCTCTCTCTCTCTCTCTCTATATATATATATATATATATATATATATATATATATATATATATATATATCAATCTCTAGTTGTGTTATTGCATCATCACGTACAGAGCAGAACATTACAATAAATGAAACAGAAGAAAAGTCCTAACCGGTACCTCCAGATTGACCATACTGCTGAACCAGTTCATTTGAAAAAATTAAAGGGTTAGACCATACGAGCCATAAAGCCCTTGGATTATGTAAAGTAAAATAGACAAGCCTTCTGTACAACGGTGATCTTTCACAAAGTAATTTTTGCGATGTATGATAAATCTACATGTGTGCAACCCGTCCACTTTTTCGGCCATTTGTGACAAAAATTGAGACTTATTATCTAGATTTTAACTTTTTTTATTTAGCTTTGTTGATTGTCCGACATTGTTGTACTTTTTGAGGTAATGAACCTGCATTCTAATAATGCAAGGGACAAGAGCAAAAACATTTTGTGCTTTTGGATCAATGGCTAAGTGGTCCTTTTTTGAAGTTTCGGAACTGGACAAGCAGGGCAGAACTGTTAACAACGTGGGCAATGGTCAATGGAACAAATTAATTCATACTCTTATTCTTTTAACTATCTCGCACGACTAGATTACAGGGTCTTTATGATAGTGAATTACCACTAACCTACCCCGCATTATAGCAGCTAAAACAGTCCAATCTCTATGCCACATTGCTGGCCACAAAAGGTAAGGCGAGAAATGCCCTGTGTTTAAAGCTGTTAACAAGACAGCGTTCAATAAATTCTGTGCACCACCTCCGGTCTTCCTTGAATATTAACCCGTCGTAGAACGGATTTATTGACGTGACAAATGGCTGCAGTTGGGTTCATAGACAGTCTAACAGTGTCATTTAACGATTAATTATGTCAGGTGTCTTGTATGGTATAATTGATAGCCTTGGCTCAATCTATAATAAATTAAAATTGTCCACCGTTGTATTAAATCTTTGGTTGAATTGAAGGAGAGAAAAGGTGGAGATAAAACAAAACTTAAGTAGGAGATTCTTTCATTAAACCCAAAACGCCTTGATGGTTGAATATTCAATTTCAGGGAAGTCCCAAGTTTGAAAGTTTTTGACAACATGATTTTGATTTTAATCGATCGGTATCTGAAGGACCACCTGTCTGGCCAAATTTTTAAATATATGTTTGTTTGTTTGTTTGTTTTTTAGAGTACGGCACTATTGGCTTAGCGGCTTCAAAGTGCTATAAAGCAGTAAAAACGATTATATATATATATATATATATATATATATATATATATATATATATATATATATATATATATAAATATATATATATATATATATAAAAGAGATAATTCTGTAGTGAAGAACCATTGAGAAAAAGGGCCGACGGGGCAATGAAAAGACATTTCTTTCTTTATTTTTTTTTTGCCAAACATAATTTATATGACCAGTTGTTATAAACCAGTCCCGATTTTTGTGCGGTTATGTAGTCTTGCTGTTTGCTATTCGCCTTCAGAACGACGTGTCCAGGGTCTAGGTTCCGCTCTGAGAGGCGCATAGTTGAACACTTGGAAAAGCTGTTGAAAAAGTTACTTACATTCTCTAACCATATTCTGGTGTAAAATGTGTTCCTGGACGTTAACAGCATTTCTTTCTCGAAAAAATATTAAATATCGCCTTTCAGGATTCTTGTCTTTTTGAGTATATATTTTAGTGGATATTGCGATATACAAATGATTGTGATTTTATATCGGCAGGTGATTTGTTTTCGTTTTAAAGTTTATCAGACTGTAAAATAGTGAGTATTGTTATTATTATGATATTAAATGATTTTTTTTTCATATTTTCAATCTTGGTCGTGATATCGCTCACGATCTATCATAAAATGTCATAAATGTCAGGTATAAACAACAAAGTCCTACTCTGACAATACACAGTTTAAAAGCATTGGCCAGAAAACTCGTCCTTCAAATATCAACCTATTCAAACGAACTGCATCTGATCAAAAACTTTCAAACCTTGGTCTTCCCTAAATGACATTCGTCATGTCAAAAAAAAAAACAAAAAAAAAAAAACAACTGCCCTGAAGTCCAAGATTGAGAATTTTTGACAAGACCAGAATCATTTAATCGATGGATATTCGAAGGAAGAGTTTTCTGACCACACTTTTTAAAAATGTATTTTTCCCCAGAGAACTTCAGAACAATCTTTTCCAAAGGCAATGTCCATACAATTATTAGATTTCCAACGACGCCATATCGTCTCACACCAAAAAGCCAATATATTATTTACATGACGTATCACGTATCAAGATTATAGTGTAACCCTAATACAACCCCCCTGTCCCTTATCAATTAGTCTCCTAAAATAATAATTCCATTGATGAAAAGATATCTACTTAGTACTCTGGTACTCCCAGTAATCGCAAGTGTAAATCATTGCCACTAGTAGGGGTATTTACAGGGTATTCACATAGCTGGGGTATTCAAGCGTCATTCAGTCATGTTCTCACACTAAAAACAATGCGTAAAATATTATGGACTGCCTATGACAACCTCGAAATTACACTTTTTTGCCTGTCATATTTTTCAAGCTTCATTGGTTGCGATATTGCAATTCTCACCACGACGTAGTAGAAACAATATAATATGCCGTAGTAGTTAGTCACTGGACTTTGCCATGGGAGATCAAGATTCAAACCGTCGTGAAGATATTTCAAACCTTTTATTATTCCTTATGACTGCTTATGACAACCTAAAATTTACATTATTTTTCCTGTCAGATTTTCAGGCTTCATTGGTCGCAATATTGCAATTCTCATCATACCGTAGTAGGGGCGATAATGTGCTGTAGTATTTAGTCACTGGGAGGTCAAGATTCAAACCCTCGTGAAGATATTTCTGTTCTTTTATTCTGTCTATGACAACCTTAAAATTACAATATTTTGCCTGTCATATTTTCAAGCTTTGTTGGTCGCGATATTGCAATTCCCACGCACGATGAACTTTGGATTGGGAGGTCAAGATTCAAACCCTTGTGAAGATAGTTTGATTCTTTTCTTTTTCTTTATGACCTTAGAGTTATAACTGCTTTGTCATTTGTATGTTTATTTTCGCTTACGATCTATCAAAAGAAAGGTGTTCTCTAGGCCAATTTTCTAAACACTTGCTCCGGTCGTTGGATTATGTTCTTTATTCTGATTGCCCACAATATTATTTCGACTAGCTGGCCAATTGTCTGTGTCGGAAAAATAATGATTTTCAGGCATCATGTCGTTTTGTCCTACTTGTTCACTGTTACTGTTGAATTGGACCTCTTGTAAAACCTTTTCAACACAATCAGTGAATAAGGACCAATATAAAAGCTCACGACTTTTGTTTATAATAACTTAACAATACGTTTAGAAAGGTGCAATACAATCTTCAACCCTGTTAATGTTACATAAATCTGAATGGTAGGCTATATTTACATTTGTTTATGGGTATTTTTTTCACTATAGACGTTTTGAAATTTAAGACCAATCTCAAATAAATAAATAGATATGAACATTTATATAGACGTCTAAAACCTTTCTACAGATATTTTTGTTGTTAGAATGGGTTCTATGTATTGTGGACTGAATGTTAAAGAGCGATTCCGTTTAAAACGAGACAAGCACGTGATGAAAGAATGTACAAATAGCTGCGTATGGATATCATATCTGATAAATGTCATAAAACCCCTTCTTTTTCTATTTTTTTTTCTAACAACATTAAATAATAGATAAACATCGTGTTTGCATAACAATTTTCCACGGTTTTATCCTTGCAATGTTTATTTATCTCAGTGGACATAATGAATATCAAAGAAGCACATGAACATTATAATCAATGTCGGGTGGGCGTGTTTGAGATACCAGATATGGCAATATGAAAACAATTCTTTAACTCACTCAACCCTAACATTGACTATATCCGTAGTTTACCCGGGTTACTTTTACCCCATGCCTTTTTATTACATTCTCTCAGACAAATTATAGGCGTAGTATCAAAGCTAATGTTTTTAGTTTTTGCATGTTAATGATAGTTGAATAAAACTATCTATGTACATACTTATTTTTAATACATTTTTTTCCAATTTTGGAAAGTAGCAAAAATCGTTAGGATTGAGTGAGTTAACTCTTAAACTTTCGTTTTTCTAACTGTGGCAACATAAAAAAGACAAGTGTCTCATTTACTCTAGTAATTTCCCACCATGTTAACGGCACGCTTTAAACGCTCGACAATGTTTATTCCTCTTATAGAACATGATCACGTGGAAAAGGAGACAAGCTTATAAATAAGGAATTAAGCCTAGGTTGTCCAGTAACATATAACAAGATATGGCAAGATATAGTTTATACAACTTTTCTGTTTGATTTAACCACTCTATTTTTACAAACTTACGCAATATAAAACAGATAAATGTCGCATTTACATAGTAATATTTGAAGGTGTTATCTTAGCGCTTTAATTTTTTTTCCTCATGGACATAGAATTAAAATAAAACGCGCAACTTTAAAAGACCTAAAATAGAGAGTGTTCGTCTATGAGATACAGGATATGGCATATTAATTTCAGCAGCCCAACCCAGCACACTTATACTTCCCCTTCCTACGTTTGTCACGATAAAATAGATAAATGTCGCATTTATATAGTAATTATCGATAGGTTTTAAGAACTTTGCAATACCATTTCTCTCAACAATATTATATTATATGGGACGAATCATGGATCTGTTAATATTTGTAGAGACATCTTATAAACGACACTGCATCGCTCTTCATTATAATTCTAAGTGAGTAATAAGCTTCTAAAATATGTAGATTGTAAAAACTAACAGGCAACAAAGGAATAAAACAGCATGAAATAGAATTAAATAATTAACATTGAAAAAATTGAGTTCATAATATCCCGTCTTCAGCCTATCGCAGAAACATGTCAAAGCTAGCTCTTTAAGTAAAATTTAGCAAGACGATAGAAAAATCTCGGCAAGCTCAGTCAAGATAAACGATGGTGAAATAGTGACTTTCCTTTCCCCCAAGACTTTCCCTAATGTTGCCGATATATTTTTCTGTCATCTACCTTGATTTCAACTGACTAATTGCCGTTTTAATATTTTTTTTTTTGTTCTTGGCAGGAGAAGGATTTTGAGTCCGAAACGTTCTATGTGATGTATTTGAATCTTTTTTTAAGTTGGCCGTAGTTAATAAAAAGTCAGGCCTGTGTCTGGAGGAGAAATTGATGATATCGCTTTAGGGAGATTGTTTTATTCATGTAAAGAAGAGAAGTATGGTAAATATCGTTAAATGATTAAATGTCTGAAAGTGGTATTATGCTGGGATGACCTTGCTTCTGGAAATGAAATTTTTATATAGCCACGAATATGAAACTTGTGTTTAATTTCTATCATCATGTTGGAGAATGATAAATATAAGTTCTAACCTTGATTTTCCACCAAAAAACAACAACAAAAAAAAACCAAACAAACCAACAAAATATCAAATCAACAAACAAACAAACAAACAAACAAACAAAAATTTTAAAAAGGAAGACAAAAAAAATACACTCAAAATTTGTAATATGTTGTCAATTTCAATCTAAATTCACTTTTCAGGGTTTAACCCTCTCCTTACCACCTATTGGAAAATCGTCACAGTTGTTACGATGCAATCGTCACTTTTCTCATCCAGATTTCATTTCTTTTTGCTATACCTATAAACTTGTATCAGGTTATGCTATAAATGCAAATAAATTATAACAGCGACAAAAATTAGCATTGGAGAGTTAAATGAAATGACTCCGATCTCCTGTCCTAAAGAAGAGAACAGGTCGTTAATAATTGAGGCATTCACTGCTGTGGATAAATATACTCAACCCCCTTGATATTCTCTTGGATTTACTATACAAAACAAATGCAGGAATTAATTTTCAGACAAGCAGGACAAATTGGAAGACAGTTTGTTTCAAGTCCCACTGTTTTTGATAATGTTTTATCTTCTTTAGCTATCGTTTTGAACGCATATACAGTAAACATCTTGTAAAGGTTGTTAAATTTACCCACCAGGTCTGTCGTACTTTGCGATGATGAGGATTCGAACCCAAGACCTGACTGTTACAACAACTTTGTGTGAAAATACGTTTTTTTTTTTTTTGTTTTATTTTAATGGTGGATGGCGTGGATTGTAGAGCGACCCTCTTGGGGTCAGGCGGAGTTGTCACAGTCGGGTCGTGGGTTCGAATCCTCAGCGCCGCAAAGTTTTTATTCTCTATAGTCTTCTGGCACTCTTCAACTTACTTCAATCTTGTTATCATCTTTACATTGTGTATTTATCAACATTGTGATTCATTGTTCTAAATTAAGGTGAGAAAAATTAGGTTTAGTCAATTAGATATTTCTTGAACGAATGACAAAAATCTGATTGGCCTTTTTGGAAACATATTTGTGGTGTAGTGGTGTGCTATATGAATTGCTGTGTTTGTTTTTTTTTTTTTGTTTAAAAAAAAACATTTGTGGATCTAGACATTTAAAAATTTCTAGATAATATTAATTCAAACAGACAGATATCTTAATTATAAAAGAAACACAAACAAAAAAACTGAAAGAAAATTCAAATGTGATCCACGACCAGATTTGAACCGGGTTTCAAAAAGTTCGTTTAAAGTGAAAACGCTTAAAGACGTGAAATCTTGTTTTTTTTTCGTTTTTAATAGTTTTATATTCATTCTACCAAAAAATAAACAAATAAAGTCATCTCAATTCTGCTATTTTTTTATATGAATTAAATTTTCAGCGTCTAAATCATTCCGAGACAATACGGTTTTGTAACGACTGGTCACAAATGGCCGCTAAAACTCGATGTTCTCTTCATGACTCAGTCACTGTGATAATCCACCAGTGTGGTAACCTGGTACATCCGGGCACAACGTATTCTAAACACGGAGTTAATCTTATATTGTCTTGATTCCTGTTGCGAAAAACCAACAAATCTCATTGACCTTCTCAACTCAGGGGAGTAACATGGCGACAATGACCATTGGCTACACTCTTTTCCGTATCTTTTGTCTCTGTGTCTCGGATAGTGATCTCTTTCACATTAAGCTGTATAGGGAACCGAAAGATCCAAATTCTAGCAAAGTAGCTTTATCCCCCCAAAACAAAATAGTAAGACTGGGGATTATAGAAAGTTGGTAGCAATGACTGATGTTATCTGACAAACACGTTGCCTTTGGTATACTTAATTTAGCAAATTCGGCGACTTTTGTGGAGATAACTATCTCACAGATTTCTTTTGCGTTCGAAGAATGAAACAATAACATTTGTATGGTACATTGTGTTCGATGTTATACTGTTTGCATATTCATCAAATTGTTAATTCAATGATAATATTATGAATGTGAGACATTTGAGTGTGTGTGGGAGGAAGCTGACAAACATTTAATATGTGCAAGAACAAATTATGTCACTCAATAGATATGAACATGGATAATCGCTTCCTTGTAATAGAAACATAAAACTCAACAATCAGAAGGTCTAAGTTTTGTTCCTCAGTCAAGAAATTCTTGTGTTTTTTTTTCCTCGTTTGATTTGTGTGGCATTTAAACATGCACAATTTTTTAAATTTTCGTTAAGTGGTGACTTAAAAAAATATAGACTAGTATTTGCAATATACATGTTATTTTGCATGTAATGTATTTATATGTAATATATAATTATAATTTTATATAATCTGCGCTTTAATCACAATTTTTATATTATATCTATGCAAAAATGATATTAGAAAAAAATCATAACTATTATTGGAAATGTAACCTATTAATATCAAATTCCCTGTTGGTGAACTCCGACTATTCATTTAATTCGTATCCACTATCATTACTAAATACTGCGAAAATCATGCAATGATATATTTGTAATTTATTGTTTGAAAAATCAACTCACAGTTTCTGAATAATATGTAATTTCTAATTCCTTCAATGTTTCCCTTCAATGGATTGAATGAAACAATTCAGTGAGCGCAAAGCATTATCTAGTCATAGGCTGGCGACAATCGACTGAATAATTTACAAGTCTGATTACTCAATCTGTAAATTATTGTAGGCTTATTTATCACTGGTGTTGGAATAAACACTCAAGCTAACATAATTTATTATTGTTCTTTACAACAATATTACATACGCCGGCCTCTATAAGTCAGTGATCAGATTTATAAACGACCACGATCAGTAAAATAATAAAATTCCAACGATCAATAACACTATGATTTACTTCATTCTATAAATTTTCGGGGGTATTTTTTCGGGGGGGGGGGGGGATTTAAAAAACAAAACAGTACCCATAAATCCATACCATGCAGGTCAAATAATTTTCTGAGTTATCCCCCTTCGATTATTATTTAAAATAGGGCTCTCGGTATTTATTTTCTACTTGGTAAAGGATTCGACAAAGTTAGATGATACATATTGCTCTACTTTCTGGAATGCATCAGTAATTGGTTGATAGGACATGGTTGAACGTTGAGCAAAAAAAAAAAAAAATGCAATAGACTAGCTTTCTATTGAGAGGGTAGACAATAATTCTTATTCTATTTTCTTCAAAGGGAGCAAGAAAGAGCAGAGAGAAAGATGGATGTTCAGAGAGAGAGGAAGAGAGCGGGATAGATCCAAACAGATGAGAGAGAAAGACAAAAAAGAAAGAAAGAAAGAGAGAGGGAGAGAGAGAGAGAGAGAGAGAGAGAGAGAGAGAGAGAGAGAGAGAGAGAGAGAGAGAGAGAGAGAGAGAGAGATGGATGTTTAGAGAGAGAGGAAGAGAGCGGGATAGATCCAAACAGATGAGAGAGAAAGACAAAAAAAGAAAGAAAGAAAGAGAGAGGGAGAGAGAGAGAGAGAGAGAGAGAGAGAGAGAGAGAGAGAGAGAGAGAGAAAGATGGTACTGTATTCAATTTTGATATGTATTTCGATTTATTTTTTCAAATACACTTTAAATACAAAGAAATTCTTCACTATAATTCTTCATTGACAATTTAGCTTAACACGTCAACCGGTCCGGTTCTCACAAAAATACTTGGAGAGCTCAGCATATTTACAACAACAATGAATTATCATAAATTTTCTGAAGTGGTCTCCCCAAATTAATCAGTTGCCAAGAGAAGTGTGATCGAAGACCACAATAAATATATTGTTAGGGTGATCGTGAATATCAGCTTTCAAATAACCGATAATCATCTGTCATTTGAGAGAACAGGATAAACAAGAGTGTCATACAAAGTGACAGTTGAACACAGCTTTGAATTTAAAACATGTCGTATAATATTACGTTTATCTGGTATTTTGTCAGAATGTAGCTTTAAATTTAAAAGGAAGAAAGTTAATTCGCCACAATCCTAATAAAATAATATATAAAGATTTAAATATTGTATTACAACGAAATAGTATTAAATTGGTTCACGATGCTCTATCCACCCCCCCCCCCCCCCTTCCCCTCTTACCATGCCTTTACCCTCTGATCAATAATACGACGGAAGACACACATCCAATTTCAAATAGCTGTACACATGGATAAAATCCACGTATGTCTGTCCTAGGCATATGGGTGATATAACAAAAGTTCATGTATCTCTTACTGTACGAATGGATTACGTCTCAAAAGTACATGCTGCTCTTTGGATGACGCTAATTAAGTCCATATTTCTCCTCTCATTGCTATATATTTGCCACTACAGGTCAACAGCTACTTGGCCCAACTCATCAGATTATTTTCTCCCTGTCAATTCGGTATCAAGTACTTATCAAAATCAACAAGGTAGCAAAACACGGTGGCTGTATCAAAGCCGTCAGTGTCCATGAAGTCAATTAAATAACCGTCAAATTATCTCGCCGACGGCCGGTGTCTTTGCAAGACTGGTTATGCTACGGTTTGATCGGAGGTCGAACGATCTGTGTAGAATTTGGTTAGAAAAACATTGCAATTATTGGATTCTTTTATCTTCGCCCATGGCGACAATTGAGATCTCGGCTGTACTCCGGAAAAATGCCGTATTTTAAAATTAAATTTAAATGACCCTCATCTTGGAAAAAAAAACGGCAAAAAAAAAAAACTCTCAAAGCTGGGACTTCGAGAAGTCCCAGGTTTGAGAGGTTTTTAATGTTTCCAAGATGAGGGTCATTTAAATCGATCGATATTTGAAGGACGAGTTTTCTGGCCAAATTTTAAAATATGGGGTTTACCAGATTACGGCAGTCTGGCGAAATAGCACGGGGCTTAGAATAATAGGAAATAATGTAAGGAAAATAGAGTTACCGGTAAATTACGAAGAAAGCGTTTGTTGAATAAAGAGATCTTGTTGGCCATTCATTTATTAACGTGTAGCAACGGATTTTGACAATATGGCTGAATTTTTAATCTAGATAAATCATAATTGAATTCACTAGTCTGATGTCACGTCGCCCAGCAGCCTGGCTCTAAACAAAGAAAATGGGTACTTTTTATTCTTCAAGCTGGCTAGAACTTTTCATATGTCATGTGATCAGAATGTATAAAACTCAAAACATGTTCATATTTATAATGTTTTTCTCCTCTGGATACACTTTTATGCCCGTCGGAGAAATATATCATAATAGCGTCCGCCATTGTTCCGATAGTTTAGAGTCAGTTACTAAGTTACCAAGCGTCATTACGAGGGAAGTGACGCCATGACTGTTGAAGCCCATTTACAGTATCTTAAAAAACCGAAACAGAGTGAACTTAGCAATTTGTCAATCATCAAATAATTTGTGACCCGCCCTCTCCATCCAGTATTATTAAGTCGGAGTGAACTTGATACTGAAAAAAGTAGTCCTTCAGAGCCCGTGGAGCCGGAGTTTATCCCGGTTTCTATAGTGTGAAACGGGCAACATCAACTGCTTCTTACCCATTTCATAGGACGCCAGACACTCGCAAATTACTTTCGCCAAATCTAACAGACCTAGTTACCCTATCCATGCTGGGTGAACATGAATAGGGGGGGGGGGGGGGGGGGGGGGGGGGTTGGGGTCAGAAAATAAAAATCTCGACTGCACCGGGGATCGATCTCGGTCCCTTTGATTGTGAAGCGATTGCTCTATCTACCAACTGAGTTGTCAAAACAAGACTCTAAGGTTAAAATTGTGAAATTACATTTGAATTAACTTACCTCATTGTGAAAAATGAATGCTCGCCCCCTCTTCAATCTACATATGGTTCAAATTTTGTAGTTCTAACCGTTCTTACTTAAAATCCAATATTCAAACCAGGTTCGCCCCGACAAAATACCGAATTGAGACGATGGATACGTTCTTTTTTTTTTAATTTGTGCATTTTTATATCGCAATATCTACTACTACTACTACTACTATACTATATATAGTATAGTATAGTACATATTATATTATAGTAGTATATTATATATATATATCTATATATTATACTACTAGTAGTAGTAGTAGTAGTAGTATAGTAGTATAGTAGTAGTAGTAGTATACTAGTAGTAGTAGTTAGTAGTAGTAGTATAGTAGTAGTAGTATAGTAGTAGTAGTAGTAGTAGTAGTAGTAGTAGTAGTAGTAGTAGTAGTAGTAGTAGTAGTAGTAGTAGTATGTAGTAGTAGTGTAGTAGTAGTAGTAGAGTAGTAGTAGTAGTAGTAGTAGTACTAGTAGTAGTAGTGTAGTAGTTAGTAGTAGTGATAGTAGTAGTATATGTAGTAGTAGAAGTAGTGTAGTTTATGTAGTTAATTAGTAGTAGTGTTTGTTGTAGTAGTAGTAGTAGTAGTAGTAGTAGTAGTAGTAGTAGTAGAGTAGTAGTAGTAGTAGTATTAGTAGTAGTAGTTGTAGTAGTAGTATAGTAGTATAGTAGTAGTAGTATTTAGTAGTAGTAGTAGTAGTAGTAGTACTAGTAGTAGTAGTGGTAGTAGTTGTAGTAGTAGTAGTAGTAGTAGTACTAGTAGTAGTAGAAGTAGTAGTAGTTGTAGTAGTAGTAGTAGTTGTTGTAGTAGTAGTAGTAGTAGTAGTAGTAGTAGTAGTAGTAGTAGTAGTAGTAGTAGTAGTAGAAGTAGTAGTAGTTGTAGTAGTAGTAGTAGTAGTAGTAGTAGTAGTAGTAGTAGTTGTAGTAGTAGTAGTAGTAGTAGTAGTAGTAGTTGTAGTAGTAGTAGTAGTCGTAGTAGTAGTAGTAGTAGTAGTAGTAGTAGTAGTAGTAGTAGTAGTAGTAGTAGTAGTAGTAGTAGTAGTAGTAGTAGTAGTAGTAGTAGTAGTATCGTTTGGCTACACTTCTATGTTCAAGGTATCAATCCAGGTTCTGAAGTCATCATCACATTTGTTGATGGTTTCAAATCCCCCTTCCAGTTTTGTCTCTGGGCAATGTAGTACGAGGTGGTTTGCATCTTGTGGTGCTTGGTTGCACTTTGGGCATGTTGGCGATTCTTGGAGCCCCCATTTGTGCATGTTGGCAGCTGTTCTTGTATGTTTTGACCGTAGTCTATCTACTAAACATACTCTTGACAATATGTGACCCTCCGTCTCAAAACGGTATTATGTCGGGATGATTCATAACCCAAAAATGTAAATTTAGAGATAGAATGGTCACAAATCGAACCTTAGAAAATTTCGCAAAGCAATAAATAGTATTTATATTCCACCATGACGTAGAGAAAGTAAATCAAAGTTTGATATTTGTGGATATGAATTCAATTTTCCTAACCTAGTGTATCCCGACATAATACCGCTTTGAGACGGTGGGTCACATATGAGGGAAATTTTAATCGATCTATATTTGAAATGATTCTGGTGGCCACATATTTAAAAAGTGTTTTTCAAGAGTTTGGCAAAAAATAATGGTTTACAAACTGTTTATGGCGATATAAAAACATAGGATTATACAACCATAGACAAATATGCCCTGGGAGGCTTATTGCCGTATAAAAAGCATACGCTGTTAACACTTAAAAGATTATTTTCTTGTAAAATGACGACTATCTAAAATCTTGAAATCCGCCAGCGGTGCATAGTTTACTAATAAAAAAAAAAACGAAAAAAAAAAATAATCACACCCGGATAAATAACATAAGTGGATTGCTTACAGCTAACTCTGAGAAAACCATGTACAAAACCTATGTCAATAAAACTTTAACATAACATTCTCATGTTTACCCGTTCCATGAATCTAAATACATACACACACACACACACACACACATTATATATATATAATTAATATATATATATGTGTGTGTGATATATATGTATATATATACATATATATATATATATATATATATATATATATATATATATATATATATATATATATGTTGTGTGTGTGTGTGTGTGTGTGTGTGTGTGTATAATATTTTTTTAAAAATTATCATAATTATAAATATCTTCTTAAATGAAACAAAAATAAAAATAAAGATCAGTCTGTCGCTAAAACGATTCTTGGAAATTCCAATGTTGATCAGGACGATTATAGTCAATGAACAAAAGATTGTGGAATTATTACCTTGCTTTGATGGGAAATATCTAGTGGAGTCCAAAAAGAAACAATTGATAAAACATATCACGTTTATACTACATGTTTTATCCTACACGATATTTTAAAGACATTTGGTGTAACATTGGAAAATCATAAATCTTCACCTCCTAAAGTGGATCGAATGGACATAAGTCCCGCTCCCCCCCATCTCTCTCTCTCTCACACACACACACACACACACACAACATACATATAATATATATATATATATTGTGGGTAGCAATTGCCGTTTTTGATGAATGTGTCTTTTTTTATTATAAAAAAAATATATATATATCCCTCCCTCTCTCTCTCTCTCTCTCTCTCTCTCTCTCTCTCTCTCACTTTCTCCCTCTCTCCCTCTTTAATAGCTACTACTAAGTTGTTATGATATGATCCCATTGCACTTCCTATTGTTCGTATTGTACTAAAAGTGCATGCTCTATCTCGATCTCTTAATGGTTGGGATGAGATCTTTATAACAATAAACATTGATAGTTGCAATTTTAAACTCATATCACTTCACTCACCCATCATCCAATCGTTCGTCAAGCTACAAGTATTAAATTTTATACAATATTTGCTAACCAGAAAGTAGAAATAAAAAACAAAAAACAAAAAAAAAAAAACCCAAAAACAAACATTTCTCTGTCGAAGAGAGCACAGCTAACAGTGATCTAATCGCAATGTTCTCTTAATGTAAAGTTCTCTTCAATATTTAAAAAATTGAGCTTTTATATAGCGCAATAGCCACTAAACGTGCTCAAACCGCTTTACAAGGGTCCCAGACCAACAGAAACATGTAGAACAAGACATGACTCCTGAAAAACGATATTACAATTTTTTCCGACAGAGACAACGATGTCAACGGCCAGCTACTCATTTTACCCTTGAGTACGATGAGAGAATGTGATTAAAGAGCATTTTCCAAGAACTCAACTATGACCCGAGCGAGGTTCGAACCCAGGACCTTCCGATCCGTACCACTAACCGCACAGTTCATGTTCTAATAACTATTTAATGTAACTTTGCCAATTTTGGTGAAATTCACATGTTTTTCCTTTCCCGTTAGTATGAGTTCCTCTACGATAATTTTGAATAATTTTGTATGAAATAACACGGGAAATAGTTTGTCTTCAAAAGAAAACAAAATGATTCCACAATTTCTATTTAGTAAAAGACTGAATAATTAATCTCTTTTTCCCGCATTCAAATTATAGCCATACTAACCACCAGTCATTACTTGTGTATCCAATGCTTTGCTCTTCCCGTCGAATATAGAAATAAGTATGGCCTATCTCAATTTATCAAATTAATATATAAGTGTTGCTATTGCTTCTTGGTTGTATATTTTTACAATTTTTGTGCATTCGCATATATATATATATATATATATATATATATATATATATATATATATATATATATATATATATGTATACATTGTCGCCATAGATTCTCAACTTTGTGTTTATACAATTTCATGTATTCCACGTCTGTAAACGAATTTCCATTTTTTTTGGATGAATAAAGTATATTATTATTATTATTATTATTATTATTATTATTATTATTATTATTATTATTATTATTATTATTATTATTATTATTATTATTATTATTATTATTATTATTATTATTATTATTATTATTATTATTATTATTATTATTATTATTATTATTATTATTATTATTAAGACAAACCAAGAAGAAATATTTCTTTCACAATCACCCCAACGCCGTTACTTTCTTGTCTTTATCAATAGGACTATTTTCCGTATAATCAAAATTGCCTTTAAACCATTAATCAAATTTAAGAATTCAGTCTTTATTTGTATTGATTCAAGGTTGTCTAGGGAGATTAAAAAAAAAAAATTCGTTTGACTTTCCGATCACCGAGACAATTCTAAATCTTTATTGTAATCCTTTCCGCAACGCAAGCCTTTCCGGATCGTTGGGGAATTCCCACAAATTGACTTTTAATCCTACAAAATAAAGTAATGAAAATTGCCAAACTAATAGTATCAGACAATCCGACTGGCACCGGAAATACATTTTGACTTTAGAATATTCGATTTATACTATATATAGTATGCGCTTGGCTAAGAAGCTCATAACATTGCCATCCGGAAGTATAACGGACCAACACACAAAACTGTGCGTATCCATGAACGTTTATAGTCAGGTTAATACAATTCAGTGAGCATTACTCATAAACGCGGATGGCAAAAAACAATAACAAAGACCTGAGTGACGTCATCTTCTATCTATAGATTATGTATTATTTCAAACTCAAAGCACTAAGTTTAAAGTTGCGGCTGTTAAGGATAGGAAACAAAGATGAAAATAGTGGGCCGTATATGGAAAGAAAAATATGAAGTTCATTATTGATTCATTGACCTCTAAAAGATAAGCAAGTAACCGTGCACTTTATACAAGTTTCTATACATTATAAAACTCATGTGGGATATCTGTAGTGTAAAAACTGATTTATAGGAAATACATTTTTTTTAATATAAAAAAAAAGAAGAAGAAAACCGAAAACGAAAACAAAGCAACCCCTCCCCGTAACAAAACATAAACGTTAGATCTCAACAATAGCTGTGTTGATTTTCACAAAATTGAGGGATCTTTTTCCTCTTTGGAGGTAGATATGTGGCTTATTTTATCTATATTGATATGACTTGAATAATGAATTCTCAACATTCTAAAATGCTGGTTTTTAGACACAAACATTAATACGCTTCAACAGTCGTGACGTCACTTCCCTCGTAATGACGCATGGTAACTTAGTAACTGGCTCTAAACTATCGGAACAATGGCGGATGGACGCCTTTATGAAATATTTCTCCGACGAGCATAAAAGCGTATTCAGAGGGAAGAAAACATTATAAATCTGATCATGTTTTGACTTTTACACATTCTGATCACAAGACATATGTACAGTTCTAGTCAGCATGAAGAATAAAAAGTATTGATGTTCTTTGTTTAGAACCACGATGGCCGCCGTTGCTGAGCGACGTGACATCAGACTATTGAATCCAATTGTCTTGATGCAGTATGCGGAGCTCAAACTATTATTTTTCTATTTATAAACGCACAGTGAATAATATAATTCTTAATTCTTTTATAACTACACTAGAAGTTTAACGAGACAGTTTTCTCCTTTACTTTCAAATAAAGTAACATTTGATAGAAATGTCAATCCTCTTTACAAGCAACAGTTTATCGATCACGCACAAGTGATTAATAACTAATTACCTCACCCCCCCATTGAATTCCGTTTGAGGTGTTTGGATACGGGTTGCTAAAATAGGATGAGGAATAAATAAATAGTGAGCAACGAGATGAACTAAAATTAGATTATTATGCACGTCACGATTATTTTCTATTAAAAAAACAAACAAACTGGGCAGAAAAATCCAAATAGTGACCAAAACAAAATAGAATGTAGAAAAAAAGTAATCGAATTAAAGCAAATTTTTTTTTAAAAACTGGGCAGCAAAATCCAAATCGTAACCATCACAAAAAATAGAATGTTGGAAAAAAAAAAGTAATCAAATTAAAGCAAAATTTTAAAAAAAATTTTTAACTGGACAGCAAAATCCAAATCGTGACCAAAACAAAAAATAGAATATAGAGAGAATTAAAAAAAAACTGGGCAGCAACATTCAAATCGTGACGCCCCCCCCCCCCCCCCCGCCCCAAAAAAAAAAAGAATATAGAAAAAAAGTAGTAATCAAATTAAAGCAAAATTTTAATTAATTTATTTTTTAACTGGGCAGCAAAATCCAAATCGTGACCAAAAATAAAATAGAATATATAAAAAAAAGTAATCAAATTAAAGCAAAATAAGTAGATCAAACATTTTAAAAAAAAAAAACAAAAAACTTACCCATTATTCGCTTTCATTGTGAAATGTAATTGATCATTTTATTTTCTCCACTAACAAAACGCAATATACATATAGTTGTCTATTTTACAATTATCGAAACTAATGAGTCCGACTATTGGATATATAACTAGACGATTTTGCACATAATATAACAAAGATACAATGCCTGTACCATAACAAAGATACAATGCCTGTACCATAACAAAGATACAATGCCTGTACCATAACAAAGATACAATGCGTGTACCATAACAAAGATACAATGCCTGTACCATAACAAAGATACAATGCCTGTACCATAACAAAGATACAATGCCTGTACCATAACAAAGATACAATGCCTGTACCATAACAAAGATACAATGCCTGTACCATAACAAAGATACAATGCCTGTACCATAACAAAGATACAATGCCTGTACCATAACAAAGATACAATGCCTGTACCATAACAAAGATACAATGCGTGTACCATAACAAAGATACAATGCCTGTACCATAACAAAGATACAATGCCTGTACCATAACAAAGATACAATGCCTGTACCATAACAAAGATACAATGCGTGTACCATAACAAAGATACAATGCCTGTACCATAACAAAGATACAATGCGTGTACCATAACAAAGATACAATGCCTGTACCATAACAAAGATACAATGCGTGTACCATAACAAAGATACAATGCGTGTACCATAACAAAGATACAATGCCTGTACCATAACAAAGATACAATGCCTGTACCTAACAAAGATACAATGCGTGTACCATAACAAAGATACAATGCCTGTACCATAACAAAGATACAATGCCTGTACCATAACAAAGATACAATGCCTGTACCATAACAAAGATACAATGCGTGTACATAACAAAGATACAATGCCTGTAGCATAACAAAGATACAATGCGTGTACCATAACAAAGATACAATGCCTGTACCATAACAAAGATACAATGCGTGTACCATAACAAAGATACAATGCGTGTACCATAACAAAGATACAATGCCTGTACCATAACAAAGATACAATGCGTGTACCATAACAAAGATACAATGCCTGTACCATAACAAAGATACAATGCGTGTACCATAACAAAGATACAATGCGTGTACCATAACAAAGATACAATGCCTGTACCATAACAAAGATACAATGCCTGTACCATAACAAAGATACAATGCGTGTACCATAACAAAGATACAATGCCTGTACCATAACAAAGATACAATGCCTGTACCATAACAAAGATACAATGCCTGTACCATAACAAAGATACAATGCGTGTACCATAACAAAGATACAATGCCTGTACCATAACAAAGATACAATGCGTGTACCATAACAAAGATACAATGCCTGTACCATAACAAAGATACAATGCCTGTACCATAACAAAGATACAATGCCTGTACCATAACAAAGATACAATGCCTGTACCATAACAAAGATACAATGCCTGTACCATAACAAAGATACAATGCCTGTACCATAACAAAGATACAATGCCTGTACCATAACAAAGATACAATGCCTGTACCATAACAAAGATACAATGCCTGTACCCTCCAATTGTTTTAGGGGAGATAATTACGTATCGCCGATAACCAATGATCTCTGTGAGAAAGGTATGAGATCACAGACAAGAGATATTAACGATAGGTAAAAAGATTATCAACACTGAATCTCCCAAGTTTACTAAACATATTATTATAACTAGGCTATATGGAAGGAACGAAATTGACATCACTCAGCTCTTTGTTATTGATTTTAGCCAGCCTGGACATTTACAACATAAAACAGGCTTAGGCGATCGGTCACTGACAGTTATTTTTTTTATACAAAAGAGAAGCTATATTTAAAAAAATGAAAACTTGAATAGGCCAGAAAAGTCTGGACGTCACACATAATACTTTTCCGGTTCCAACCACTCCTTCGGAGGACTAACAATGAATAGGATTGCATATTGACACATTAGGCGGCATATCTAAGTAGCATACTAACGAAAGAGTATAGGCCAGAAAAGTCTGGACGTCACACATAATACTTTTCCGGTTCCAACCACTCCTTCGGAGGACTAACAATGAATAGGATTGCATATTGACACATTAGGCGGCATATCTAAGTAAAATACTAACGAAAGAGTGAAAATGGAGAGGCTTCGTATGGGATCAAAACAGTTTTGTTCCCATACGAAGCCTCTCCATTTTCATTCTTTCGTTAGTATTTTACGATCACCGGCTTCAGGCAGCCCCTACCGATATCTAAGTAGTAGCAGGGTGTTTAGGAATATCAGTAGGATTACGGGACGTAAAAGAGCGAAGATGGATGATGTTTCTAGAATATTACCTTATATTTAGACTAGAAAATAAGATGTCATCTCTCTGAAACCTTTTTTTCATTATCAGAAGTGTGGGTCAGGAAAAGGCAAGCCTTGTCTGAACGCCGGGTTGGATCATCCTTCGTCTGGTCCCTATCCTGTTGCTGTTCCAGCACGATTGCATCCAAGCTGGTATCACCTTCAGGGTCATTGGGTACAGCAAGAAAGATAGGGAAACGAAATTGTCTACTCAGAAAACTGGCAGGAACAACCTGGGGAGCATCGCAAACTCTTCTCAGAACATCAACCCTGGCCCTTTGCTACAGTGTGGCAGAATATTGTGCTCCTGTTTGGACGAGAAGTGCCCATACAAACCTTGTTGATGCGAAACTAAGAGACGCGATGCGAATAGTAACTGGATGCCTGAAATCAACTCCAACACAACGGCTGCCAGTCATGAGCGCTATAGCACCACCCCACTTGAGGAGAGAGGATGCAACACAGAAATGAATATCCAGAGCTGAAGAAGATAGTGGAACTCTGCAAACCATATACAAAACTGCGCCTCCAACATCAAGACTAAAATCTCGTTCACCTTTCTACCTATCAAAGAAAGAAAACTACAACACGCAAGAAGCCTGGTGCGAGGAATGGAAAAGGAATAAACCAACAGGAGGGGAACTAATTGAAGATCCGTGTAAAAGTCTCCCAGGTCTACAGGATCAACCAAGAAAAGACTGGGTAGCTGCAAATAGACTACGGTCAAAACATACAAGAACAGCTGCCAACATGCACAAATGGGGGCTCCAAGAATCACCAACATACCCAAAGTGCAACCAAGCACGACAAGATGCAAACCACCTCGTACTAGATTGCCCAGAGACAAAACTTGAAGGGGGATTTGAAACCATCAACAAATGTGATGATGACTTCGGAACCTGGATTGATACCTTGAACATAGAAGTGTAGCCGAACGATACTACATCTACTACTCTGAAACCACGAACATCAATTACACAGGGTCCAGTCCTCCGGAAGAGTGGTTTTACACTTCCAATGAGATTAGAACCAGGTTTTTAAACATTTCATGTTCCCAACATTACGTCTAGAAATAGTTATACAATATAATAAGTATCAGCAATGACATATCTTTCCTTAACTTTGCGTGACGTGTCTGTGGTGTAATCCTCTGCCGCTTAAGTATTAATACTGATCCCTAGGGATTAAGTGGCCGTGCCTTCATTAACGATAAGGGGTAAGGGGGGATAATAGGAAGGGAAGGGTTGTAGAATTGGAGTCAGAAAAGACCAACGGACCAACAGCAGTAGTACTGCCATGTTCTGAAACAGAAAAACGTATTAAAATTTTGGCTAGAAAATTCGTCTTCTAGATAAATATCGACCGATTAAAATGACCCTCATCTTGGCAAAAAAAAAACCGTCTCAAACCTTCGGCTTTGCGAAGTACCAGGTTTGAGAGTTTTTGTCCAAGATAAGGGTAGTTTTGATTGGTTGATATTTGAAGGACGAGTTTTCGGGCCAAAATTTCAAATACGTGCGTTTTTTTTTTTTGCCAGAGTAGGACAGATTAGTAACAGCATAAATAATGGAACATGAAGGTTATGTAAAAATAGGAAAATAACAAGAAGTGTGCAGGAGAAGTGACCTCATGATTGCTTCTTTGTCGCTTAGGGTAGTCGCTACTATTGAAAATACGCTACGTAATGGTATGCTAATCGGAAATAGGTGATCGTAGGAGGCGCTACTTATCTTTAGGTACGTCTTTGAGTGTTGCTTTTTTTTTTTTTTTTTTTTTTTTTTTTACATTCACGACGTAGTCATGGCATAATTGTAAGCATATAATATGACTGTCTTGAATCGTTAGTGGTTAGGCCATTTAATTTCATTAGGAATTGATATGTCGTAACGAATTAAAAC
>NC_088362.1:12047086-12054586 GCF_034508935.2 Berghia stephanieae
ATGCACACTAGTAACAGAGTAGTTATCGTAAAAATAAAATGCGAGCAACATTAATAGAACTTTTAAAAATTTAGATTGTTCAATTCGCATCTCCGAAGTTCAAACAAACAAGGGATTTGAATAAATTATTAATATATAAAAACATCATTGAAATATTAGAAATTAAAACATTTCAAACCTCGTTTTAAATCCTTTACTTTAAAGAAATAATTACTCGCTGATCAAAGGCACTGCCACGATCTACTCAATGACTTAATGAATCATTAAGTTCCAATCCACAATGGTCTTTATATAAGGATAACAATACCAAATACGGATTTAATCTCGAATCGTTGATGACTTTCCTTGTACATACAAACGCACGATCAAAATAGTTCCCAGTACTCAGACTAAACACACTTTTCTCAAATTGCCCAGTAAAACTTTTACTTCATAAATTGATAGATTAACATGACACTAAAATTATTACGCTTAGACGTCTTAAACTTGAGAAGTCTTAAAAGATGTTTGACCCGGGGTTGAAATATCTTGACAAGTTGAAAGGAATTCTTACTCTAACAATTTATAATATATTTAAAAAATAATTGGATAAAATGAGAAAAGTGTGTTTTGTCTGTGTATACCAAATTATTAGGACCTGCTGCCGCTACTACGTACGTAAACCTTAACCGTATAATAATTCTAATAGTAATAATGATAGCCTACGGTATTGTTAGTACACACCCATTAAATCATAAATATGATTACCACTTTGTTTGTATCAAAACAAGGGATTAACCCAATACTTTTTGCAATAATCTTCGCTGGAGTTTTGTTCTAAAAGACCGTAACTACACACTTTGTTGAAAAAATATGTTATTGATACTGCCATTTAGAAAATAAAAAAAAAATATATAATGAGGTAATACATATTATGTTATGGGAAAAGTATTAATCTTGTAATAAACAACATTGATGCTATATTTATTCAATTGTGGGGAACAATACATGTCGAATAATTTTTTTCTCTAAAAGTTGTATTTTAGACTTTGGCTTTCCTGAATGTTTTGTAACTTAGGATATTTTCAAGTTAAAACTTATCCAGTTTACAGCCGTACTCTGGAAAAACCTGTGTTTAGAAATTTGGTCAGAAAATTCGTCCATCACATATCGAACAATATAAATGCCCCTCATCTTGGAAAAAATATCCCAAACCCGGGACTTCGCGGAGTCCCAGGTTTATGATTTTTTTCCAAGATAAGGATAATTTTAATCGTCGATATTTTAAGGACGAGTTTTCTGACCAAATTCTCAAATACAAGTTTTTCCAAAGCACGCCAGAACTATCATATAACTGGCTAAGCAGGGGTGTCAATTGAGGGATTACTTACATGACCATTGTGTCTTTGAGTGCGGTGTCACTGGTTTCACGGTACTTTTGTATTTCAAGCCTCTTCCTCCTCCTCCGTTTTCTGAGACTATCCTGTTATGATGAAGCCTCTTGTGTGGTTTATTATTGTCTTTGCCCCCGTCACACTCATTGACAAAATCGTATAAATCTATTTCATTCAATTCACAGAGTTAAATTATGTCACTCTTTTGAATAATCTGTTCTTAGCTTCTGTTTGTCTTATTTCTCCTTTCCCGTGATCGGAAGTCATACACAGATAATATTTTGGTAATTTCAGTCACGAATAATATCTATATATCATTGTTTATTATCAACAATAACACTGTAGAGTAATAGGTTGTTGAATGATCCATAATTTTATCCTGGTTTAAAATGTGTTACGCAGTATGACATCATATTAATAGGGAAAAAAATTGAGCTTTTTTATAACACACTATCCGCTAAACGTGCTCAAGGCGCTTTACAAAGGGTCCCTGACAAACAGCAACACGTAACATGTAGAATGAGACATGACGCCTGTTAGGCGATAATATCATTTTTTTTTCTGACAGAGACACCACTGTTAACGGCCAGGTACTAGTTTTACACCTAAGTACGGAGACAGAATATGAGTAAAGAGCCTTTTCCAAGGACTCAACTATGCGCTGAGCGAAGCTCGAATCTAGGACCCTCCGACCCGAAAGCGAATGTCATACCACAAGACCACATAGCCGCACAACAAACAGAATTAATAAAACGATGTACTGAGATGATAGTGGGATTGCTTTAAGTCATGCCTTCCGATAAATGAAATAACAGTTTTCCTCGACTACAACATTGAATTTAAATGATAAGAGGACAATTTACTTATAATACAGATTAATAAGAGAACAATGTCGCTTATCTGTATTATTTGTTTTCCCCAATGGGCCTAAATAAAAAGGTTGACTTGTGGTGGAGGAAACTGTCAAATATTTTCCATTGAGAACGAGAAATGCCAATCAAATAATATATGTATTGTAATATAAACGGTGAAAAGGATTTGAAAACATGGAATAAAATTATCATGAATAAAATATAGATAAAAAAATACCCAACAAAAAACCAAACACCTTATCGCTCCTCGTGTCATAGGATATTAATCGCATTTAATATTATTTATGTACACAATGTCATTAGAACGTCGAGAATATTTAAGTCCCAAGATTACAGGGTTTGCATAATATGTAAACGCATCAAACCATCGATATGTTGTTTTCTTTAATGAATGCGTTGTATGTATTTCGGTGGGAAGCGGGTCACTTTAAAGGAGACAATAATAATATTTGTTTGGTGTTTATTTTGATGATGACATGTTCAGTTTAATTGCTATAATTTGTTGTTAACAAGATGATGATGATGATAAGGAGCGCCGATTTGTCATTGTATTACAAGTAGTATCAAGTATCAGTGGGAATTATATATATATATGATATGCCTATGACTGTGAGAAGAGAATAGAGAGTAGAGTGAGAGGAGGAGTGAGTAGTGGAGAGAAGTGAGAGAGAGAAAAGTGGGTGGTTAGAGAGAGAGAGAGAGAGAGAGAGAGAGAGAGAGAGAGATGATAACAATAAACATTAATAACAATAACAATTAAGGCTGGACCACAATAAATTAATAGTAAAAAGCAGTGTAGTTAATGCAGTGTAGTAGTGATAGTAGTTGTAGTAGTAGTAGTAGTAGAGTAGTAGTAGTAGTAGTAGTAGTAGTAGTAGTAGTAGTAGATAGTGTAGTAGTAGTAGTAGTAGTAGTAGTAGTAGTAGTAGTAGTAGTAGTAGTAGTAGTAGTAGTAGTAGTGTGTAGTAGTGAGTAGTAGTAGTAGTAGTTAGTAGTAGTAGTAGTAGTAGTAGTAGTAGTAGTAGTAGTAGTAGTAGTAGAGAAGAAGAGAGAAGAAGAGAAGAAGAGTAGAAGTAGAGAAGAAAAGAGAAGAAGAAGAAGAAGAAGAAGAAGAAGAAGAAGAAGAAGAAGAATTAAACATTAATTGAGATAAAATTTAAATAAATACACAACGAATTTAATGTAAACTCACAAACTACTTTCACTATTTTCCAAAACAACACATTAGAAAACTTTCCCATAGTAGTACCACTATCTAGAATATAATGTAATAAAACATTGCACTATTCAATGTGTTGCCTACGGTTATATTAAAATCGTCTTCAAGTAATACCCAAGTCAACGACAGTATTGCTTTCACATTAAATTTAGATTTCCATTTATCTTATGTCAACTCCTCATAATACAAACACAAATCTGAAACAACCCGGAATGAAATGGAATATGAACTGCAACATTTTGATTAACTTTTCGCCTCTTCCCTGCCTATTCAATTGTAGAATTAGAAAAAAAAAGTCGAATGACAAGACAAAAAGAAAGTTAAAAAAAAAAACCCGATTCATAAAGCAATAATCATTTGAAGTGGTATCCGCTTGCATTGATTGGCCTCGGGGGAACAGAATCCCTTTGAAGCATAGAGGCGCGCCCTGAAAGACAACTTGACCCCGGGGTCAAGTCCATATAAAACGTCAATTAAAAAAAAATACAAAAAAAAAAAGCAATAGCGACAAAAAAAAAAATAAATAAACAAAACAAAAAAAACAAAACAAACACCCCACCCCAAAAAAATAAATAAATAAAAAAAATAATAAAAATTATTAAAACAAATAAAAAAATAGGCGACTTTTGAAATGAATCTTTAATAGAAAGAAATGTCCTCTTTCCAGTACGTTGCTTTTATGAAAGGGGCGCCTTTTTCAGGCGCATCTCTCTTGATGTTGTTTGAACATTGAATTAGCAGTCAATTGGAATCATAGTCATTGATAGTAGTAAAGTATAAAAAGTAGTTCTCCAGACCCATTAGCCGGAGTTTATCCCGGTTTCTGTGGTGTAAAAGAGACAATAGCAATTGCTTGTTGTCCTTTTGATAAGGCGCCAGTCTACCGCAAAGTACTTTCCGTCAGGTCTAACAGTTACTGCTGGGATGGACTAAGGAAATCAGAAAATAATATTCTCGACTACACCCGGGTTAGACCTCGGTCCCTTTGTTTCTGAAACGTGTTCTCTACTAACTGAGCCATTGGAATTTCAAACTGCTGGTAGGATAGTAAATAAATATGTGACCAGCTTTATCAATCAAGTATTAAGTCGGAATGAAGTGACATATTTGGAATTGGGCACTGGTGTAAAATAAAGTTCTGAATAAGTGTCTATTTCCACCAATAATAATAAAAATAAATTAAATAAATAAGAAGACGAAAGAAAGAAACCTTACCAAATTCTTGAATTTAGTTATAAAATCAATTTTCAGCGTATTTTTTAACCGCCAATAATACTGTTTTAGTGCAGTTTGTCACTCATTGAAGAAAAAAAATAAATCCAATGCCTTCAGTGCTTTATGTCTTAGTTTTGCAGTCGTCGTGTTTTCATCGTTGAAGTGTTAATATTTTAATGAAATAAGGGATTACCATAAATTTCAAATTGTTACAGCGGTGATAGCGGTCTGTGTCATTTTAAACAATGTATTATAAAGCCTGGGATTTTCCAGACTTTTTGTTTGAAAAGAAACGACAGACAAATTCAAATTCCCCCTCTAGATGATTGAAGAGCAAATTATTTATTTATTTATCATTTATTTATCTATTTATTATTATTTATTTTAAATATTCTGTATGAAGTTAACTCTCTCCTTACCAACTATAGGAAAATCGTCACATTCGTTACGATACGACCAACATTTTCCTTTTTCAAATTTCTCTTGTACATCATAAAATTTAAAGAAAACGAACAGTGTGTTGTAGAGCATGTTTTACTTAAGACATTATATATCGCAAGAACTTACTGCTATTGTGTTTGAGTGATAAAAAAAATCTATTTTTGTGTTAGTTGGGTGTTAAAATGTTGGGGAAAATCTTGAAAATGGCTGGTAAGGAGAGAGTTAATTTCATGTTATCAGTGTTGTAGATATAATATTTTAATTAGATAAGGGATTAACACCGTGTTATAATGTTACAGGGGTGATTGTGATCTGTATCATGATGACATTGTGCTAAGCCTGGATTTTTTTAGACATCTCGTTGGAATAGACACTTAAGATAAAGGGAGTAAATCTGACTCATGAATTAACAACACAAAATAAACGACGTTTCGGCCTTTAGCCTTTCTCAAGTAAACACAATTTAGGCACTTCTATTTTTAGTTTTGTTACTTAATACTAGTTTCCGATAGATGATCTATGGCATTTGTTTATTTAATTATTAATTTATTTATATATTTATTGTCATTTCTGTATGAGGTCTATTTTATAGACCTGTTTTCAATGTTGTAGATTTAGGTAGGGGCCTCGTTGCTCGGCGGTACGGACTTTTCTTCGTACCCATAAAGGTACCGAGTTCGACTATCCGCCTCTTTGTGTGGCCTTGAGCAAGTCACGTCGCCCTAGCTCACTTTGCTGCGCTGCACGGCGGCTGACGCCTGGGATATTCCAGTCTTCCCTTGAAATATATCCTAAAGACAAATTTCCCCTTGGGGATGAATAAAGGGAATTTTATTTATTTAATAATTTAATTAGATGAGGGATTACCCCATATGTCATAATGCTACGACGGAAGACTCCATTGTGGAGGAAAACTGGAGAGAAATATGGAACAGGGGAACACCAAAAGGAGGAAACATCATTAAAGATCCAACCAAAAGAGTGCCTGCATTCTATAACGCCAGTAAATACTGGATTTCCTCAAACTGGACATGGCAGAACTGCATTAAATATGTGCAGATGGAAACTTGGAAACGGTGATACCTGCCAGATATGTCAGGCAGCCCCAGAGACCAGCGATCACATCGTCCTCCACTGTCCAGTCACTAAACTTGAAGGTGGCTATGAAACCGTCCTAAGGACGGAGGAAGACTTTAGAAGCTGGGTTGACGAAATACATTTGGAGGTGTAGCCATACGCTACTACTACTAACGGTGATAGTGATTTGTATTATGATAACATTGCTTAACGCCGGGTTACTCCAGTCTTTTCGTAAGATAGACACTTTAGACAAATTTCCCCTGTGTGATTTTGGGTTCAAGCAAATTATGAAATTATATTTACTCTACCAATAAAAAGACAATAAATGTAATCCAACTTTGATTTTAAAAAAATAAAAAAAATTCAATTTTCAACATCGTTATCACTCACGCTTAGTACCGTTTTGCGGGTTTGGGTCACGATTTATTGCCCATGCAACATTCAAGAAGAAAATGTTGCCATCGATCAAAGGAGTCTGTGTTTAGATTCATCAAAATTCAATTACTTAACCTTGGATTGGACGAAACACTCTACAATGCCAAGAGCCATCAATCAATCTATTATTGGCGCGACCTTTACCATTCTTCGTGCGGCTATGGGGTCTTGTGGTATGATACACTTTTTTCGGATCGGAAGGTCCTGGGTTCGAGCCTCGCTCAGCGCATAGTTGAGTCCCCTGGAAAAGGCTCTTTACTCACATTCTCTCACCGTATTCAGGTGTAAAATGAGTACCTGGCCGTTTACAGCGTTGTCTCTGTCCGAAAAAAAAATATAATATCGCCTTACAGGCATTATATCATGTCTTGTCCTAAATGTTAAATGTTTCTGTTGGACAGGGACCCCTTGTAAAGCGGTTTGAGCATGTTTAGTGGATATTGCGCTATATAAAAGCTCAATTTTCAAGCTCAATTCTAATTCTTCAAATGCAGCATACCGCCTGAAAAATGGTACAATTTCGTAGTAATTCTGATGCTATATGACAATTTTACAGCCAAAAATATAATTTTTTTGTTTAGAATGTCATGATTTTGAGTGATTGATATTCTATAAAATTATTTTTAAGCCAGATAGATCTATATATAATTCTGGTAGATACTTGTACAATTTTGGAGTGATTCAAATGCTATAAAATTATTTTACAACAAAAAAAAAATTAATTAATTAAAATTTTTGTAGAGAATGGTGCAATTTTGAAGTGAGTCCCTTTGTATATAGATTCAGATGCAATAAACTATTTTACAGCCAGAATATAAATTTTTTGTAGAGAATGGTATCTACAATTTTGAGTGATCAGATGTGA
>NC_088362.1:12059586-12074586 GCF_034508935.2 Berghia stephanieae
CTTTTATGCTCGTCGGAGAAATATTTCATAAGGGCGTCCGCCATTGTTCCGATAGTTTAGAGCCAGTTACTAAGTTACCATGAGAGAAGTGACGTTACTGCTGAGTGGAGAGGAAGGGTCAGAAAAAATCCCGACTGCACCCGGTCCCTTTGCACAGAAAATCTGAAAAATTATTAGATTGAAAGTATAATGTTGCTTTTCTTTTAACCTGTGAAGGCATTGTGCCTTTTATAATTTTCATTTCTTTTTATGTTTATTGTTTTTGAGTCCACTCTGAATTATTCATTGTAATTTTCATTTTGGCGTGTTTGAAATCGAATTGTCTTCGTTCTTGTTTTCCTTTCAACCTTTTCAAATTTACCTTATGTCTGGAATGTAGTTTTACCCGTATACTATTGTTTATTGTTCAATGAACCGTCTAGCGGTCTACGGTCATTGTTGTATGTATGTGCCATCGGATTTTCTCGATCAGTTGAATTAAATACATTTTTTAAAAATTTGATGGATAAAAGCTGTTTTAAGACTAAGAGTAAGAAATGAAACGCTCTCCTATTTCCTATGTACGTGATATCTAAGCTTGACGTCGTATTGTAGAAACTTGTTTTCAGATGGACCATTCCTACACTTTCAAATGTCTTGAATTAATAAGAGCATTGTGGCTACAATAATAGGGTCGGCCGTTGAAATTCGTAGTTGAAGCGAGGATAATGTTTTCTCAATAATATAATTCATGGAGTTAAAAATATAATAATAATAATAATAATAATAATAATAATAATAATAATAATAATAATAATAATAATAATAATAATAATAATAAGAAGAAGAAGAAGAAGAAGAAGAATAAGAATAAGAATAATAATAATAATAATAATAATAATAATAATAATAATATAAAAATAATATAATAATAATAATAATTATAATAATAATAATAATAATCTCAGAATTCTGGACATATTGATTTTAACACGACTTTCTGTCATCTGTTTTCACACCGAAGGACCATAAACGTAAACAATATCTGTTGTCCGTATCTGTCTTTATTTCGTTCTGCCCAGGTCCTAAGTTAATTATACTCTTCAAGTCACCCGTGTCTAAACAACAAATCGATAATCCCTCAAATTACAGGGCTAAATTATCCCAGTCCATTCAGCCAAGACAATGACAGGAATTCTCATGATTAACCGCACGGGTTACCTCTTGTATTAGGGCTAACCCACACCGGAGACTGACTCCGACGACCCGGCACTGCCGTCTCTCTGCCGTCTTCCGGATAAAGACGTCGGACACGGACAAAATACTAAGAATGAAGAGAACAGCCGATAGACCCACAGACTAGGGAGCAGACCAGACAACAGCCACTTTTTAGTGGCTAATCGTCCCTGGTTGCATAACATAAAAAAGAAAATGGCGGCGCTCGACCTCTCGTGTTCAGATTCTTTGAGTTCCCTAGATGGCCATGTCAATCATGTAGACATACTTTGATGATATAAGCCTACCCTTTGATGTCTGCAGTCGCCTTTTCGTTTTCTACGGTCACTCATGGCTAAACAGCCAGACCTACCGATACCAAGCACCCGACGTCCTCTGCCGTTTTTCTTTCTTTCGAGTTTGGTATGGGTAGGTCTATAGATAGAATGCGCTTGGCCAAGGAGTTCACAACATTGCCATCCGGAAGTATAACGGACCAACACACAAACTCTGTGTAACCATGAACTTTTATAGTCTGGTTAATACAGTTTAGTGAGAACAACTCACAAACGCGGATGGCAAAAACAATAACAAAGACCCGAGTGACGTCATCTGCATACTATCTATCGGTTGTTCTCTTCATTCTATTCTTAGTATTTTGTCTGTGTCCGACGTCTTTATCCGGAAGACGACAGAGGATGACTGTGCCGCGTCGTCGGAGTCAGTCTCCGGTGTGGGTTAACCCTTAGACATCTATAGATAGTATGCGCTTGGCTAAGAAGCTCACAACATTGCTATCCGGAAGTATAACGGACCAACACACAAAAATGTGTGTATCCATGAACGTTTATAGTCGGCTTAATACAGTTCAGTGAGTGTTACTCATAAACGAGGATGGCAAAAAACAATAACAAAGACCTGAGTGACGTCATCATCGAACTATCTATACTGAATTAAACGCGTCGTGTCCTAGTTCCGCCACTGCTGAATGGAATATTTGTGACCCATCGTCTCAAAACAGTATCATGTCGGAACGAACCACATGCTTAAAAGCCGAATTTAATGTTAAACTGGTCAAAAATATAAATTGTTGACAGTAGCACCCTAAAATATGATATCCATTCTCCTCAATAAAATATACAAACTCAATACAAGTCTGATATTTCTGGCTATAAATTCAAATTTCAACATCTTAAACCATCCCGACTTAATACCGTTTTGAGGCGAAGGGTTACATTTTTTCAACTCCAACAACAAATTTCATCCTTTGTATATGTTTGAAGCGTAATTTGTCATGGTCAAAGTATAGATAGTATGCAGATGACGTCACTCAGGCCTTTGTTATTGTTTTTGCCATCCGCGTTTGTGAGTTGTTCTCACTAAACTGTATTAACAAGACTATAAAAGTTCATGGTTACACAGAGTTTGTGTGTTGGTCCGTTATACTTCCGGATGGCAATGTTGTGAACTCCTTGGCCAAGCGCATTCAATCTATAGATAGGAGTTCACAACATTGCCATCCGGAAGTATAACGGACCAACACACAAACTCTGTGTAACCATGAACTTTTATAGTCTGGTTAATACAGTTTAGTGAGAACAACTCACAAACGCGGATGGCAAAAAGAATAACAAAGGCCTGAGTGACGTCATCTGCGTACTATCTATAGTATGTGACTTGGTAGCAAAACAATTCAAGAAAATATAACAGACACATAGGTACACACGTAGAATAAATGGAGAGAAAAATCAGAAATGGTCGATTCCCCCCCCCCCCCCCATCCCCACAAAAATACTAAACAATTCAAGATGTAGGTACAATATATTTTGTTCAGCCAACGAGTTTCATATAGAGGAATAAAAATCCTATACTTTTTTTTTAACTTGTGAATATATACATTTTATATTTTGAAACATTAAAAATTGAGATTTTATATAGAGCAATAGCCACTAAACGTGCTCAAAGCGCTTTACATTGGGGTCTCTTGGCCAATAGCAACACTTAACATGGAGGACGGGACATGATGCCTGTTAGACGATATCACATTTTTTTCGGAACAGAGACAACGCTGTTAAGAACCAAGTACTCATTTTACACATGAATACGGTGAGAGAATGTGAGTAAAGGGTCTCCAAGAACTCAACTATGCGCCTAGCGATGCTCGAACCCAGGACTTTCCGATCCGAAAGCGAATGTTTTACCACAAGACCACATAGCCGCACTTTTAAGCTTTAAACTGATCTGGTTTTTCTCGACCTATGTTGTAAACTGTTACTACAAAATACAGGTCTTCCGATATACGACTTGTATAATGCAATATGTTAAATGTGGTTCTACACGATATGCAAGGAGAATAAATGAAAAATTGTGGAACCCTATCAATAGGAAGAATCCATGGGAATTTTCTATATAAATGTTCAATTTAAAAAAAAATAAAAAACAGATGACATCAAAATTATAATGACTTTGAATACAGCGATATATAAATGTTCAATTAAAAAAACCCCCAAAAACAGATGACATCAAACTCATAATGGCTTTGAATACAGCGACCCAAATGAGTTCTATTTGGTATTATCCTTTTTTTTAAACAAGTTCAATTCTCTAAATATAATCACTCAGATCTAAGTAAAGTTACACATTCTATCTTTATTTAATGCCTAAATGAAAAATGAATGTCTTCATAAAAAAAGACTTTAATTTGTTACATTTGTGAATATGTGATTTAAACGAGAATAAATAGAATTACATTGTTTAATTGTTTGCATTAAGCTTTATATAAAATTAATTATTTATGAATTGTTGCCATCACCAATATCTCTAATGTTTAAACAGACTTGTTTAAATCTCTAGCTGTCCAACAACTGAATACATCACCCCCCCCCCCCAACACACAAGTAGAGATAAATACGCAAACAACCTTATCTGCATAGATTTTCAAGCATAAACAGATACACACACACACACACACACACAGACACACACACACAAAGACGCATACAAACACATACATAGAAAAACAAACAAAGCTAAACACAAAACACACACACACACACACACGCACACATAGTATTATTATTATTATTATTATTATTATTATTATTATTATTATTGTTATTATTATTATTATTATTATTTATTATTATATTATTATTATTATTATTAATATTAAAAATAATATAATAATATAATAATAATAATAATAATATATAATAATAATAATAATAATAATAAATAATAATAATAATAATAATAATAATAATAATAATAATAATAATAATAATAATAAATAATAATAATAATAATAATAATAATAATAATAATAATAATAATAATAATAATAATAATAATAATAATAATAATAATAATAATAATAATAATAATAATAATAATAATAATAATAATAATAATAATAATAATAATAAATAAATAATAATAATAATAATAATAATAAATAATATAATAATATAATATAAGAATTGATTTATATCATAACAACAAGGGACGTAAGCTAAGTATTATTTCAAAGCAATGCAACTGCTGTGTTTACGTCCCGTAATCTCTCTCTCTCTCTCTCTCTCTCTCTCTCTCTCTCTCTCTTATATATTAGTTCAATCATATCGAATCTCACAAACAGTAGCTCAATATATATCTAGATCTATATTTGATTGAGTTTTACAAATTAATTGTGTCAATCAAGTGGATAATACCATAATTACTGTGAATAAGTGTGAAGCTGTGGCTGTGCAAGTATTGCAAAAAATCAGTGAACAAAATCGAAATGATTTCTACGTATCTAAAAAGCTAGTATTTTAGATGACATCATGATAAGTACCTCGGTGCTCAAATACGACTACAAGCAACACTATGTAAATATATGAAATGAAAACATAAGTCCAACCCATTTCTCTCCATAAGCATTGAAAGCCAAATAATTTTTAAAAATAAAAAGAAGAAGATGGCGTTGGCTCGGTCATGTGGCCAGAATGAGAAATGGGTCACTTCCCAAGACATCCTTGTACTGGACAGCAGATGGGAATAGAAAGCGGGGAAGACCCAAAGAAACCTGGCGATGGACCCTGGAGAAAGAATTAAAGGAAGCAGGCCTGTCCTGGAATACAGCCACCGCAAAAGCAGCCGATCGCAAAAAATGTCTGGTGGATGCTCTATGTGCCTCAAGGCCCGAAGAGGATTAAGTAAGTAATTTCTCTCCATAAATATAGTAATGCGTAATGATATAAAGTTTAAATTACACTTTGTGACGTCAAACTATCAAGCGTTACATTTCACTAAAATTAGATTTAAAAAAAAATGAAGTAGATATCACTTAATCGTTTAAGAACATAGATATCTTTTATTCAAAGATGACGAAATCAGAATCGCTTGAGGCGACGTGGACTTATGTGCAGGTCTGATAACCCAATTCCTTGTTGTAATGGAAATCTAAAAAAATGACGCAAAATATTGTCCATTACAACAATGTTAAACTAGGCCCATAAATGGGTTCGGATGTCAGACCTGCATAATAATATATGTATATGTACACAATGGATTGAGGAATATAATAAAAGATCTCTTACACGCTTGTGTTTTGGAATTTAAACTTTGCTCCCAACGCGTACTCGCAAGCTCGTTCAATAGGTCGTAACTCGTACTTATTTCGATATAAGCAAGAGTTGAAGAATTGCCATCTTTCAGCAAGACTTGTGTTTTTTAAAAAGACTAGAACTGTGTCGAAATACAGATCATCTAGCTCATGTTCATAATAAAGACAGCTTTGTCGTAATCTTTATAAAGTTATAATGTGTTTTCGGGACAACACTTTTTGGTTTTATGAGACTCTATTCGAATTTTACTTTGTGAGAATATATTTCTCTAATTCACACAAACCCTCCAGATCAAGAAGTGTCATTGTATTCGAAGCACGAAGAAGTTGATGATTGTGTTTTATTGATTCGATTTTAAATGGCATATGGCAACAATACACTTTCAAAATCAAAAAATTAAAAAATTCACATAGTTTGTAACAACGTATATATAATATACTATTATCAGAAAGAGGATTGGGAAAAAAAACATGGCCACATCTGAATTCAAGCAAGATCCTCTGTCACAATGAAAAATACTTTTTTTCTATTCTCCTTGAGGAAAAAAAATGAGAGAAATTGTTTTTACTAGTTCTCAACTTACAGTCAATGTTTTTAGAAATCATATAGATCTAATGACATTGCCACATTGAAGTAAAATAAGTTATCCGGATCAATTCATTGGGATGTAAAGTTGCCAAGAGAATGATTTCTGAAAGATTCAAGACTCTTTGATAATTAGTATTTGACGAGTGTGCGAACTAAAACAATAATTTTTGTATTTAGCCTGGTTTTATATAATTACTACTCGGTTAAGAATTGAAATAACTAAGGCTCGGGTATATGCAAACATGTGATTTATACATAATTCGACATCGATTGTTAACTCACACAACCCTAATACCGATTATATCCTTAGTATACCCCGGGTCTCTTTTTACCCCATGCCTATTTATTACATTTTTCTGATACAAATTATAGACGTAGTATCAAAAGCTATTGGTTTTAGTTTTTACATGTTAATGATAGTTGAATAAAACTATCTATGCACATGCTCATTGTTTAATACATTTTTTTTCCAATTTTGAAAAGTAGCAAAAATTTCTAGGATTGAGTGAGTTAACATCTTTAGGACGCCCGTATTCATTTTGATTGACTATGAATGACACGGATAAAACGATAAAACGCGGTGGTGTCACATTTCATATACTATTAAATGTTAGTTTCTGTCAAATGTAACAAATGTAATAAATAAGACAAATTACGTCACTGTTTAAAGTGATTCATTGGATCAAATCAATGTATAGCACTAACTTGCCAACATATTATGTAAATAGGTATATACTCACAAGATTTCATTGTCCGATTCAGGTTTTGGGAAGTCTCAGTTTATACACACACGCACACACACACACACACACATATATATATATATATATATATATATATATATGCATATATTACACAGGATCTGTCAAAAATGTATACACATTAAACGTGATTGTAAACGTGGAATTTAACAATGTGTATCTCCTATTGTAGCTAAAATGCAGTGAAACAACATTAAAATTATAGTTGAAATTCTTTTACACCTATAAGATTTTATCAAATGCCATGTTTACAATCATTTGTAATGTGTATACATTCTTTGAGACATCAGTTTACTTGTTATTAAAAATCATATTATCATAGTGCAAGACTCAACTTTCCTTTCGACAAAATTCAACAGACAGGATTACAATGTATAATTTTCAGAATCATAATGAGAATAAATATAAAAGTTAGTAATATTTAGTTCAATACATCCTCTTACCTTCTCTCTGAATGTAGCTTACGTAGTTTAAACATTGTTTTTTTCTATGAAATTTCCAACCAGTATTTCGAAACACTCTAAATCTAAAGTATAGCAATTGCGAGAATGATTAAAGCGTGTTTTTCTGATGATGTTTGGTGAGCGACGACTGCAAACAAAATACCTGATTGTTTTATGAGAACACCATAGAAAATAGTAACGATTTCCAAGCAATTAATGCTGTTTTTTCTACTGCAATTAATCGATTAACTTATTGATCGCACGACTAAATCGTTCCGAATAATCTATTGAAGAGAAAAATTGAGATAACAATCGATATTGCTGTATACACATCAAGTCGATGGAACACCCTGAGGGAGGGCCATGGAGTAAACAAGGTTTTTACTTTATTGTGTTCTTCGCCACTGAGTAATTTTCATAGAGATACGGCAACATAGATTTAAAGCTTTCGCAATCATTGATGTGAATGGAATTGCCCACAGATGAGTAAATAATAGAGGCAATGTTTTTAACGCCCATCAATTAACCACTGGAATCGACAATTGCGTTTTTCCTCCCTTATCGTGAAATTGTTTATATAAAAACTGAACAAGTAATGCAATGATTTCAATTAAGATTTATCGTTGTTCAGAAATTATAATTTTTTTAAAAAATTGAGCTTTATATAACGCAATATCCACTAATTGTGCTCAAAGCTCTTTAAAATGGGTCCCTGGTCAACAGCAACATTTAACATTGTAATATCGCCTAACATGACACCTGTTAGGCGATATTACAATTTTTCGGACAGACAACGCTGTTAACGGCCAGGTACTCATTTCACACCTGAGTACGGTGAGAAAATGTGAGTAAAGAGCCTTTTCCAAGGACTCAACTATGCGCTGGGCGCGAAGCTCGAACCCAGGACCTTCCGATCAGAAAGCGAGAGTCATACCACTAGAAACATTTAAAACATTTTTACAAAAAGTATTATGATAATCATGTTTTTTTTAAAACTTTGACATGTCATGCTGTTTCAAACTATCTGATTTAATTTACGGAGGGATATTTGAATATGTACTTGTCTTACTGTCTTCTCTAGCACCTCTCCTCTCACGTCATATCTTTCAACAAACAATAATCTAAAACTTGATCGGCCCAAACTAAATTAATCAATTTCTGTGAAACCTTAGCAAATTTTCACAGCTTAAAATGCATTTTAAATATGTTTGTGTGCGTTGCTATGGGACACTTTTAAACTTACGGAATAAAGAGGTGATAATTAGAGAAAAAAATAATCGGGTATGCATTTTGACGAGTGGCTTAATGATGACAAAAACGGCTGTCATTAATTTGCTGTCAATTCTATTTATTTTATCATGATATTGATATAGGGAATTGTGAGGTAACTGGCGTTTTATTGTACTAGAATAAGGATTATGGTGGTGGTGTGGTGCTGGTGATGACGACGACGACGACGCCTACGAAGACGATGATGATGATGATGATGATGATAATGATGATGATAATGATGATGATGATGATGATGGCGACGATGATGATGATGGTGATGACGACGACGACGACGACGATGATGATGATGATGATGATGATGATGATGATAATGATGATGTTGATAATGATTATGACGACGATGGTGATAATGATGACGACGACGACGACAACAGGCATAAATGAGTGACGATGATATGGATGAATAGATGATAATGATGAAAATGCAAATTATGGTGAACGATGCGACAACAACAACATTAACGATCACAACGGACCAGTTCAAGGTAAACAAAATAACAAACGTAATGCTATATTATACATAGGGGTTCAGAGATAGACAAGAAGAACAATTCAAACTCTGCCAAAGTTGTTAGATATAGATAAAGAAAATTTGCTGAATGTAATAGTATACCTGTTTAGATTTAGTGAACAAAATATGTTTATCCTTGCAATTTTAAAGTTGATTTTTATATTAGTCTATATTCCATCTGGTAATGATCACATATTCATTAATGTTCTGACGACTCGTACGTAGTCTATAGGGAATGAGATTAGCGGAAGAGTAGCGTCCTGATTGACGTCACGTAGAGAAGTTATTGTTAAAACCAACTACAAACCAATCGCTCCAATACAAAATATATTATTCATATTTCTGTACAAAATGCATATGTTGATATGATATCCATTTTGTACTGAAATTGAATAATAAATTTTGTATTTGAGGCTTGGCTTGTAGTTGATTTGTTTACAAATAACTTCTCGCGGTGACGTCCAATCAAGGACGCTACTTTCCGCTAATCTCATTCCCTATAATACTGAACGTGCAAATTATATATAATTTTCTTTTGGCTTGTCTTTTTTCTTCTTTTTCTCATTTTTCTTTCCTATTTTCTGTTTTTATTTTGTTGATTTTTTTCTCTTTTTTTTTCATCTAAAGACATATAGATATAGCTCAATTCAGTTCAATTAGTTATGACGGCAATGGTAAAAGAATATTGCTTTACTACGAAAAATCACACATTTAAGTTTTGAGTCACAAAACAACTTTTCTTTCAAATATTGATCGATTAAAATGACCCAATCCAAAACCAATTATTTGAAGGACGAGTTTTCTGGCCAAAATTTCATTTACGTGTTGTTGTTTTTATACAGAGTACGACAGAATAGTGAGTGGTGCTCAGAAGAAACACACTCATTCAGGGCACAAGACGAAAACAAATGAATAATATGTATATCTACAGTTAGTACTCACGCTCGGTGACTCATACTGCTGTCCTTTCCTGTCTTGCTATATCCGACAGCCGAGGACGCATTTGACCTTGACGTCCTATCCGTGAAAAATCCCTCAATATTATCATGAAGACCGGGTGGTATACTGTTTCTCCTGGGGTCAAAGTTCGCGTTGGTATTGGATCTGGTACTTGGATTGGAATCAAAATATTGGATCGTGCTTTGTCTACTGTTGAATGTGACGCTGCTTCGGCGACTGTCAGCTTTGCCGTTTGTGGGCTTTTCTGATGAGTTGAAATATCCACCGAAAGAACCACCATTTTTGAGACTTGATTTTCTAACTGGGCTGTGAGAACCTTCTCCATTTCTACCCAGGGAAGACGAATTTCTAGAGCTATAGCCTCCTCCTCCTCCTCCTCCGCCTCCTCCCCCTGTACTATCGACTCCGTCAATACCATCGCGGTTTTCTTCTTGTATAAAAGGTTCTCTTGATGAAAAATTAACATTTTGTCGTTTTTTGCTAGGAGGAGCGACACTAAAAGGCCGTTTCAGTTGAAGAGTGGTGCTTTCCGGTGTGTTGTTCTCTGTACCAGAGAAGCTACCCGGGCGTTGTTTTACACCAGGGTGTGTGTTGTTAAGTACTGGATTCTCCGTCGTAGACATTTTGCTAAATCACATAATCCTATAAAACTGTAAGCTGCGAAGATTGAAAAAGACAACGGTTTACCTGTGTTGGTTCAGTTCACAATTTTTATTGATTAAATCTCAACCTTTTGATATATTTGTAAAATGGATTTAGCATCACAAGCTTGTCCATATCAATTATCGGTATCAAATGTATTATACAAGTGTCTATTGTATCTACAAATTTAGTTAAGTCAGCTCGGAGAATTCAATGTTATTTTGTTCCAAAAGCGATGCAAATCTGTAAAAGAAATAGAAAAGTGAATGAAATATTATTTAGGGCGAATTTTTAGAGGCATTACCAAAAGGATCAAGGTTTGAGTATAAGCTTTTTTGGTTTTTTTAAGCATGTAATTAAGGGCAGTTGCATTATTTATTTGTCACTGCAAATAAACTGTCTCATAAGTAGAGCATGACTTTTTTAGTGAGAGCTAGAAAAGATTATATTTCCTCTAACATTTGATACATATTACTTGTGTTATATTATCTGATGTTTTTGTGCTGGCTTCATTAATGTAAAATCGACCTTTTCCTGAATCCATATGTTTACAAAAATGAAATATAAGGAAAGGAAAACCAAAATTAAAACAAGAGAAAAAAAAATATGAAAAACCCATTAGCATTGCATAGTTAAATATTGAAGATTCGGAGTTATAAAACTCTAATGATGTAATGTGCTTGAACTTCAGCTCTTTTATATTGTGCAATATCCACTAAACGTGCTCAAAACGATTTACAAAGGGTCCCTGACAAGGACCAACGCGTAACATATAGGACGAGACATGACGCCTGTTAGGCGATATCATATTTTTTTTTCCGACAGATACGACGCTGTTCACGGTCATTTTACATATGAGTACGACAAGAGAATAAAAGGTGAGTAAAAAGCATTTTCCACGAACTCAACTAACTATACGTCGAGCGAGGATCGAACCCAGAACCTTCCGACCCGAAATCGATTGCCATACCACAAGACCATGACATAGCCCCACAAAATTAGTGCCAACCTCAAAAACAGTAATTATTAAAATCCATTTTCCAATTAGCTGTATAGTATGTTTTATTATTAGATGACATCATTAATTATTCATCATTGACGTCATCAGTAAATTATACGGGTGTATAAAATGCTAGGCACCATGGGGTTAAAAATAAACATTTATTTGAAATGGCGGGACAGCCAAAACGAAGCGATTGTATGAAGATAATATAAATGACAGCAAATCATAGTTTTAATTTAGTTATTATAATAATATTAATAATAATAATAATAATAATAATAATTATATATATATATTAATATTATATATAAATAAAGGAAATAAAGGAACAATTATAGTAAAAAAGTTTCATGTTAATAAAAATCGATAATAAATCGATTGTCAATAGTAATAGTTATGGACAGATTTGCCTCGTTGGTCACCTTAATTACCGTGTCGATGGAAGTCGTTATTTAATCGATATAGCTATACTTTATCGATATGGGAGTAGGCAGGAGGTCAAGCTCTTTGACTGCCTAACTAGAGATAGAAAACAGAGAATGCTGATTTCATATTGTCAATGCGTAATATTATAGAAACCGAAATTCTGTATTTAAAGCAACAAAACTTTACATATCGCATTATCTATAAAAAGACTAAATTAATGTAATTCTATGATAAAACCGACAATTCATGCGTTGACGAGAGAATTATAAGTTAATGAAATGTCGACATCATGACAATTACTACCACCACCACCACTACCTCCATCGCTACCATTATAATAATAATGATAATAATATAATAATAATTACTAATCATAATAATAATAAGTAATAATAATAATAATAATAATAATAATATAATAATGATTATAATAATTTAATAATAATATAATAATATATAATAATAATAATAATATAATAATAATAATAATAATAATAATAATAATAATGATAATAATAATCATAATATATAATCATAATATAATAATAATAATAACAATCATATCATCATTATAATCATCATCATAATCATATCATCATATCACATAATAATATACATCATCATCATCATCATACATCATCATCATCATCATCACATAATATCATTATCACTATCACATCATCATCATCATCATATATCATATCATATATCATCATCATATCAATCATCATCATCATCATCACCATCTTCATCATCATACCAGTATATAATTATCATATCATCATCATCATCATCATCATCATCATCATCATCATCATCATCATCATCATCATCATCACCAGTATATCAATTACACTCATCATCATCATCATCATCATCATCATCACACATCATCATTATCACCATCATATTCAACGCGATAGTTACTTTTATTAAACATGTCTACTTCATTGACATTTACCCATTTCATAATCATACTTCTATTTATTTCACTTATTTTAAAAAGACACAATACCCATCATCGATATTTTTGTCCCCGTAATAATATATATAAAGATAATTTTTCTCATTTATGTGGCATTGCATATTCATCTTGGCTGCCGATACTCATTCCCACATATGCAGGCCTGAATCACTTGATGTTCGAAGCCGATTAAGAATTGACTTTTATATAGTATTCGCTAAATGCTATAGTACTATCAAGGTCTGCACACAATTTACACTAGCGGGCATTTTAGTCGATACTTCAATTTTTAGGTACAAGCAGTGTTAGGTTATATTATACATGATACTAAGAAGTATAAAGATCTTCCAAGGACCAAACTATGCGCGACATCTTGACCCGAACCTCCAATGAAAAGTGTCATAACATAGACTTTTCCTAGTGGTAATTGTGGTCTTTATTCACTCAATCTATCTTGGTCTGGTGGGGTCCTGATCTCATCCCATGCAGGGGCAGGAGTACTCCTATGACATAGATCTGATTCAGCACGTATCATGAGAGAGTGAGTGTTATATAGCGTTACTATCCAAGATGGTCAAAATTACTTTCTATCAAAGGTCCTGCAACAGGGAACAGTTTTCATCGTAACGTGATGGCGCTGTAGGCGTATACATTTTTGGACTATAACAATCGCTTTATAAAGGCCTAGTTACATCTTTCACCTAGTGAGTTCTGTGGAGAGAAGTGTCCTAATCTATTCTCTAACGACTCATTATGCCGAGGAGTCCCTCGTAACCAGACTGTCTCGTCGAAAAGACAAGAATGTAATACCACTAACCAGCTTATGCCGCTTCTGATATGTGCTTTATAAAAGCTCAAGTCTATGTGGCTGGGTGGGGATCCTGACCTCCCATAGTGGGCAGGGAGGTAGATTTTGTGTCTTCTATCCCCTTATATCTATTTTCCAACATACTGAGATCGATCGAGGGTGCAGTCGAGGTAATTAGGCACTAGCGTCCTATCAAGATGGTATCAGACAATTTTCATTGTCCATTTCACGATATATAGAAACCGGGATAACTGTTTCATTGCCTGATGGCTCTGTGCGACTATGTGGTCTTGTGGTATGATACTCGCTTTCGGATCGGAAGGTACTGGGTTCGAGCGTCTCTCGGCGCATAGTTGATTTCTTGGGAAAAGGCTCTTTACTTATATTCTCTAACCGGGTGTAAAATGAGTTCCTGACGGTTAACAGTCGTGTCTCTGTCGGAAAAAAAAAACAAAAACAAAATGAAATATCGCCTAACAAGCATCATGTTGCATTCTACATGTTACGTGTTGCTCTTGGTCAGGAACATTTTGTGAAGCGTTTTGCGCACGTTTAGTAGGTATTGCTCTATACAAAAGCTCATATGCGCATGTTTAGTGGATATTGCTCTTTACAAAAGCTCGCATTTTTTAACCCTCTCCTTACCAACTATAGGAAAATCGTCACATTCGTTACGATACAACCATCATTTTTCATATTCAAATTTCTTTTGTACATCATAAAATCTAAAAGAAAATGAACAGTATGTTGTACAGCATGTTTTGCTGAAGAAATTATTTATCGCAAGAACTTACTGCTAT
>NC_088362.1:12079586-12092086 GCF_034508935.2 Berghia stephanieae
TATATATACATTGTAATGGGAGCACATCTGACCGGTAATCTAGATATCTGAGGTTCGATCCCCGTCGAAGTGGACTGATTTTTTGGGATGAGTTATTCATGTATTTTTCTTTCTTTCTTTGTCAGTCATAAACACTTTTACAGATCTAAATCTATCATCAGTGATTTCTCCCTAATCTTTCAATGTGATCTGTCAACGGAAGATAAACTACGCCAAGGATCGGATTTATTTACAAGTTGTGTCAATATAACGGCGAAAGAAAGATATTCCTTTTGGTATAACTTTTAATTGTGCTTGCGAGAGTTACGCTCTGAGAATATTTTTAAAAAAAATGAAATCCAAGAAAAAATCTTCTAATTATTTATTTTTGCTGCGTAAGGTGTAGTCTAGATATCACACAAATAAAAACCCGTCCTTTGTTTTGTTTTGTGTCAAAATTTGAGTCGGATCTAAGAGTATTGTTTGGTGTAATTCATGTTCTGTCGTAAAAGCCATCATATTTCATGGAAATTCTAACAATTAGCGTTCCACCAAATAAAAATGTTACTATAATATTTTGGTTAGAACTGATAACAAGCTTCAATTTTTATATGTTCAAATGTCTGTAACTGTATATTTTAATTTTCTGTAAATATTTGAAATTCCTAGTATTTCCTCATGTTTCCCCACAATCAAATTTGAAGCTTGGGTATGTTGGCGAACATGCTAATGTTGGTTAATCGATTTGATTTTATTCAATAATACTCACTTTGGGCTTTATCTGTTTTATTTTATGTCATATTTAAGTAGTGTAGCGTTATTTGAATGTTTAATGAATATTTGAAAAATAATAGAAATAAATCTGGACTTCAGGGAGGATGGATATTGGTCCCACTGCTTGTGAAGTGAGTGCTCTGCTAATTGAGCTATCGTGACGCCCCTCCTCTCTCTCTCTCTCTCTCTCTCTCTCTCTCTCTCTCTCTCTCTCGCCTCCTCAATTTAGACACGCATAATATATTTATTCAAATTTTATAAATTGATTTTAAAATTAAATATTAGATATCAAATACTGTCCCACACAATACTGTTTTGTCAAATTTGGTCACATTTGTTATTTGCGTTATCGAAGGCACGGAATTGACGCCACTCAGCTATTTGTTATCGTTTTTAGCCAGTCATTTCTATGAGTAGTTCTCACTAAATAGTATTAATCAAAGTACACACGTTTATGGTTAAACAAAGTATGGTGTGTTGATTCGTTATATCCAACTGGCATTGTTTTGAGATTTTTAACTGAACGCATAGCATCAATAAGGATAAACTAAACAAAGCATTGATCAGTATTCAAATAAACTTATATATTATTTGTGTCCAATCGCCTCAAAGAGGTGCTTAACATTGAGATTTTGGTATGTTCTGTGTTGTTGTTTTTTTTTTTTAAGGAAAATTAACAATTTGACATAAACTTTCTTGTCACTTTACTTAACTTTAAAATCATTTTTAGCTTCAAGCTTTCTCCGACATAATACCGTTTGAGGGAATGGGTCACTTTTGTTTATCATGTTACTCTAAAATCCCGTGTTGGTAGTCCTTCAGAGCCATTAGGCCTATGCAGCCAAAGTTTATCCCTGTTTCTATAGTATATTCCGAGGAACTGACAATAGAAATTATTTACTATCTCTTGGAAAGGACGCTAGTCTATCGCAACGTACTTTCCTCCAAACTAACAGACTCAATCAATGACCCATCCACTGCTGGGTGGACATGGGGAGCAGAAAAAAAAATCTCGACTGCATCCTGGATCGATCTTGATCCCTTCGCGTGTGAAGCGAATGCTCTACCAACTCAGCCATCGGGACCCTCAAAGCCATTGTTACTAAGACCCATTTTTATACACACTATATTTTCCTTTTTATTGTACTGACATAATAACAAAACTAAGTCAGCGGCTGATTAAACAGTTTATTCATTTTCATGTATAGTGACAACTCGACAACGGATAGACTTCATTGAACAGGAATTGTCATAAGTTTCTCTAACATCAATATAACGGTAGGATATCCCCCTCTAGACAATAAACGTGTCCATTAGGATTATATACGGTCAGTTGATCCGTATGGAATTCATTGACTTACCCTGGAAAGAAGGAGAAGGGGGTGGTACTGAGATAGCTCATGGTATACATTATGATTGTTAAAACGTTTTGAACTAAAAATGAATATCTATTACGGCTTTAAACAAAATGAAACCAATACTCATGTAACAAACTCAGTGGATAAAACGTTGTGACATGTATTTTTGCGCTTGCTTTGAATCATCTAATAATAGTAACATATAGGACGAGACATGACGTTATGAGGCAATATTACAATTTCTTTTAAAAAAAAATTAATTAAAATTGAGCATTTATATAGCGCAATATCCACTTAACGTGCTCAATGCGCTTTACAAGGGGTCCCTGGTCAACAGCAACATTTAACATGTAGGACGAGACATGACGCCTGTTAGGCGATATTACAATTTTTCGGACAAAGACAACGCTGTTAACGGCCAGGTACTCATTTTACACCTGAGTACGGTGAGAGAATGTGAGTAAAGAGTCTTTTCCAAGGACTCAACTATGCGCCGAGCGAGGCTCGAACCCAGGACCTTCCGATCCGAAAGCGAGTGTCATACCACAAGCCCACATAGCCTTTTTCCGACAGAGACATCGCTGATAACGGAGGGGTACACATTTTGCACCTAGATAAGGTCAGATGATGTGCGTAAAGAGCTTTTTCCAAGGACTCAACTATGCGCCCAGCAAAGGCTCGAACCCAGGACCGTCCGATCCGAGCGTCACGCTACAAGTACAAGACCACATAGCCTCACTAAATCCCCAAGTGGAGTATCACACACACAGGGGAATCTGTACTCATAAAAATGGCTGGTTAAAAAACAATAACAAAGAGCTGAGTGACGTCAAACTCGTTCCGTCTATTGACAATTGCCTAAATGTAAACCTTTGAATTGAGTTGAATTAACATAAAGCCGCACAAGTCATCTAAATTTCTAAATGTAGACAAATATATATGCGACATCCACTGTAACTAATTATTAGCTTTTTACTAATCTTTTTTCTTATATGTTGATATCTATATAACTTTTCTAGATATTTATATCTTTACAATTATATAATCTGTATATCCCTTGAAATTTATACTATGTAATTATTCTCACAGCTTACAATATTATTACACTATACCTATTACCACATTTTACTTTACCACATTATGTTTACGTATATTGTGTTTATGTATGTATCATTGTCGGCATTTTATACGTCTGTACAAAAATTTCCTTTTGGATGAATAAAGTACATTATTATTATTATTATTATTATTATATTATTATTATTATTATTATTATTATTATTATTATTATTATTATTATTAATCATTATAATCATTATCATTATTATTATTATTATTATTATTATTATTATTATTATTATTATTATTACATTATTACTATTATTATTATTATTATTATTATTATTATTATTATTATTATTTATTATTATTATTATTATTATTATTATTATTATTATTATATTATTATTATTATTATATTATATTATTATTATTATTATTATTATTATATTATTATATATTATTATTATTATTAATTATTATTATATTATTTTATTATTATTATTATTATTATTATTATTATTATTATTATTATTATTTTTATTATTATTATATTATTATTAATATTATTATATTATTATATTATTATTATTATTATTATTATTATTATTATTATTATTATTATTATTATTATTATTATTATTACATTATTATTATTATTGTTACAACGAACCAATTTTCCACCAATATCTACATACGGAATAACAACATACCTTATTATGTAAAACGAATTCACCACAGTCCCAAGAAAGGAAACTGATAATTGATATTAATCAAAATCCATTTTTACTCACACACCACACACATACACATCAATGAAATCCAGTTTATCGTAGCCATTAAGGTATATCTTATATTCCATTGTCTATGGTCGTGAAACGTTTATCAGAGGGCAAATAGATTGTAAAGAAAGAACACAATCTCCAATGCCAGTGTGCTTTGTCTTGGTCTAATACCTGTTCTGCTGTTGGCTCCAGTCATTATTTTTTACCGTTAATTTACTCCATGCTCCGTGGAACGGATGACAAAACGACGTATCTATGTATAGAATGAATGTTACTTTGTCGAGCGTGCTTATTATTATTATTATTATTATTATTATTATTATTATTATTATTATTATTATTATATATTTGATAATAATAATAATAATAATAATAATATAATAATAATAATAATAATAATAATAATAATAATAATAATAATAATAATAATAATAATAATAATAATAATAATATAATATATACTTTATTCATCCAAAAAAAATGGAAATTCGTTTACAGGCGTGGCATGCATAAAAATGTATAAACACAAAGTTGAGAATCTATGGCGATAATGTATATATATATATATATATATATATATATATATATATATATATATATATATATATATATATATATATATGCAAATGTACAAAATTACAATACAATGATAAAATGGTATATTGTTAATATAGTCATTGTATGTACCGATTTGAGGGAGCAAATGTATTGTGAGGTTTATATAAATTTGTAGATGGAACGAAATTGACGCCAATTAGCTCTTTGTTATTGTTTTAGGACATTCACTTTAATTATTAGTTCTCACTAAATCCTAGCAATCAGACTATAAACGTTCAAGGTTACACATAGATTAACGTGTTGGTACGTTATATCCGCCTGGCGGATGCTGTGAGTATAGTACCTAAATCCGTAGCATCAACATGTCTGTTGTTCGTGTATTGTTCGCCTTTCACATTGTTAAAATAAAAACCCATTTTCTCTTTTGAAAAGTGTCCTTTTATTCTTAGCCTATGGCAAGCAGGTGAACTGTTTTACTATCTCGGTTTGTCTCTTATGATTAATTGTGAACGTAATTGTAAAGGTAATGGAATTGCGGTTATATAGGAATACTGGGGCATCAAGAAAAAATAAGTTATAACATTTTAATCATAAAAAGGAAAATAAAAGAGTTTTATCAGTCATTTTAATATCAAATTAAAGGTTGATATGCCAGATTAACACTCATTTTAAACAAGTTAAAGATTATATACATGTGTTCTGTGTTCTGGAAATCATTAAAATAAAAACTAACATTTGGTAGATAAAACCTTCATTCTTTATTTTTGGTTCCATTAATGTGTATTATGGGCGTAGAAATATGTCTTTGTATGTGTGTATGTGTGTATGTCAGTCTACATGTGTGTGTGTGTGTGGGGGGGGGGGGGGGGGTGGAATGGGTATCATGGGAATTTAGCAAAAGACTCATAAGGTTCTATCTAGTGTTTTAGTGAGGCGTGACGATTCTTCCAGCCCACGAACCGATACAAATTGGTTGCCTGAAGCTATTACACAGTGGTAATCGACATTCTCTCACACTCTCCTCCACTGGACGACTGAACACACACACACACACACACACACACACAACACTCATAATCGGACACACACACAACCCCCCCCCCCCCACACACACACACCATGGTAATTACTATTGTGTCGATGAATTCGATTGTTTGGTCAAACCAGTCAATTGCTCTATTACGACCAATCAAAACAAAAACATTGTTAATAACAAGCAATTCACCTTGCACTCAGCCCTACCCACGCACAGTGTTAGGATATTTGGAGTTGGGATGCTATGCAGTATCTACAGTAAATGACATTATCAAATTTTGAAGAAATACTCAGATAGATGAAAACATACAGAAAAAAAAACCCAAAGTCACTGTTAATTGATGCTATGCAATTAGGTAACATACTCACACAATCCACCAGTCGGATAAAACGTACAACACACGAAAGTAAGAAATGTTAAAAGTCTGATTTATATAATTCAATGAGAACTAATCATAGTAGTTGAGGTCACTCAGGTTTTTATTATTGTTTTTTTTTTCATCCATTAAAAAAAGAGTCCTTCGGAGCCATTTAGTCCAATAGAGCCAAAGTCCCGGTAGGTTTCTATAGCATAAAACCGACAAAAGCAATTGCTTACTACCCTTTTGTCGCTTGTCTACATCAAAGTATTTTCCGATAGATCAAACAGACCCAGCTAAAAATAAATCGACTTGGTCATGCTTTCTAACTCGAAGATTCACATATATTCAACATCCTGTCACACTCGAAGATTCACATAATATGCAACAACCTTTCACACTCGAAGATTCACATAATATACAACATCCTTTCACACTCGAAGATTCACATAATATACAACATCCTTTCACACTCGAAGATTCACATAATATACAACATCCTTTCACACTCGAAGATTCACATAATATACAACATCCTTTCATACTCGAAGATTCACATAATACACAACATCATTTCACACTCGAACGATTCACATAAATACAACATCCTTTCACACCCGATGATTCACATAATATACAACATCCTTTCACACTCGAAGATTCACATAATACACAACATCCTTTCACACTCGAAGATTCACATAATATACAACAACCTTTCATACTCGAAGATTCACATAATACACAACATCCTTTCACACTCGAAGATTCACATAATATACAACATCCTTTCACATTCGAAGATTCACATAATATACAACATCCTTTCAGACTCGAAGATTCACATAATATACAACATCCTTTCACACTCGAAGATTCACATAATATACAACATCCTTTCACACTCGACGATTCACATAATATACAACATCCTTTCACACCCGACGATTCACATAATATACAACATCCTTTCACACTCGAAGATTCACATAATACACAACATCCTTTCACACTCGAAGATTCACATAATATACAACAACCTTTCAACTCGAAGATTCACATATACACAACATCCTTCACACTCGAAGATTCACATAATATACAACATCCTTTCACACTCGAAGATTCACATAATATACAACATCCTTTCACACTGGAAGATTCATATAATATACAACATCCTTTCATACTCGAAGATTCACATAACATACAACAACCTTTCACACTCGAAGATTCACATAATAAACAACAACCTTTCACACTCGAAGATTCACATAATACACAACATCCTTTCATACTCGAAGATTCACATAATATACAACATCCTTTCACACTCGAAGATTCACATAATATACAACATCCTTTCAAACTCGACGATTCACATAATATACAACATCCTTTCACACTCGAAGATTCACATAATATACAACATCCTTTCACACTAGAAGATTCACATAATATACAACATCCTTTCACACTCTTACCCTTTTTTATATTTTGGCTGAACAAGAAAATGGTTCTATTTTCATTTCATGTTTAAAGAACAGGGATATAACACACACACACACACACACACACACACACACACATATATATATATATATATATATATATATATATTAGAGAGAGAGAGAGAGAGAGAGAGAGAGAGAGAGAGAGGGAGAGAGAGAGAGTTTCTATATAATATATGTGTATGCGCGCATACGCTCGAATGTGAGAGAGTGTGTGTGTGTGTGTGTGTGTGTGTGTTTGGAAGCGAGAGAGAAATAAATAAAGAGAGACTGGGAGATAAATTGATAGTGACATAGAGAGAAATAGAAAGAGATAGGAGGAGTGAGATTGAAAGGTAGATGAATAGATAGATAAGTAGAAAGATAGATAAATAGATAGATACCCATGGAACACACCGTCCTGACGAAGGCCGGGGTGGCCCAGAATGTGTTTAAGATAATGAACCGGCCGTGTTTCAATCATGTCACTGGTAATCCTAAAGTGCATTTAGTCAACAATGCCACCCCTTCGCCTACCGCTCTTCAAGGGCTATTTAATATGGGTGCTTTTATAGCTGATCCCTTGATCAAACATAGGGCCAATTAAGGCAAGGGCACCAGTGCCCAGCATAGCATTACCATAATAATATACACGGACACACGGACATACGGAGCGAGTTGATGGCATGCATAGAACATTGTGCCCGTTTAGGTAACCACTTGTCATGCTTCGTCAATAAATTATAGATTGAACGAACATGACGTCACTCTGGTCCTCGTTATCGTGTTTTTGCCATCCATGTGTATGAGTAATTCTCACTAAACTATATTAACCAGACTATACACATTCAACGTTAATAAAGTTAGTATGCGCTTGGCTAAGAAGCTCATAACATTGCCATCCGGAAGTATAACGGACCAACACACAAAACGGTGTGTATCCATGAACGTTTATAGTCGGGTTAATACAGTTCAGTGAGCATTACTCATAAACGTGGATGGCAAAAAATAATAACAAAGACCTGAGTGACGTCATCTTTGAACTATCTATAGTTTTGTGTGTTGGTCCGTTATACTTCCGGATGGCAATGTTGTGAGCTTTTAGCCAAGCGCATACTGTCTCTAGATAATGTGCGCTTGGCTAAGAAACGCACAACTTTGCCATCCCAAAGTATAACGGACGAACACACAAAACTAAGGGTAACCTTGAACGTTTATATAGTCTGGTTAATACAGTTTAGTGAGAATTACTCATAAAGATGGATGACAATAAATAGCAAAGACCTGAGTGACGTCAACTTCTTTCTATCTATATTTAGACACCAGTCGTCTCAAAAATGTGTTATGTCCTGTTTACTTGGGTGACAAACCAAGATTCTATCGTCAAAAATTAGATTGTAAAAACTAAGTCTACAAATTTATGGAGGAGAATTAATAGAGTCTATCTACGTGACAGAACACACATTTCATACGACTGGTCCCTTTAACTAAAAAACATTTTTCAGAGAGAGAGAGAAAGAGAGAGAGAGAGAGAGAGAGAGGGAGAGAGAGAGAGAGAGAGAGAGAGAGAGAGAGAGGGCGAGAGAGTATGAAATCGAGGAATGCTGTGTATGTGTTTGTGTGTGTTTGTGATAAAGTGTGTGTGTGATAGAGAGAGAGAGAGAGAGAGAGAGAGAGAGAGAGAGAGAGAATGGAGTAGTTATAGTGAGTAAAGTACTTGAATATGTATACATTTGTAGTAAGTCTTAACTTCCATGCAATAAAAACATTATTTTTCCCTGTTGTGTTAATCTGCAAAAGCTGTGCATTGTGAAGTAAATTTGTTGTGGTGATTATATTATCATAAGATTCACAGATTAATATAGACCTTATACTAATTAGCTATTTTTTCGAGCATTGTAAACCACTGACAATTTTCCATTTTGTGGACAATAAAAAAACACCAAAAAAACTTGAGCTTTAAAATAGTGCAATATCCACTGAACGTGCTCAAATCGCTTTACAAAAGATAAAGATTTATGTTTATGATTACTATGTTTCACCCGACATAATACCACTTTGAGATCACATAATATGTATCACATTGCGACAGTCGGGCGTTATGTGAGGTTGATGAAGCACATTACAAGAATAGGCTTCAATAGTCGTGAAGTCACTTCCCTCGTATTGACGCTTGGTAACTTAGTAACTGGTTCTAAACTATCGGAACAATGGCCGACGCCCTTATGAAATACTTCTCAGACGGGCATAAAAGTGTGTCCAGAGGAGAAAACCATTGTAAATCGGATAATGTTTTGACTTTTATACATTCTGATCACATGACAAGTGAAAAAGTTCTTGCTAGCATGAAGAATAAAAAGTACCGAGTTTCTTTGTTTAGAACCAAGCTGCTCGTGGCTGGGTGGACGTAACATCAGACTATTGAATCCTATTCGTATAAATGTTTATAAACCAGAATTATAAATATGGCTATTTATTTGTGTGGTTTTTTGTTGTTGTTGTTGTTGGGCACCAACTTTTCTTTTTATTTAAGAAACAATTATGTATAGTTAATTAAATTCAACTCCGACTGTATAATTCAATCTGTAAATTTCTTATTAATTTTTTAATCGTTTGTACAGATACTAATAAATAGGGATGCCTAAATCAGTCAATAAAATGGAGATTAAGATAAAGGGAGTAAATCTGACCCATGAATGAGCAACACAAAATAAACGACGTTTCGGCCTTTGGCCTTTTTCAAGTAAACACAAAATACTTCATGGCGTGCACGACCAAGTCATCAGTAATCAATAAATCCATACTGTCTTGTCAATGCCAGCTTGTTCAATCAGTTTGTTCCACAGACAATCTAGCTCAAATCAAAGTGATCAAGTAAAGAAGAAATTTTCAAATCAAGAAACTAGGGAGCAGGCACCAGTGTAAGATATGGATCTGAACAAGTGTGTATGAAATGTGCCAGACAAAGCAAGAAACAAGGGAGCAGGCACCAGTGTAAGATATGGATCTGAACAAGTGTGTATGAAAGGTGCCAGACAAAGCAAGAAACTAGGGAGCAGGCACCAGTGTAAGATATGGATCTGAACAAGTGTGTATGAAAGGTGCCAGACAAAGCAAGAAACTAGGGAGCAGGCACCAGTGTAAGATATGGATCTGAACAAGTGTGTATGAAAGGTGCCAGACAAAGCAAGAAACTAGGGAGCAGGCACCAGTGTAAGATATGGATCTGAACAAGTGTGTATGAAAGGTGCCAGACAAAGCAAGAAACTAGGGAGCAGGCACCAGTGTAAGATATGGATCTGAACAAGTGTGTATGAAAGGTGCCAGACAAAGCAAGAAACTAGGGAGCAGGCACCAGTGTAAGATATGGATCTGAACAAGTGTGTATGAAAGGTGCCAGACAAAGCAAGAAACTAGGGAGCAGGCACCAGTGTAAGATATGGATCTGAACAAGTGTGTATGAAAGGTGCCAGACAAAGCAAGAAACTAGGGAGCAGGCACCAGTGTAAGATATGGATCTGAACAAGTGTGTATGACAGGTGCCAGACAAAGCAAGAAACTAGGGAGCAGGCACCAGTGTAAGATATGGATCTGAACAAGTGTGTATGAAAGGTGCCAGACAAAGCAAGAAAGAAGATACAAGAAAAAAATCATCCCCAAAAAATCAGTCGACATCGACTCGGGATCGAACCTCAGACTTCTGATTACCGGTCAGACGTGCGACGACCAATACACGAAGAGAAGAAATCAGCGTTCTTAATTTTACATCAAGGAATATGACAGCGAACGACCTCTCACAAGCCACTTTTGATTACAAAATGTGGCACTCGCTTTCGGATCGGAAGGTCCTGGGTTCGAGTCATTGGAAAAAGTCTCTTTACTCACTTTCTCTCACCATACTCAGGTGTAAAATGAGTACCAGACCGTTCACAGCGTTGTCTTTGTCCGAAAAATTGTAATATCGCCTAACAGGCGGTATGTCCCGTCCTACATGTTAAATGTTGCTGTTGACCAGGGACCCCTTGTAAAGCGCTTTGAGCACATTTAGGGGATGTTGCTCTATATAAAGCTCTATTTAATTTTTACATATCACCCCGTGACGCTGTCATATATTATCTGCTCCAACCTTGATTTGCGGCGCGCTCTTCTTTGCGAAATGGTGCCATAAGGCCTGTTTTGATATTAGTACTTACAAAAAGATGGAAACAGAAAGGATTATAGAGGTTTTATTTCATTTAGAAGTCATTTTGCTGTAAACTCTTCTCTAATATTTTAAAGATCTTTCTTCTTTTTTTTTTTTTTTTTTTTGGATAATATGAAAAAATAACAATATATTTCGTCGGACTGACCCAGTCAGTGTATTTCATGATGAATGAGAAAACAGCAATTCATTACGGTCAGCTTCTCTATATCTCTATTCAAACAAAAATCTAAAACACACCCAATAATAAACAAAAAGACAGCGCTATAGAGAGAAAATGTAAGAGAGAGAGAGAGAGAGAGAGAGAGAGAGAGAGAGAGAGTGTGTGTGTGTGTGTGTGTGAGAGAGAGATAGATAGAGGGAGAGAGAGAAAGAGAGAGAGAAAGACAGAAAGAAAGCGAGTGAGAGAGAGAGAGAGAAAGAGAGAGAGAGTGAGAGAGAGAGAGAGAGAGAGAGAGAGAGAGAGTGAGTGAGAGAGAGAGAGAGAGAGAGCAAAATTATCGGCTGGTGAAAATAATAACCTGTCACGTAAAATCAATAAAGATACATTTGGCTATTTGTTACCTGTCAGTGCTCTGATTAGTTAATCACTCTATTTTATTAGCTGAAAAGTTCCTTCTGAGGCAGTGCCATACACAGCTGAAAGATTAACAAAGCAAAAAAAAAAAAAATCCACAAAAATCACGCTGCCTCAACTGAGAATTGAACGCTCAGACCACCACTTTATTATAATCAAATAATATTTAGTTATATATTTGTGTGTTTGTGTATGCGAGCAACGGGATTATATTATTCCAGCACTAAAATAAAGATTTTTTGAAAGTAATTTCTTGAGCGTTTTGCTCTATGGATGGATCAGAATGTTGGAAGATCTGTCAAAGTATCATCCAGAAACTTGAAGT
>NC_088362.1:12094586-12117086 GCF_034508935.2 Berghia stephanieae
TCTCTCTTCATCTGTTTCTCACCAATTCTTTTTGCAAATTTGAAATATTATGTGCCTCGTTGCCTCGTAGTGTTTGGAGAGGATTTTGATGCAAAATAAATATTTTGATGGTCTCCGAATGACAGGGCAAAGTCTATAGAAGGAACGGAATCGACATCAGTCAACTCTTTGTTATCGGTTTTACACAGCCATTTTGGTGATCAGTTCTTAATAAAGTATATCCGTCATACTATAAACGTTCAAGGTTATACATTGTTTTGTGTGTCGACACGTAATATCAGGATGGCGGATGTTGTATTTCACCTTAACGCATGTCATCAATACGAGGGCAATGGCCATAATTTGTGACCTATTGTATCAAAATGGTATTATGTTGGTATGAATCGGAACCCGAGAAACTGAATTTATAGTATATGATAAGAAATACGAACTTTTAGTTCCTTGCAATGTAAGAAAGATTAATAATCTTTTATCAGAATGATTAAAAATAACTCGACGTTTCCTAATAGGATTCAATTGTCTGATGTCACATCCGCCCAGCAACGAGCAGCTTGGTTTTAAACAAAGAAAATCGGTACTTTTTGTTATTCATGCTGGCTAGAACTTTTTCACGTGGCATGTGATCAGAATGTATAAAAATAAAAACATGATCAAATTATACTGTTTGTCTCCCCTGGATACACTTTTATACTCGTCGGAGAAGTATTTCATAAGGGCGTCCGCCATTGTTCCGATAGTTTAGAACCAGTTACTAAGTTACTATGCGTCATTACCAGGGAAGTGACTGTTGAAGCCTATTGTAGCTATAGATTCAAGTTCCAGTACTTAGTTAATTCCGAAAGATGACAGTTTTCAGACATTGGGACACATTTCTTAAAGTAATAAATACTAAAATGTCGTATTCTCTTTACTTTAAAATCTGTAGTTTTTTGGTTGTTTGTTTGTTGTTTTTATTTTTGCATCTGGTTGAATCCCGACAAAATACTGCTAGGAGGCAGTGTGTTACTTATTATGTCTTTTTTAAAAATCACCATGCATTTTAAAAAAAAAGTAGTCGTTCAGAGCCACTATGACCATGGAGCCGTAGTTTATCACGGTTTATATCACGTGTAACGGACCATTTCAATTGCTTGATACCTTTTGGATAAGACGCCAGTCTGTCCACCAGATCTAAGAGACCCAATCACTGCTGTGTATCAAGGTGATCAGAAAGAAGAAAAAGAAAATTCGACTTCACCCAGGATCGACTTCAGTCTCTTGCTTTACGCGTGAAGCGAGCGTTTACCGACGGATCTTTCGGGATTCCCTACTATAGATATAGCTACTGAAAAGGATTTTACCCCCCCCCCTCTTCTCCCCAACAAAAATTTGATATCTCTTGACATTTAAACTAACAAATTACTTTGCTGCATGAGACACCCTGACATAAAACCATTTTGAGGTGATTGGGGACATAAAGAGACAAATTTTCATTTGCAAGATTAAAAATAAAATAATAGAGCTTTTATAAAGCGCATTATCCACTAAACGTGATCAAAGAGCTTTACAAAGGGTCCCTTGCCAACAGCAACATTTAACATGTAGGACTGGACATGACACCTTTTAGCGATATAGATTTTTTTTTTCGGACAATCAACGCTGTTAACGGCCAAGTACTCATTTTACACCTGAGTACGGTGAGAGAATGTGATTAAGAACCTTCTCCAAGGACTCAACTATGCGTTGAGCGAGGCTCGAACCCAGGACCTTCCGATCCGAAAGCGAGTGTCATACCATTAGAACACATAACCGCACATAAACACTTTAAGACACATGTGTAGCTTTGTATAATTTGGTAGTTCTGCTACGAATTTTTTGGTGTAGTTTGCACGTCCACATTTAGCTGTTACAACCAATGAGACAGGTATAAATTCTCGGCCTTGGACGACTTTGATGATAATTGTGTTGTATGACGCAGTAAGTGAGATTGTCAGATGCCAGTAAATGACAATAAATACGAAATTAATCCCAAGGCATTGTGATTACCCAGAAAGAAATGACCAAATTTTACGCCAGGATGTCAGCATGTTGCTTTGCTTTTTTCAAATTTTCATTTATTTTTTATAGACTATTTCAAGAATTTTATTATAAGTATAATCATAGTCACCATAATCTATCCGCTTGTTGTTCCACTGCACATTTTAAGACTTTTAATATTCTTTGCCAAGTTTCATTTAATGTATTTACATTTGATATTTCTTTTATATATTACCGAATTGTGCTGTAATATAAAATTATAATTTCCATACAAGGATCAATAAAGTATATCTTATCTTATCTTATGAAGATTAACTCCCATTGTTCTCTTTGCTGCTGCTATGCGCTGAGACTGATGTCACGATTCTGTTGTTTTCCTTCTTGCCTTTAACTCTCTCAATCCTAGAGACTTTTGCTACTTTTCAAAATGTATTAAAAATGAGCATGTACATAGATAGTTTTATTCAAATACCATTCACATGCAAAAACTAAAAACATTAGCTTTGATACTACGCCTATATTTTGTCCCAGAAAAATGTAATAAATAGGCATGGGGTAAAAGTAACCCCGGGTGAACTACAGATATAGTCGGTGTTAGGGTTGAGTGGGTAAACCAGTTCAGCGCTGTAACAATTGTTGCATATTTGGCTTTCCCGCTCTTAAAGGAGAATACTTTCTTATTCGTTTTTGTATGATCATTGAGACATGATATAGCTGACGAGAAACCATAATATTTACTCACAATTAGTAAGGAGGTCTGTTGTGATGGGTGTCAATTAAAAAAAAATATTAGAAAAACTGATTGGAAAGGTAATAATGATGGTGATGGTGGTAGTGATACTGGTAATGGTGGTGGTGGTGATAATAGTGATGGTGGTGGTAGTAATGATGATGGTAATATTAATTGTTTTTATTATTATTATTATTATTATTATTATTATTATTATTATTATTATTATTATTATTATTATTATTATTATTATTATTATATTATTATTATTATTATTATTATTATTATTATTATTATTATTATTATTTTATTATTATTATTATTATTATTATTATTATTATTATTATTATTATTATTATTATTAGTGTACGTATTGATGGTTTTACGATTGTTGTATTTTTGTGTGGTTATTAATGGTATCAGTTTATTTTTTGGTTCCATTTCCCATTTTTCTTCCACTTCCATGTATGCCATCACATTGTGTGATTTATTGGCGAAGGCCTAAAAACTTTGAAAACTCAAAATTAGCCAGATACTCGTCAATTCACAATGATTTAGATAGAATATCACTATTTTATATTTATACCTATCATTTTCTTCTTCCTTCCTATTATTGTTCCCCTTGTTTTTAACCTTTCTATTCCTGTACCAATTTTTGTCGCATCATTTTAAAGATAAGATACATTTAATTTGACTATATTATGAGTGCCCAACCTTAAGATTGAGAATCATGTCGTATTACTTGGAGTAGTAAAACTTCATTATATCTAGACATATAAAACTATACACCTTCTAGCTTGTGTAAAATGATAAATAGATCTCTGTTTCTGAATGACAAGTGTTTAGTATTTCGTTACAAATAATTTGTATCTCAATACAGACACTCTGTCTGCAAAAGTAACCCCCCTCCCCCCCCCTCCCCTCCAAAAAAGAAGCTATTTGTAGTCCTTGACATAACAGTACACTTCTTTCACCTTTGGTGTTAATCTGACATATTTTTATTTGAAACCAATCGCGTGTCATCACTACAATCACATCTTGATTTGTCATTTTTACTATATTTGAAGACAACCTGTAAGAAAAATGACACTTAGATATCTATGTAATATTACATTTTCCAGTTGACAACGAGGACTGTTGTTAGCAACCATCGAGTCATTCTTTCAATGTTAATAATACCACCTGTTGTCCATAGCATAACGAATCAATTACTGCATACCATAAAATATTTTTGGACAGAAAATAACAAATATAAAAAAAAGAACCTAACAGCTGCCCATTCTCGATGAGCTATCTTTTCGTAATTCGTCGCAAAATATAATTTTATCATTAGTAGCCTTTATCTCAAATGAGGACCTGAGAGAAAAAAAAAGAGAGAGAGAGAGAGAGAGAGAGAGAGAGAGAGGGAGAGAGAGAGAAAGAGAGAGAGAGAGAGAGAGAGAGAGAGAGTTGGAGTGGAGTCCCTGGAGAGTCTCATTAAAAGGAGAAGATGGCAATGGTTGGGAATGCATGTCGCAGACCTGATGAAACACTCCGATGGACACCCTAAAGAAAGAGGAAGCGAGGCCTCCCCAAGGAGACTTGGAGACGTATCGTAGAGATGGACCTAAAACAGAAAAGATGGCCCCAAGAATAGCTGCTGGCAGGACCTCTTTTTTAAAAAAAAACTTATTTATTTATTTATTTAGTATTTAATTATTTATTCATTATTTCTTTTTTTTAATAAAGGTCAATATCCCCATACCTGTTTATTGTCGTATTTAAAAGATGGAGATAAATCTAAACTGGCAAAGTGACGACAAACATTGGGTGTCTCAATGGGTGTCTCCCATTCCTAAGGTTTAAAAAAAAGCTGCTGGCAGGACCAGGTGGTGTTCCCTTGTCAAGAGATCCCAATTTGTAATATATTATGATAACTCTTCAGCATTCCATCTTTGAGAATTATGTTCAGATGTGTTCTCTGTTTCATTCAACCACCCCCACATTTCATGGTTTATGATTCTCCTTGACACCACAAGTGGACTCCATTCTCCATTTTATTATCTGACAAACGTTCATTTGAAACCACATCGCGTGCCAACACTACAATCGCTTCTTTATTATGATTTTTACAATGTTTTTCGACAACCCGAAAAGGGACAATGACACTATGGAGATCGATGTAATAGGACATTGTTCCCTGCTTATACAACGACGGCTTTAGTTACAGTTATTTGCAACTGTTTAATCTTTCTCTCCATGTTGATTATAACAGCGCCTTGTGGTTGATCCCACAACAATCAGTCATTGTATGTATACACATTTGTTTTGACAGAAAACAACCAACATCTAGAAAAGGGCATGAATCTTAACCCCACCGAGTTACATCGATGTGACAGACATGCTTTTTGTATTGGCAAGCTGGTGTCTTGGCAAACGACAAATCATGGGTTTATTGGCATTTATTCTTGTATATCTGACGGGCATTTTGTGTTGAGCGGCCGTGGTGTAACGCATCTGGTATAGACCTACCAGCTATAATAATCTAAACAAATAGCATGCCTGATATTATCTATCTATAAAACTATTGACCAGTAAAGTCGGAAATGATCTTTGACACCTGTGGTCAAGTGACGCCTTTAAAAAAAAAACAACTTGATATTGATTGTTTTTTTTTTTATCCTGTCTCACAATATAATGAGAAGACTATTCCTTATTAAGGGTTGGTGTATGTTTTTTTTTACAATCTATTTAAAAAATAGATGAGGCAGTCAACGTGGAGCTATTAGCTACTAGACCAAACCTTGAATTTTTTTTTTTTTTTTTTTTTTTTTTTGGGTGTATTTTGGGAACAAGGAAGAAAGGATAGAAGAGTATTTGGTTTGAGCATTTGACAGGCAGTCGAGCCTGTTAATCACACCCAAACAGATCGAAATATACGAGTCCCATTTGCGTCACAGTTCTTATTACCCATCGCTTGCCCCATACAACAATGATTAGCTTTCTTGTTTTATAGTCCATTTTTACACTTTGAATCGGGAATGTCGGATGTCGAAAATATGTTGCAATGGCAAAATGTTAAAAAAAAAATTCAAAATTTATTAAGACATATCTATGACTAAAATAACATTTTATTTGGTAATTATTGAAGTGAATCAATCCATTCATTCTGAAAGAACTAAAGTAGTCCTTTTGAGCTATAACACCCTGACGGGCCCTACCCAATTACTTCTGTGGGAAGGGGCGTTCAGAAATAAACCTTGACTGAACCCTGGATCGATGCAAATCCCTTTGTGTGTTAAGCAAGTGCTCTACCACCTGAGCTATGGGAACCCGTTCACAAGTAGTACTAGTAATATGATAAACGAACATTACAGAAAAAAAATACTTTGTATATTCCAAAAAGTTACCCAGAGAAAGAAAATCATAAAGAAAAAAGAATGCTATGTGACTCACTAAATTTGTTTGAAGATATTTAAAATGTTTTTTCTAAATGCGATTCTTTAAAAAAAAAAAAAGAAAAACAAAACAAAATAAAAACACACAAAATAACAGAACAGAAGAAGCCTAAAACTACAATCATAAAATATACAAGACAAAAAGAGACAAAAAAAGACACAATCAAAAACAAAATGGGAGAAAAAAAAACAAATAATCAAACTGTTCTAAGAAATACTCCAAATCTTTTTTTTAAATCCCACATAATGATCCAATAAGAGTTGGTCGACGCTAATGAGAGAAAAGTTCCATGATCGTACCTTTGAGTGTAAGAAGTCAAGATGTCTTTGTTTGGATATTGTTAACTATATATTATAATTATTATAAAGTGCAAGTCCAAAAAAGAAAGAAAAAAATGATTTTATTAGGATTCGGAATTCAGCCACCAGAAATTTGAAGAGTCTACCTGAAACAATGATCAAGCTGTTGCGTTCCCTCACCCTAACGCACTATTTTCAATCGTTCATTGTCAAAGAAAAAAAAAGAGTGATACTGAATAAAGCTTTCAATCTAAGGGAGACAAGTGCACCTTGGTTATTGCGTAGTATTCACAACATGGGCTTTGCAATAGTGATCTCCCTTTGAAATCCTCAATGACTCGTGCCATCTCGGTAATTTATGAGAAAGGCTGACACAACCGTGTCTCTGTGTCAATACATCATACTAAATTTTCCCCTCTATTTTTGACCATTGGAAGGGACAACTGCCCTTTATATTATAGATCTTCCTGTTCATAAATTCAGAGTTTGATAGGATTTCATCACCATTAGCCTCATCATCATTATTATCGTCATCGGAAGCGTGGCCCTCTTTAACATCTTCTTTTTCCTCATCCTCTTCTTTTCTCCTATCCAAACTCTTACTCCGCCTTTTCTTTTCCGTTCTCCTCCTTCTCCTTAACCACTTAATCCTCCTCCTTCTGCTCATATCCATCATCATAATCATCATCATCATCATCATCATCATCATCATCATCATCATCATCATCATCATCATCAACATGATCATCATCACCCACATGATCATCATCATCAACATGATGATGATGATGATGATGATGATGATGATCATCATCATCATCACTATCATCATCATCATCATCATCATCATTATCATTGTCGTCGTCGTATAATGATAACCAAAAGCACCTAAATTCACTTAACTAAGATTTGTTTAAGCGTTTGTTCGTTACATTTCGTCTTCCACCAACAGAAATCTAAAATCATAACAGTGATTTTGTTCTGTTATTACAGATACAAACCTCAGCACATTAAAGCTGATGAATGAAAATAAAAACTTATAATTTTAAAAAACATTTTGCTTAAAACTTGGCCTTATTATTATCTTATAATCGTGCTGACACAGATTTTGTGTTCTTTCCAACACAAATTAAAAAGACTGTCACTATTCACAGCTTTGTCATTCATAATGTTCTAGTCACAAAATACAAAATAAATCAAAAACATAAATCGAACACATTCTGAATATCTAGTGGCAATTAACATATCCTTCTATGATTTGCTGCTATTTATCTAGCATGGAGTTTATTGCGAATTGATTTGTACAAGATCTGAATGGCTCAGCTAGCCAATTTCTGTTTGAAGATAGGTTCAGAACTCTCTCTCTCTCTCTCTCTCTCTCTCTCTCTCTCTCTCTCTCTCTCTCTCTCTCTCTCTCTCTCTCTCTCTCTCTCTCCCCGCCCTCTCGTCTGTATCTGATCGTATCCATTGTTAAATTATAGATAAAATGAACTTGACGTCACTCTGATTTTTGTTATTGCCATCCTACAGATTTGTCTTTTGACTTCATTTGTTGGTCAGTTGGCCACGATCTGATACCATCCTGTTGCTCATGAAACGATCGCTGAATCATATGAGCTGTCTGAGAAGTCAAGGTATTATATAAAGCATACAATGTCCCTTCAACAGATAAATCAAATTCCACCCATACCTCAGACATTTTAAAAATCATATTTTGCGTAAAACATTCAAACTAGAAACAAAATTATCACATCACATATATGTCCAACGTACCCATCTGATATTGACTAGGCCAAATAAAGCAAAGTAAGTTGAAAGTAAACACGATAAGATTTAGGAAGTTTTATATTTTGAAAATTGAGAGAAAAATGTTACCTTGAAATTCTAATTTTTAAGGTTCACTTGACATAACACTCTTTTTAGACTGTTGGCCACATATAAGCAATCATAAAGTAATTATTCCAATTTCAACTTTCTTGAAATATACCAATGATTGACGAGTATGCTTCAAAGTAGTGTCGTTTGCCCTCTGTTGTGGGGACCATCTCCATAGTTGATTCGTGTTTATTTCATGTCCTTGATCGTAAACAACGCAAGTCTAGGAGGGCGGACAATAAAACACTCATAAGTGGACAGCAACAATGGTCAAAACAATGATCGGTATCCATAAATATATGTATTTGGTGGGTCATCCGGACAATTTCTCAGACTTCTGTCTCTATGTTACAAGATTGTCTGTGAATTTAACATGACAATCCGATTGTAATGGAGAGATAACATGTTTTAGGTAACATCGGTAAAAAAAAAGAACTCGCTCCACGATAATTGATCAATGCAATGATACAACTTATTTTTAAGGTTGATTTGTCTTTCGTTTGATTTTAGACGCAATAGATAGTATGCGCTTGGCTAAGAAGTTCACAACATTGCAATCCGGAAGGACAACAAACTAACACACAAAAGTATGTGTAACCTTGAACGTTTATAGTCTGGTTGATACAGTTTAGTGAGAATCCCTTACAAACGCGGCTGGCAAAATACAATAACAAAGGCTTATGTGACGTCATCTACATTTTATCTATACGGCGCATGCTATGTAACAACAACCGTGTTTAACTCTACAATGCTTTTCCCAATATAATATATATAAAATAAATGACCCCAGCGTTTTACTAGATGAAACAAAATCCAAATTTTTAGACTTGTTATGAATTGAAAGGATAGGTAAATCAAATGCTGCTATCTAATGCTATCAATTTCGTAGGTATTGGCAGAGATTGCTGTAAATGCCAGACGATATTACGAATTACCCAATTTCATTCTAGCATTTTCTTTCACATTTATTCTTTTTAAAATATATCTCGCAATCTTCATTTGAAATTTTTCTTTTAGATATAGGGGGAAAAATCTAATGAAAAACTAACCTTGTCAGCGTCAAAATATATCCCTTCTCTTGGATATATCTATGTTGTTTAACTGATATCAAGAGACATGGTTAGTTTTCACGTTATTTTGATTAAATGTTGCTGCTCGAAGCTAGAAGAAATAAATAACAATGTGAAATTGAATGTCAGCGTCAATTTAATTACGTAAACAGATACAATGGACGATTCAGGTTTCCCCTTTATCAACAAAACAGGATGAATGAAACACTACAGATGATGGCGTACAACACCACTACCACAGTATCTCATTCATCTGTAGTGTTTCATTTATCCTGTTTTGTTGGTAAACCCTAAACTTCCATTTTATGTTTTCGTAATTAAACTGAACCTTACAATCAATTTCGTTAGTTTGATGAAACATTGCTTCTTAATTTAGCTATCGTAACTTACGAGGTGAGACAGTAGGTTCCTATACTCTGGTCGTGAATCACGCTGTTAATTTGGTCTTTACATCCCTTTTAATTAATTTATAGTCAAAGCAACCCAGTTGCAGTTTAATTCCTGATTTTATATTTGTGGTCAATGTGTCAACATTTTCTTCGGTTTCTGAAACTTTAATGAGATAATTCTGCTATCATTTTGGTTGCTTTACCTCACTTTTTGAATTGGTTTTCATTAATCAACCCAGAGAGGAATGGATAAAACCAAAGTACCATGTCCTATCTAGGACTAGAAATATATTGGTGTCTTTTGGTGACAACTGTTACCAACCCCCCTCCCCCCCCCTTCCTCCCAACCCCAAACTAACTTGGGGCACAGTCTCATAATATTTGTGATCTATCGTGACAGAAAGGTATTTTATCAGGTTAAACCGGATGCTGAAATTAAAAAATCTCCATCAAAATTGTAAAAGACAAATGTTTTATATTCTTTATCAATTTCCCTATTGATGCATTGTATTTATCCAAAAAACATATAACAACCGTCAGCCGGATATAATGTACCAAGAGACAAAAGTATATGTGACCTTAAACGTTTATAGTGTGATGGATAGATTTATTGAGTACTACTCATATATATATTTATATATAAAAGTCAGGCTAAACATAATAACAAAGAGGTGAGTGACTTCAGTTTCGTTTTATCTATACATTTGATTGTTCTATTTTGATTCAGTCAGACATCGCGTACCTGTTTGAGGCGAAGGGCCACATTTTTGTGCGGGTATGTGGTCTAGTGGTATGACACTCGCTTTCGGATCGGAAGGTCCTAGGTTCGAGCCTTGCTCGGCGCATAGTTGACTCCTTGGAAAAAGCTCTTTAATCATATTCACTCACTCAGGTACTCAGGTGTAAAATGAGTACCTGGCCGTTAACAACATTTTCTCTGTCGGGAAAAAAAATGTAAAATCGCTTATCAGGCGTCCTACATGTTAAGCATAGCTGTTGGTCAGGGGACCCTTTGTACAGCGCTTTGAGCATATTTAGCTCAAGATTTTTGTATCAAACTTTCATTTCTTACGTTCGCTGTTTCCAACAGTCGCCCATCCATCCATCCATCCATCCATCCATCCATTCATCCATCCATCCATCCATCCATCCATCCATCCATCGATCCATCCATCCATCCATCCATCCATCCATCCATCCATCCATCCATCCATCCATCCACTCATTCATACCGACGTGGTGACAGCAATAACGAAACCTCCCGGAAGTGATTGATTGGCAACTACTGCATTGTAGGACGTTGAGGAGTGGTCCTGGACAAAAGGCGGCGCTGATGGATGGAAACGGTGGGCAAGGCAGTAGATGTGCGGTAAGATAGGATTGACGCTGCTGGTCAGGAGAGAATGTAGCAAGGGGTCGAGAGGACGTAAGCTGGTTTTTAGGGCTGTTTTTATTGTTTGTTGGTTTTCATCTACACGAAAAATTGTGTTGTCAGATATTTATAATTTAATGGTGTGTTTCGTGTTTTTGCTTTTAAGTCTTGGATTATTGAGTGACTTGTGTACTAAATATTCTGTTTGGTGGTTGTGTAAATATATCTAAGTTCAGAGGCATATAATACAATATTATGACAATCTGCTTCCTCATATTATGATGTTTAGTTAAAGTCTAAATTTTGATTTTCTTTATTTTTAAAGAAAAATTAATTTTAATAGTAACAAATACAACTACAATAGAAATAATGCCAACAACAACAACAGTGACAAAAACAATAATATTAATAATAATAATAATAATAATAATAATAATAATAATAATAATAATAATAATAAAATAATAATATAATATAATAAATAATAATAAAATAATATACAATAACATAATAATATAAATAATAATAAAATAATAATAATTATTATAATAATAATAATAATAATAATAATAATAATAATAATAATAATAATAATAATAATAATAATAATAATATATTAATAATAGTTATAATAATAAATTTATTATGTGAATCATGAATAATAATAATAATAATAATAATAATAATAATAATTATAATAATTAATATATATGCAATAATAATAATAATAATAATAATAATAATAATAATAATAATAATAATAATAATAATAATAATAATAATAATAATAATAATAATACCGATCTATTTCGCATTCAAAAATAGAGCTAATTAATAATCAATGAATAAATATTTGTTTTTTTTTTAAAATGTGGTAAACAAATTAAAAAAAAATAATATAAACAGGCACAGCCATTCTATCTATATATACTCGGACACTCTTAATTCTTTAACCCTCTCCTTATCACATACAGCAAAATCGTCACATTTGTTACGATACAATATACATTCTTCTTATCCAGATTTATTTTGTACATCACAAAATTTGAAGAATGATCTTTGTTGAATTAGTAAGAACATACAGTTGTTTTGTAGAGAGCTTGTTTGAGTTTTTTAAAATTAATTTTTCTGCTGGCTAAACCTGAATTTTGGGAGAATACTGAAAAGGATCGGTAAGGAGAGAGTTAACGTAAATGGTGTTCTAGTGTTGCATTTATCTGGAGATATTATTAAAGTTTCCTTTATGTATATTTGTTTATCTGCATCTACAGTGGTTAGTATTCCAATGTTTACCTTGTGAAATCTTAACCATCGGTCAGTCGAGACCAAGTGAGAACAACAAAGCAAAACCTCCAGATGATGTTTTCAACAAAATATTGTACTACAAACAATTATAAGACATTGGACAAAATGTATTCTTTACCATTTACTGTGACTTTAAAAAACGTTGGTGTTGCTCTTTACGTGTTCGTGTTTCTAACACATCATGGAAATGGACAATTTACCTCGTCGTCTAATAGAAGGAGATCTTTAGCGTGTAAGTTTATTTCAATTATTCTTAAGAAATCATCATACTACATAATATGGTATTTGGGATACCAATTCAGGCTTATCAAATCGGCACCATCATCATCATCATCATCATCATCATCATCATCATCATCATCATCATCATCATCATCATCATCATCACCATCATCATTATCATTATCATCATCATCATCATCATCATCATTGCCTTTTTCACCCTGGGTCAGGGTATAGGACACAGACAAACAATATCCATCCTTTTCGTTATCCTGAGCTAACTTTTTTTATCTCATTCCATGTTTATCACTTCTCTTTATATTAGCTTCTTTAATTCTTCTCCATGTCCCTCGTGGCCTTCCCCTTTATCTTCTGCCCAGAAGGTTCCAGTCCAATATTTTCTTTGTTATAGTGGAGTCATTCTTTCTAAGGATATGTCCAATCCACTTCCATCGTCTTCTTCCTATTTCCTCTCCGACTGGTTTCTGTTGTGTTCTTTTCCATACTTTTTCTTTCTTAATTCTATCCTTCTATTTTATCGTGAGTAGCTTAAACATGCACCGTTACAAAGATCGGTATCCTTCTTAAACGTGCCCGTGATGGATTCCAAGTTTAACATTCATACAGTAGGACAGACTTCACATTTGAGTTGAAAATCGGCACCATGCTGGGTTGAAAATATCAATGTGACAAAATAGAACCAGGCAGTAGAATGAAATAAATATCTGAATAGTTGTATTTGAAACATTTCCAGACAAAGTAAAAAATATAAATGCAAGAGAAAAATCATCCCAAAAAATCAGCCTTCATCGACTGGGGATCGAACCTAAGACCTACTGATTAGCGGTCACACGTGCTGCCATTATTCCATAGAGGTTACCATATTATTGGGAATTTAATGTCTTCTATCCTTGGGATTGATTGTTTTCATTTGAATTGACACAAGTATTGCGTCTCGGTCACTGCAAGTCCCCTAAGCTTGATTGCCTTCAGTCGAAAAAATAGCACCAAATAATCTACATCTGTCTTTTATTGATAACCTTATCACAAGGAATAGTTTCAATTCATCATGATTTACTGTTTGTTGTTAACCTTGTGCATCGAGAAAACGATTGATTCTCCTCACCTCTGTTTTTGAACACTGTTGCAAGACATCGCTATATTTGTTTTTCTTTAGATAAACACAAGAGGTGTTCAAAACGGTTGATACTACTTGAAAAGGGAAATAGGGAAGGTTTTAAAACTTTTTACAGAACCCCCCCCCCCTCCCCAGAAAAAAAGACAAACAAGAAAAGACACAAACAAACAAAGAAAACAAAAACAAACAAACACAGAAAAATTAGGCTGAACCTTGTATTAGTTGCCATGTCTTTGGCATTGTTTCTGGGAGAACCTTCGAAGTCTTCAGAATTTATTTCTATATCTGTTTGTTGTTTAGTGTATATGACATATATAAAGATATATTATATAGTATTTGGGGGTGTGAGGTGCTTATCAGTTCTATTGCTTCTCTGTTGCAATCTGAAAAAGTCCACATTCTTAGAATGACATTTTAATCGATCGATATGTGACGGATTTGATGGATATATATATCGTCTTTAATTGTTTACAGAGACTGTAATTTCAATTTTTACAATTGGGAGCTGCTGACCAATCGAATGGGAAGTGAAATATCAAAGTAACCGTTAACAATTGACTCAGGTTTAAATGAGTATTTAACTAAAGGCAGTGTGGGATGTTGTTAGAGAGTTAGTATTAAAAGAACGCCCTAGATGCAGCTGGTATTGTTTGAAATAAAATAAGTTAGTTCCATACGATCTGTTATGAACCATATTAAAGTTGAAATATTATTTCAACAAAAAAATTAACATTTTGTCATCATCGATTTGTAGCTAGCACAATTCTTAAAGCACTGATACGCTTTTGTTAAAATGTCTTTAAAATTGCGTTCGCTCAGTGCTATATACTATTGTTTTACTCTAAAAATTACATTGTTCCTTATTAATTCACATTTTATTGTCAGATAAAATGTTCTCTAAAATGTGTGCGGACCTTTATTTTGGGCTATTTTAACAAACTTGCACGGTGATATATTATATAAAAGTTCCAATATATAATAATGAAAGGTACATTGAGGTCTCGTCAGTGGAAATTACATTGATATGTGATAAGTATGTTTAAGGATTCAATGGGTCATATGACCTTTAAATATCCTATATGTTTCATATAATATCATCACTATGTTCTTACACAAACATAATAGTGTGTATTGTCAACATTATATAAAATACAATTTCACTTGAGATTGAAAAACTAAATCGCAAAATCGGGCGGAATAAAAAATAATCACAAAGTCAATACAGGAGTGAAGTATTTAAAACTCATTAAATGTAAGTTCAATTCATTCAATGATCATAGTCAAGTTGTTATTCTTTATCAATTGTATTTTAAAGAAATTGATAGAAACATAACTTTTTTTCAAAACTGAGTTTATTCCAGAATAATACCATACGGAGTTTGAAAGAATTTTTACGTGGAGACGATGAATATCTTGTGATATATAAAAGTTTAATAATTATCTCTAAGAGTGAAAGTTTTTTGCAAATTATCTAAAAAGTTTTTGTACTTTAGATTGAACTAATCTATAGAATTGTATATTTCAAGGATGGTATTCCTATCTTAACCTATCCCTATAAGCCATATCATCTAAAACCTATAAGTAACCTAGATGCCCGTCTCTGTACAATAGGGGACTCCATATAAAAGAGATTTTTATAAATTCAAAGACATTTTAGCATCCATGTATATAAAACTTCTAAATACTAATCCAATAATTCTATTTGGTGTGTTGACAACATTCTGAATATATGTATCGGATGTCAAAGAAATATCAAAAATGACTCCCAAATATCTTTCAGTATCAATGACAGACATAGTTTCTAATTGGTTGTTATCTTTATGATATGCGGTTTGGGAATTGTTTTTACCTATGTAAAAGACCTTATATTTAGAAATATTAAGTTGCAGTTGTCATATATCAGTTCAGTTATGGAGCCAATAAATATAATTTTGTAGACTTTGATAAATATTTGTTGGACTATATAATGTTGTATCGTCAACAACAATTTTACAAGAGAATCAATCGCATCTGTTAAGCCAATGATAAAATAACAAATAAAATAACATTCCCCTTATTCATCCCATAGGGGAACTTTGTTTCAAAAGTCTAAATCAAGAGAAAACTGGAACAACCCGGGCGTCAGCCTTAGTTGCAGCGCCGCAAATTGAGCTAAGGCGAGGTTACTTGCTCAAGGCTACACTGCGCAGCGGCGGCTGATCGAACAAGGTACCTTTCCGGTACGAAGCAAATACCTTACCGCTGAGTCACCCTACCCCCTTTATGATGACAACATGATTAGAATTAGAAATCGCTCAAGAACACTACATTGGGGAACGCCACTCATGGCGTGTTTACAATTAGACGGTCTAATATCAACAGTAACGGGCTGTAGTCGATGTATAAAATCATCTGATCCAAGAAAATGCTTGTCCATGATACCGTGAAACTTTAGCTTTCCAAGCAGATGTTCATGTGGGAACACAATTAAACGCTTTTCGAAAGTCAAGATATACAACATCAATGTTGTTTTTTTTTCACCCATGAGTTTAGAGAAATCCTCCATAACTTCAAGTAATTGGGGAACACATGAACGGCTGTTCCTGAAACAGTGTTGAACAACACTTAACATTAGTGCGGGGCGGTCCTTGGCAAGCTTAAGGACCACGGTCCTACGGTCCCTGGGAAATGAAAACCGCAAGGACCGGTCCTAGGACCGGCGGTCCTTTTCGACATTGAACATTCCTGAGAGACTGTTGGAAGTTCGAACCGTTTTGACCTTTGGGACCATGGGATCGTTCATTCTTGAACCGTTAAAGACCGCTACACGATGAAAACCGTGGTCTACAGGAGTAAAACACACGGAGTAGTCACACTCATTTCAAATTGTAACCTAATTAGAGAAGAGGGGTGATGCCTTCTTTATTTGCTCACCGTACTTCATTGTTACTTCGATAATTTAATAAAATTTGAAATTATCCCCATTAACGGAGATAATGGCATCGTCCAAGGCGTTGATCGAGTTGTTCGTGGCGTTGATACACACACGCAACTCCTACCCCCCCCCCTACCCCCCCCCCCCCCACACACACACATTAGAGGGCAGCGAGCATTGAAGAGTAAGAGAGAGACGTGAAGTTATAATAAGAGGGGGTGGATGCGGCGGTAATAAGTTAATAAGTAATAAGTGGGGTCCATGGTGACTTTTCGCCAGATCTAACAAACCCAGCTACCCATTCACTGCTGAGTAGACAGGGATTCAGAAAAAACTCGACTGCACCCGGGATCGATCTCTGGCCCTTTGCGTATAAAGAGAGTGCTCTATCAACTGAGCTATCGGGGTCCCCAAATATTCTATTGGACTTTTTTTTAATACAGACGTAAAAACTGGGTTTTTTTGGAAGGAAGAAACTAATGAAACTCATATTATTTGATTAGTTAAAACACCAAACGAAATTTTAATATTATTGTATTATTTTAAATGACAACAATGCGATAGAAAGGAGTGGTGACAAGAGATGGACAAAAGAAAACAAAAAATCGGACTTGCTACTTGCTAGGTTCGACACACACACACACACACACACACACACACAAACACACACATCTTTAGTAGTCACATGCATTTCAAACAATAACCCATTAGAAAGATGGGTCATGCCTTCATCATAGATCATTGTCATTGCGATCATTAACGTATAATGGAATCGTCCAAGGCGTGCGCCTCCTGTTCCCCCCATCTCCCACCCGAAAGGGCGGTTTGCGGAGTGGAGGGAGGTGGTCGTCTGCCTCTATGGTCGTCTGTGTCGTTTAGTGTATGGCAAAGGGGGGGTGGGTGCGATTAATTAAGTGGGATGGGTGGTGATTGGTGGAAGATAGGCTACCGAGGCAACGAATCGCTGGGGAAGTAGTAGGCTATGGCGCGAGACCGTTGAAAGGTGATAAGAAGTGAGGACCGCTGCCGGTCTTCCCCTATGGGACCGGTCTCCGGTTCACAGCTAAAAGACCGTGGGACCGCCGGTCCAGACCGGTCTTCAGCGCGGCACTACTTAACATATGGATATTCCATAATATGTTCTTTAATAATTGATTCTAATAATTTGCACAAAACACAAGTAAGACTAATCGCACGGTAATCTTCAATAATTGTACGATCTCCCTGTATATACATAGTGGTAACATTAGCACGTTTGCAATCATTGGGAATTTCTCCCGTCATCAAAGTTTTGTTATAGACTATTGAAAGGGGAATGGATATAATTTCTTGAGCCCGCGTTTTAAAAAGTTGGGAATGAAGACCGTCGGGGCCTATTCTTTTAGAAGGATCTAATTTTAGAAATTTTGGTAAAAGCATTTCAACTGTGATATTAATATTTCCAAGAAGTATATTGTTATTTCTAAAAGAAATAGTTGGAATGTATGAAACATCTTCATTTATAAGAATAGTGCAAAATAGTAATTTAATAGCTCAGACTTTTCAATGTCGTTTATGGTCACATCACCTTTTCAGAGAACCTATACCAGATTTTCTCTTACGTTTTGGATGTAGATATTTCCAATAAAGATTTCAAATTCCTAACCAGTCTATATTTAAAACAAACGTTGTTATTGAATGGTACAAACAATCAAGACAACACAGCACAATAACTAATGAACCAAAAATAAATATTACAAATATTGTCAACAACTAAAGATGTCGTAAAAAATACCAGCAACAACTTAATGCTGAACTAGATAATTTAACGAACAACAACAACATGCCAAACGAAGCATGGTCACGTGTACGAAGTGCAATAATAAATATTGCAATTCAAACCGCCGAGACAACTACTACCAAACGACAAGGCCTTACGTATGATACCATCATAGCTCAATTATTTAACCAACAAAAAGATTTGCGAATAAGAATGAAGAAATCAAAAAAGGAAGGAGAAAGACAGAAACTAAAATATGAACGAAACACATTATTACACCAGACAAAAAGTTGATAATATATTGCACCAACGATCAAGCAATGTACAGAGCGGTGAGACTATTAAATCAAAGACCATTTAATATAGAGGACGACTCGGGCAAGTTAATTATTAACCCCAATGACATTTCGAAATTTCTTTTTGAATATTATAAAACAAAATTTCAAGACAACAAAACGCCACACTTCAGCTCTTTTGAGGGAGATCCCCTACCACTATATAAACCTATTACACCAAGAGCACTGACACATGCTTTTAAAAGTCTAAATAACAACAGAGCACCCGGAGAAGACGGAGTATGTGCTGAACTTCTAAAATATGGACCACCCTTATTAGATGAACACAAAGCGGGCATTTGCAATCAGACGTTCGAACATCTCCAGAACTTGAGTATCAATAAAGGGGAGATGATATCAATACAAAAGCCAGGAAAACCTAAAGGCCCTCCAAAGTATTTGAGACCAATTGCTCTGCTTAACAGAATTACAAAATTGCTCTCTCTGGTAACACTGAATAGAATAAGACCGATTGTTGAAAATTATTTGTCACATAGTCAAAGCGGATTCAGGATGGAGAGAAGTACTGCAGATGTAGTTTGGACACACAAATGGCTTTCTGCCAAAGCCCTGTCTGAAAAAATAGAAATTGGTATAATTGGAATAGATATGTCTGCCGCCTTCGATACTATCAATCGCCACTCCTTGTTAAATATTATGAAAGGAATAGTTATGGAAGATGAAGTTAGATTAATCAGATTCCTTATATGTGAAACCTGGATAACGACCAAAATAATCAGTGCCTCAGAGAATAAATCATTCCTTGGCAACATCGGCACACCACAAGGAAACAGCCCAAGCCCTGTTTTATTTATTATTTATCTAGAAAACTCTTTAAAGTGTAAATGACATCCAAAGAGCCTTACAAAATCCCCAACTGTACGTCAATACTGACAAAACAGATGTAACATTACTGTCAAGGAAGAAAGATGAATGGAGAGCCACAAAAAAGTAAGATCATTAATAGGAGACAAGGAAGATGTGGAAAGAAGAAAAAGTTTATCGACGGCTGCACTAAATTAATTATTACATATATGGATTAGAAAAGATAAAAGTTTTTATAGGAAAAATATCCAGGTATCATTAACAGTCACTTCCTATGAAATATTCCAATTAATGCTCAGCAGTTTATTTCGACAATCGTCATAATTTCTTTTGTTGTAATTATATCGCTCAACGACAACATCATAATCATCAAGGACTCGTCTGCCTGAAAAGTCTAAAAAATATGTAGAACTGTATACCATTTTTTACCCATTGTTTCAATTTGAGTTACAAAATCATCGTCATTTTTCATTACACAACACCAAATCTAGATTACTTGTCTGATTCGCCCTATGGCGTGTTGGCTTATCAACTACTTGAGTAAATAATGCATCACCAACAGCCTCCTGAAAATGAGACCCAGGGTACATCTTAGTCCTTAGTCCAATCAATAACAGGGAAATTGAAATCCCCAGTAATCAATATAATATTAAAGTTAGTAGAAAGAATTGACATAAATATATTATTCAATGTAAATAATTCAGGCTTTAGTTCATTCAAAACAAAGATTGCTATGCCTCTTAACATATTATTGTTGGTAAATAAAGCATACCGTGAAATGGAAAGTTCAAGTTCTATATAAAAATCAGTATAATATCTCTTTGGTAAAAGTTCGGTAAGACAGATTATTTTGGGTGTGTCTCACCCATTCAATATTTTGAATCACTACTTTTGCTCATAAGACTATCAATGTTAGTATACAACACAACAAAGTTTTCTTCAAATACATTAATGAAGTAAGAGTTTTGGTGGCCCAACAACCACCCAACGTACCTTTGTTTGTTGGGGGTGATTTTTGTTCAATAATCGACCCATGTCTGGGTTTTCCTGATCTTTCTTATAACGGACCCATCCCTGATAAAGAGAGAACTTCAATACTTCCCCTTAAAATGGTGTGGCGTTTAAGATTTAATTTCAAAATAGTACACTTTGATTGGTAAAAGATAGAATAAACCTATCGGTCCGTATAAAAAATTGTCGAAACTTCAATAACTCACTTTCACGTTCGTTGGATTCCCTCAACAACACCTTCGATTACCTTATATATGCAGTTGAAAGACAGATTATTTTGCCTTTCACATAATGCATTGTCCTTCTTTGTAGGATAATTAAATGGCCAACTTCTTTTTTCATTCACTTTTTAGTGTCATCAATCAATTTTCGTCGCTTAAAAGGGGAGGTCACTCACGTATGAAAGTGTGTCAAAATTTTAAAGGACATAATTCCTCATAACTATGCCAAATCATTTATTTGCAATCTTTCAAAAAGTTTAGGCGCTATTGGCATTTTAAGTCAGAAGAAACATCCTGCTTTTTGTCGCAAACGGTTGAACCAAAGTCGTGAGATTACAAAATTATATGACCAAGCGAACTCAAAGTACGAATATCGTGAGATTTGCATAATTTGCAAAAACAATAATAGAGTGCTCAACAACGAGTCATCAAAAAGTAAAGTGTTTAGAAAGCAATATGTAGACAGTACTGTTTCGACGTCCTATGTCTTATCAGTGCGGCTAGGTGGTCTTGTGGTATGACACTCGCTTTCGGATCAGAAGGTCCTGGGTTCGAGCCTCGCTTGGAAAAGGCTATTTACTCACATTCTCTCACCGTACTCAGGTGTAAAATGAGTATCTAACCATTAACAGCGTTGCCTCTGTCGGGAAAAAAAATGTAATATCGCTTAACAGGCGTGATGTCTCGATCTACGTGTTACGTGATGCTGTTTGTCAGGGACCCTTTGTAAAGCGCTTTGAGCACCTTTAGTGGATATTGCTCTAGATAACAGCTCAAGTTTTTTGTTGTTTTTTTTTAGCAGTGCAGCTTGACATATAAACTACGATAACATGAAGTCTCCGTCCACCCTAGTCCTTTTTAGGTGGCTATTGCTGTTAATTTATATATGAATCGTCAATCTGGTATATGATACAGGAGAGAACAGATGAAGAAACAAAAAAGAGTTTGATGTCAAAGCGATTAATTTTATGATTTCTAGGTTTATTAATGTGTAAGAAATTAAACTAATTTCCTTCCAGAGCCATGTTTATTTCATCTCAATTTTTCAGTATGGCTTAAAATCCGGTCTTAGGCGCCAGACGAGGTGTACATAATGTATATTATAGATAGAATGTTGTTTTTTGCCATCCACGTTTATGAGTAATTCTCACTGAACTGTATTATCCGGACTATAAAAGTTAATGGTTACACAGAGTTTTGTGTGGTTGTCCGTTATACTTCCGGATGGCAATGTTGTGAGCTTCTTAGCCAAGTGCATACTATCTATAAGCTATTATTTGGGACTTCCTGTCTTCTTATTGAAATAATGTATTTTTCAGATTCCTACCAAAGAAGATCTCCATCTCCTTCGAATCCCAGAGGATCCTTTTCTTCCTTCTCCAATCCTGGAAGTAGTATCCAAATCATCACTTCAGGATACAGTAACCAGGTAACGGTTTCCCTTTTTTAAAAGTTATATCTCAAAATAGATCGCACATAATACAATGTAGTTTTGATTGAATTTATACAACCCTTATTATCAAGGATTCAAACGTTTATTTTTAGGCAATTGCCAATAGTAATAATGATAATTATAATGGT
>NC_088362.1:12122086-12124586 GCF_034508935.2 Berghia stephanieae
CAGGGAGGTAATTGCTGTGTCTTCTATCCCCTTGTATCTATTTTCCAATTGCTTTCTATCTTTGTCTTGAAATGAGATTACTTGGTTTTGTCCTGGTCCTGGCCGGAGCCCTGACTGAGAGGGAAACAGTCAAATGCATAGTTATTTTTTTGTTTTGGGAGATATTTTTTTGCCTTGTAAATCATCTATCTCTCTGTAATGTATAATTATATTTGTTATTTTGAATGTATAATGTAAGCATTTGAGTGTATTCCTCTTTGTTGGATCTTGTGGTTGTGTCCTGATGAGACTTATAGATAATCTCAAACTAAGTACATTGGTGGTATGCTCTTGGAATCCACATCTAATCCCTATTTGTTCCCAGTTACCCCTTTTAATTACTTTCTCTTGGGTGCCTTAATTGTAATTCTAGAACTTTTTACTATTTCATTTTCTTCCTTTTTACTGGCGCTGATATAACCTAAATGTGTTGCAAGCGCCGTAAAATCATTTAATACAAACGAGACAAACAATACAATCTATATTTATCAGGTCTACGAGAACAAAGACGGGAGCAACAACTTCAGAGGCAGCAACGTCAGCAACAGGAAAACGATTATCTTATGCGCAACAACCAACTACTGCGACAACAGCAACAGCAGCAGCAACAACAACAGCAACAACAGTTATCTCTTGGCCAACACTTGCAAAGTTCTCTACAGGGTTCAATAATGAGGCCAGGCTACCAGTTTGACAACATTGTTACGTCAGTGCAACCTCGACAGTCCCTTATGTCAAACCAACTACAACAACAACAGCAGCAACAGCAGCAACAACAACAACAACAACACCAGCAGATGCTACTCAATCAGCAACAACTTCAGCAACAACAAATACAACAGCAGCAGATGCAGCAACAACAAATACAACAGCAGCAGATGCAGCAACAACAATTACAACAGCAGCAGATGCAGCAACAACAATTACAACAGCAGCAACACCAACAAATGCAACAACTACAGGCACAGAGTCAAATGCCGCCTCAACAACAACATATCATAACCAACAGTCATGCAAGCATGCACCCAAATCAGATATTACAGAGCCCAATAAACCAAGTACAGCAACCCTTGAACACTGTCTACTCCAGTCAGCAAGGTTCTCTAATAACTCAAACGCCAGGTTCCCAAACCGTTGTTAGCGCTGCCAGCCCAAATTATCAGACACAGCAAGTTATGCTGCAGCATTCTACAGGCATCCAGACGTCTTTCGTGCCAGCCCAAACCCAAGGAACAACTGTTAACCAGCCGTCCAATTTCCTTGCCGCTGCATCTCCCACAGTCGTCGTCCAGCAACCGGCTGCCGCCGCACCTGCCCCTGTCACAATTCAGCGACCAGCTGTGACAGTCGCAGCACAGCCTCTAACAGTAGCTCAGCAACCAGTCGTGGCTTTGTCCGCGCAACCAGCTCTGACGGTTGCCGCGCAACCAGCTGCTGTTCTTGCCCCACAGCCAACGGCATTTACTGCCCCTCCCTCCAACGCGGGCCTGGCTGCCCTTACTCAAGCGGCCACGAATCCAGCTCTTGCTAGTTTGACTTCAATACTGGGTGGCATTGGCACGATGATGGGAATGGGAGCAGCTGCCAACTCCTACGGCATGGGCCAACAAATGGGAGGAATGATGGGAGGCATGGGAGGAATGGGAGGAATGGGAGGATATGGTGGCAATGGAGGAATGGGAGGCATGGGAGGAATGGGAGGCATGGGAGGAATGGGAGGCATGGGAAACCGAGGAATGATGGGACCAAGTAAGTAGATTTCCTTCATATTATCTATAGACTAGAAACCCCCACCAAAACAAAACGATAACAACATATACGAACAATAACAAAATAACTAAAAATAAGATAAAATGATCATTTAGTTTATAATTATTGTTCTAATCCATAATGAAATTATGCATTAGTGCCATAATTGACGAAAGCAAGTACCCAATCTTTTTTTAAAAATGTAGCTCATTACTTTTTGTTATTGTCACATGAATTAATAGATAAATAACAAAATAAAAGTTACATTTCCTTTATTCACCTCCAAGGGGAAATTTGCCTTTAGGGTCTGTTCCAAGAAAAGACTGGAATAACCCAGGGGTCAGCCGCAGCGCAGCGCCGCAAAGTGAGCTAGGGCGAAGTGTCTTGCTCAAGCCACACAACAAGGCGGGTTGTCGAGCTCGGTACTTTTTGGGTACGACGAAAAGACCATATCGCTGAGCCACGCTAATATAATCATATAGACATACAAACGTTTATGAGCTGTAATTACCTCTTCGTTGTTTACAAGTTTGAATCTCTTTTGCTTGAGCATAATCTTATTATGCATGCCTAGATATGAAGTTCCTGAAATGATAATTGGTGCTGGTTTTGAACTTTGAGTTATTCTTATGTATGACATAACTATCTTTTGTGTATGTGTCCAATATTGAATTTTGTTATGAGCAAAAGAATAAACGACAGTTCAATAGGA
>NC_088362.1:12129586-12157086 GCF_034508935.2 Berghia stephanieae
CTCATCGCTTTGAATTTCTCTCAGGCAGAGAGTAGTAGAAATTTCATCAAAATGCTCAATTTTCTCAGCCTATTGTAGACGCAGCATCTTTTTCATAATTTTCAAACATATATGGATTCAAAGACCAGCTTTTCCTCTACAAGACGCAATTATTTTTGTTTACATCATTAAATGATAAGTTTGTGTTTTGCTCTTTTGAATAATCAGAGTTTTTTATGAAATAAATATTAAAATTATAAGTTTAGGAAATATTTAAAAATTCAAAATACCAAACCAACACTTTATACCATCAAGGGTGAGGGATCAGAGAAAAGTAGATAAAATTATCTTTCATATGATATATACTTTATTATGTAGATTCAGGGATTTAAGAATAGAGGGTGTGGAAAGGAATCTCAATAATTATTTTTGTTACCAACAAAGAGGAGAATATTTCATGATATTTTAGAAATCCAATAATAAAACTAGATAGTGATGATAAGAGACATTTATTTAGTTTGATTTCATTGAATTTAAGCGGAAATTTTAGATATTTCTTAAATTTACTTATTTAAGTTCTGTTCAGGTTATGGAGAGACACACTGAAGACGGTCATCACACCAGTACAAATGAAATATGTCGAATTTGTTGTGAAAGAGTACAGAGCCGTGCTGAGAGGATTAAAACACTCTAGACGTTATCAACAATTGACTATAAATATAAATGTGAAATTCTGACATATTTAAATATTTCAATTTGTGAGAAATGTATCTCACTGGTACATAATTTAGAGAAATGCGATGCATTGGTTCAATGAGAAAACTCTGAACAAGAAACAATACTTAATGAGGTGAATATGATCCTAATCTTTCACCAGTGATGTGCTATATGCAGTCTATATGGCACACAAATTAAAAGAGGTGCAAGTCAAGTAGATAAAAAAAGTAATGGACATGGATATCTCAAAAATAAGGTTATGAACATTATAAGAACTCTTTAAGATTTTCTTAGTGGTTTTGATTGTCTTTAAATGAATGTCCTTATATTACAATTTTTAATGGAATTCTTATAATTCGTTGATTCTGGGATAAATAAAAGTGAATCACATTTGACTATGTTTCTGGTTTATTAAAAAAAATGTCTATTAAGACAATGCTGTGATTGGATTTCAGTTTTACCTTACTCAAAATCCTTACTTTTACGTACAGGTGAATTGATATCTCAAAAACGCCTCAATCTACTAGTATAAAATTTATATGTCTACATTCTACAGATATTCAACATCATTTCCATTACTTTTGTTTTAAAATCTTAAGTGTTGAACATTTTAAAATATTCTCTTAAAAATTTTAATTCACTTAAATTTATGTATCAATTTCATGGGTTATTCCTCTTGCTTTTTAACAACATCATAATAATGATTAAATAATCAATGAAAACTCTGTTAATAAACTGTTTGGTAGTATAAAAATATTTTCGATACACTTAATAACGGCAACACTACATTAGTTTGAAATTCAGAAAAAAATCGATCAAAACTGCGAAAAAAATTGTTTCCCTCTCTCAGTGTAAAGCTATGACTCATCATCACTAGACTGGCTAGATTTACCTGGCGAACTAAACTGAAAGCAATAAACGCCTGTTCTCACTGATGTTGGTGGTGTTAATAAAATTGTATTAGCGGAGGTTGTGTATGTTGGACCCGCGATCTCAAGTAGTCGGTGTGAGAGAGCTCTAATAATGACTAGGGTTAGAGACGATCTTTTTTGGGATCGTGGATAGCTAAGACGGTAAGAGTCACGTTCTCACCGGTCAGGCAGAGTTGTCGTACCAGTATGATCGCGGGTTCAAACCCCCATCACCGCCGCGAATCTTTTAAACTCTCTATTGTCTTCTGGCACTTTCCTACTCACTTCATCTCTTGTTAAAATTGTATTCCAGTATAAGCAATAACAAGACGATTCATCTCGGGACTTTTGACTTCCATGCACTGTAATCCACACACGTTTTGTATCTTATCTCACACATGTCCAACTACCCTTTTCACACTCTTTATTCCAAATCTTTATAATTGTTGAAATTTAGATTACATTCTCTGATGATAAAACGTCGTGACAATCAGCATAAAATTCCAATCTTGTATGTGACCCATCGTCTCAAAACGGTATTGTGTCGGAACAACCAGATGCTTAAAAGCCGAATTAAATGTTAAACTGATCAAAAATATAAATTGTCGGCATTAGCACCCTAAAATATGGTTGTCATTCTCCTCAATAAAACATTTGAACCATCCCGACTTAATACAGTTTTGAGGCAAAGAGTCACATATTCTCTTCTGTTCCCGAAACCCAAAGAAACCAATTCAAATCGTTCATATTGTTTGTTCCTTTCTGCCTACTGTAACTAGAAAAAAGGGATTTAGGTTAATTGTCTCATTATCCAATATTTTTCTGGATTAAATAGCACAAGCTATTAACGTATGTGAGATTGAGACTAGTAATCTAGCAGTGCTATCAGCAGTATAGATAAAATGCATTTGGCTAAGAAGTTCACAACATTGCCATCCGGAAGTATAAATGTGTAACCATGGCCGTTTATAGTCAGGTTAATACAGTTTAGTGAGAATTTCTCATAAACGCGGATGGCAAAAAACAATAACATAGACCTGAGTGACGTCAACTTCATACTATCTATACACTGATGCCATTCCACTGACTCGGGCTGCCCCCCAATATTTCTCTAATCAGCGGTCGGTCCCCAACCCCCAATAGCCATAGCCAGTACAGACGCCAACGCCACAGCTGCCCTAGCGGCCGCCGCCGCTGCCGCCGCGGCCGCCGTCCCTGTGCAGACGGTTCAAACTGTTGCTGAAGTAGCTGCAGCGGCCGCTAACTCAAGTAAGTGATGGTTTGGTATTTGGGGGCTTTTGCACGGATCTAGGTGGAAATGCTTCGCATAGAATTTAGACAAAATGCTTGGGCATATAGGCGAAGAATGCAAATGGAAAAAGAAAACAACAACAAAACAATAATTGACAAACTGTTTCGATACGGTATCATTTCGGGGTCATCCTGTCACTGAAATGTTTGATTTAAAGTCTTAACTCTCTCCTTACTAGTTGTTTTCAGAATTTTCCCTGAAATAATGACACGACCCAAGACAGAAATAGATTCTTCTTCACTCAAACAGAAAAGCAACAAGTTCATTCTTTACATGATATTGTTCAACTAAATAAGCTCTACAACGCATTGTCAAGTTATTATAGCTATGACGAAAGCTTTTATTTAAATTCTGTGATATACAAATAAATTAGCATGGTAAAATTGTTGATACCACTTTAAATTGACGTCTAAAAGAGAAGATGGTCTCATCAGATATAATTGAACAGATTTAACACAGAATGTCCATATTTGGCTTTAATTTTACACAACATTTTTGTCCATTTTTACAATGGATAATTGACATACATGCATTTGTCTGAAATTGCTTTTAATTCGAGAATATTAAATTTGTTTTAACATTTTAACAGCAATTACTTAAATAGTAATGATATACTCATGGAAACTTTAAAAAATATAAATACGTGTCTATATCTAGTATGAAGTATTAGTGATTTCTAAATGTGCAAGGTCTTTTTTAATACTTTGAAAATATTTTGAAAACTGTCAATAGATTTCAAATGATCTGTGAGGCAAGGCACAAAGTGAAGTAACTTAAATGCCCGCATCCATGTAAAATGAATATAAGCAATAAACGACAATGAACTGGGCAAATATGAGCACTACTTCCTCAACAAATAATTGTGTATGGAGTAAATCCACTGGACTTGATGACTTAAATGGTAAGAATAGCATTACTTGAATAGGAGACTGACAGTGTATTTACTGCAACTGTTATTTATACAACGATCTTCTAACTCAGCTTGTCCAAACATTATTGAACTTGAGTTATCTTTGATTGACACCTCTGTACCGGGGTCTTGTTGGCAGGTTCTGACATAGCCATTGGTACAGTTCCACTATTGGTTGATAATGGTGTTGTTGATGCTGGTAGCGTGTCGTCCTCACCCGCCGTAGGCGGCAATAGTGTTCAAATCCCAGGCATGACTCAGGAGGCATTCGATGCTGCTGTTGCCACTTTGACAGACAGCGCATTGAGAGCTGTCAAATTTGCCTTGGCCAGGGGAGATACAGGTAGCTTTTTATTCGGACAGGACCAAAGCCATGCACTTTCAATTTCTGTTAGGAGAATGATTTAATAGTTCATGAGTTACAATTAGGGTCATTGTTGCTTGATGTATATTATTATTATTATTATTATTATTATTATTATTATTATTATTATTATTATTATTATTATTATTATTATTATTATTATTATTATTATTATTATTATTATTATTATTATTATTATTATAATAGTTATTATTATTATTATTATTATTATTATTATTATTATTATTATTATTATTATTATTATTAAATTATTATTATTATTATTATTATTATTATTTATTATTATTATTATTATTATTATTTTATTATTATTATTATTATTATTATTATTATTATTATTATTATTATTATTATTATTATTATTATTATTATTATTATTATTTATTATTATTTTTATTATTATTATTATTATTATTATTATTATTATTATTATTATTATTATTATTATTATTATTATTATTATATTATTATTATTATATTAATATTATTATTATTATTATTATTATTATTTTTATTATTATTATTATTATTATTATTATATTAATATATATTTTATAATTATGAGGCTCAATCGTCAGGTTAAGGAAGAAGCAAAAGATATGTTTTATATTTTTCAATATCTAACTGGTTAATATTATAACGAGAATCAAATCGCCAAGTATGTTGAGAAAACGTGGTGATTTTAGTCTATCAAGACAATCAATTATGACCCTTCGCCTCAAAACGGTATTAAGTCGGGATGCTTAAGATGTTGAGAATTGAATTTATAGCCATAACTATCAGACTTGTGTTGAGTTTGTATGTTTTATTGAGGAGAATGGATATCATATTTTAGGGTGCTGATGCCAACAATTTATATTTTTGACCAGTTTTAACATTAAATTCACCTTTTAAGCATCTGGTTCGTTCTGACATAATACCGTTTTGAGACAAAGGGTCACAATTATGGAAAAGCTCAAATATCACACTCCTACTCGCATATAATAGCTACATCGAATTCTACCCTTTTCTTTAACGAACTATTTTATGTGTATTTTGTCCTCTTAATATTCTTTGTATCTGTTTCATTCTGTTAACTAATTTCGCAAGGACAAGATGTGACGAAGTAATTCAATTGGGAAGGATAGAGTATTTTACGTCATAATATTTGGTGTTTGTTAAAAATCTGCCATATTTTAGCTATGTATACATGAATAGAAAAGAAGAGAGATAAAAAAAGAAAGAAAAGATAACACACATACAAACACACACACACACACAAATACACACACATACATACACACACACATACACACACAAAGCAACTAAACAACATCAGACAAACAGAACAATCACAAACAGCAGTGCTGAGGGGGTGATTTACTGTACAAATAACTTTCAAGGGAAGCAACTGATAAGATATAAATTACATATAGGTTTTCATGAATGATGTTCCCTAGCTACAAATCCAAAATTGCTATAATGCTACAAAACAAACTCTTTTTTACAATCCCAAGCAATTCGTTATGTATTTGAGTATATATCTGGCAATGTACCAAAGGCCTGTCTTACTGATTTAGTATCGTTCGTGATATTTTAAACTTTAGACAAAAAGAAATAATAATCACCATTTTGAATCCTGTCCCAAAAATTAGTTTCAATAAAATTCGAATTAGCGTCACAGAGTGCCATATTATTTGCTATTCTTTCATTTAAAAGAATACTGGATAAAAAATCAGCCACTAGGCCATATATCTATTTATATAGTTTCAAAGTTCGACTTATAACTCCGGTTATCACTCTCAGTGTTTCAACGAAAATGCTAGGCTTTGATCTTTTTGTGTTGTACTTGACATAAATGTATGGTTTAGATTTTTTATTGCCGCCTGTATATGTTGAAACATATAATAATATAATAATCATATAAATATCTGCTTTTTATATCTTTGATGCGAACTTATATAACTTTTCTTACTCTATTCATAAAATTCTTATATTTCCCGTTTAATAATAATTTAATAGTTTTCACCCTTGTATCAAATGGCTATTTGTATATTCATTCAAATTCAAAACACCTCATATTATGAACTAGTTTTTTTATCACAAGCATCATACTGTATTGTAAAGGTTAAAAAATATATGATTTTTATATTCATGGTGCTGGCATTACAACAGGTTATTATAGATTATAGATGTGTATGTATATATTTTGCTGGTCTGATAACGGAAATTGTTATGAACTCATTGTTGTAATTCAAAGAAACTCAAAATTTTGTTTATTACAACAATGTTGAAACAAAACCAAAAATGCGTTTGGTAATCAGATCTGCGAATAAGAGCGCGTTGGTTTATTTAAGGATTATTTAATTTTTTTTTCAAGAATTTAGATCTTGGCAAGCATGACACAGAGCTTCAATATATCATCATATCAGAATAAAGTAAATGAAGAACTTTGAATAACATTTAAAGTAACACATATCAGAAATAAGACTTTTTACGAGTAGTCGTAGCAATTAAAACAAAAAACAAAGTTTACCTTCCTCTAGGAAGTCACCAATTTGAATTCAAATTGTGTATGTTAAGCTTAAAATTCAATTTTACATATCAGGTAGGTGTGCCTGGACATAAGACCGTTTTTGAGACTATTATATTATACACATATGCATTCAAAAGACAGATAATGTAAGTCTCAGTCAATCTTGTATTACCCATATATAGGCTACATTTTGCGGAAGTAAAGATAAAGGGAGTAAATCTGACCCATGAATGAACACCATAAAACAAACGACGTTTCAGCCCTTGGCCTTTTTCAAGTAAACACAGAATACATATATATTTATATTATATGTGTTTAGAAATTTTCGCCTATATTATTATGACAATCTAATATAAATATATATATGTATTCTGTGTTTACTTGAAAAAGGCCAAGGGCCGAAACGTCGTTTGTTTTGTGTTGTTCATTCATGAGTCAGATTTACTCCCTTTATCTTTATCTCCATTTTATTGACTCATGTAGGCACCTCTATTTATTAGTTTTACTACATGATGCGCATGACCACTCTTTTCCTCATTTATGTGTCTTTGATCAAGTTTCAGTTCTGTCCATATAATTATATAGCAGCAGCTGTGATGTTAAAAAATCTTAATTTTCTCGGGAATATTAAAGCAATTTAATTTTTAAAAATTTTCCATCGTAGGTCTACACTTAAACCTTCAATCGTGTCATATGTAAGGTCGAATATCTTTACTAATTGGCTTTACTGTGTGAAAGTTTATGGCAACCAATATGTTCTTTTATATAGTTTTAATTTTAAGAAAAGAGCATACAACGCTTATACAAATTTCATCATTTTCTGTTTGTTAATTCTTGTTTAACATTCATTGCTTGCCATGTGTTCTTCATACTTCACATTGCGTTTACTAATATCAATTTCATAATTAATGTAGTTATCTTGTCAATAATATTCAAATTAGATTTATGCATGTTGATTATCTAAACTTCACATTTTAGTCTGACTATTAGTTTCACTTTAAATATATTTGCAATTACTCGTTAAATATAATTTTTTGTCTAAAATTTACTTCCATATTCCGAACTTTAAAATTGTTAAATTATAAATATATATATATATATATATATATATATATATATATATATTTATATATATATGATAATTTGTTTTCTTTATCTTTAAAGTGAGTAAATGCGAGTCATATAACAAACTCGTCATTTCCTACGTGTTTTGTACTTTTTAGGAAAGCCAAAAGCTTTTGTGTTGTCCCCTTTGAAATGAGTCACTTTCACTTGACTTAGTTTATTTTTCTCTCCATGAAAACATGCGATTCTTTTCAATTACTCATAGAACCGTTCACGTGACTTCAATATATCATTATCCTAGTCAATTAGGTCTGTAGACTTTCCATTTCCCACACTTATCAAACATTGTTAGGCAATGGAGATAAACAGACAATTAAAAAGCAATAAATTGAATTATTCGTAAATATTGAAACAATAAAATACAAATGACATTCCGTCCCTGGGTCATCTTCAGGGGAGAGAACAAAACACCCGTACAAGTTATGAGAAATAAAATTACATTTGACTGATGAAAGTTACAAGGATAGAGGGAAGATGTAGAGAATTGCCCTGCCTATATTATTATATACTTCCTGGTTCCACATGCCTCATCAGTTGTGAAATTTTATTTCTCACTTAGCACATTTTGATTGGGTTTTTTTTTGCCTTGGTGTAATGTCAATTGATATCAATATGGAAAATGCACTAATTCGTTCATGATCTAGGGGCGACCACTTCTCCCTTTTTACTTTGTTAAGCAGTTATTAAAGCAAACCGCACACATTAGTTTGATTAAGGTCTCAACGAGTAATTACTGACCCAATAGTGGGGTCTGTTTTAATGGCCATGATAACTCAAATTACAACTAGGTTTTGAGAAATAACATTGACGTCATATTAGAAACAGAGATAGATAGATAAATAGACAGATAGATAGATGGAAATATAGATAGAAAAATAGATAGATAGATAAATAAATAGATAGATAGATAGATAGATAGATAGATAGATAGATAGATAGATAGATAGATAGATAGATAGATAGATAGATAGATAGATAGATAGATAGATAGATAGATAGATAGATAGATAGATAGATAGATGGATAAATAGATAGAAAGATATATATTTCAATGACTTTTTTTTCTCCTGTCATCCCCAGGGAACACAGCTTCCGTTGTCCAACAAGCAGTCGACGCGGCAACAGCTGCACAAACAGCAGCAGCAGCAGCGGCAGCAGCATCACCACCGATAACAGCCGCGGCTGTAGGGTCACCAGGTTTGGTTGCCAGTCCTGTAGCAGCAGTAGAAACAAAACCAGTTGTGGCGTAGACCAATTAGAACCAAATCGTTTTCAGTTCCTTTTAAAGCATCTGGACATTATTATATCAGAGATAAACACACGTTTTTTTTCTTTTCGAAACACCGCCTTTTGGATTAAAGAACCCAACGCTGGTATTTAGTCGGCAAGAAGGTTAATGGGATTAAAAGTGATAGACAGAATCCATAAAATAAATACTTTTGAAATTTAGGGCAAAGAAATAGTTTCTGTTCTTTACTTTAGTCCAAAAATTTAAAACTTAGCTAAAAAAAAACCCCTATAATACAAATATGTCATAAACAGCTCAATATCTCTCTGAATATAAAGACAAATATTCAGACTTCAAAACAGTCTGAAAATATAGAAAAATGAAGTCTTTTCTTTATTGTGAAAGATTCAGTGAAAACATTGTAAAAAAGACTAACCATGTTTCTTCTAGTGGGTAAAATTACTTTTCCAATTAATGTATGTTACAGTGAATGACCTAATCAGTCGGATGGTGAAAAGGTTTGAACTGAGATATTGCCAAGTTTAGTTATAAGCTCAATTTTTTATCCAAAATGCGTTCTTGTCATACATGATTAAATCAACCCTTTTTGTACATCTTCGGGAAATATCAAATCTTAATTTCACTTTTAAATATTTCTTTACAGCTGGTCAAGTTGAAAAAGTATGAAATTTAAAAATTGTTGCTGGATACCTTTCCCATACATCTGACCAGAACTTCATGAAAAAATCAACCGATTTACTTCAAATAAATATTAAAATGCTCTGGAGGCATATTCTTTCAAAAATTGCAAAAAAAATTGCAAATCCAAAATTTTCACCTTCCGACTGATTATGTCATGCAATGACACATATTTGATAACGAATTGAACGACTCTCTAATCAAATACATGCGGAAATGGTCATTCAACTGTTGTTTTGCTCTGCTATTGTTTTCCGATTTAGATTTGAAGAAAAAAGACCAAAAAACTAATGACTAAAACAAAGGATTGAAATAAGAAATAATTTAACAATTTGAAAAGTGAAATAGTTATTTTGTATTTCTAATTCTATGTGTAGATATGTAAGATTGGCGTCTTACCATTGAAATGCTATTCATTTATTTTCAATGTATCTGTTTACTCAATTATAGATTATAATCTGTGTTACGTCTCATTCAAATAGAAGCATTTAGTTAATCAGAAACACAATATTATGGTACAAATCATATTTAGAAGGAAATTGGAATTATAAACAATTTGTCATTCTCAATATTCATCTGTCATTATTTCCATGCATAAAACAAATTAGTTATTATTTTCATATCATTATATTATGATAACTATTATTATTATTATTATTATTATTATTATTATTATTATTATTATTATTATTATTATTATTATTATTATTATTATTATTATTATTATTATTATTATTATTATTATTATATATTATCATTATTATTATTATTATTATTATTATTATTATTATTATTATTATTATTATTATTATTATTATTATTATTATTATTATTATTATTATTATTATTATTATTATTATTATTATTATTATTAGTATTATTATTATTATTATTATTATTATACTGAAATTATTATCATTAATATTATCATTGTTATTCTCATTATTTAAATTTATCAATATTTTATCATCAGTGTTTTTGGTTAATTTATGTAAAGTTTCGTCATCATTACTATCATTTTTTCAGTTATTGAAACAAAATTTCTCCAAAAATATATCTATATTGTTTCTGAATGTTAATTTATATAAAGTGTTTGTGAATGTTGTTACAAGTTACATTGCGATTTTTTTCTTTACGAATTATATCTAAATCAAAGTAATGTTTGCACCATTGCTTTCTCACATAATTTCATGATAATAAACGGGATCACTAATATAAAATCACAATGTTATTCTTTTTGTTACATTTCTTTACATTCTACATATACTAACCAATAACTCCATTCACATGTCAAGCTATTAATATTTTTTTACATTACGCTGTAATAAATATGATTATAAACACATAACTAACATTAGAACATTCATCCTGCATGGATCTAGAATTTTTTTTCTTCTTAACAACAACATTAGTATAGAAAACTGGGAAGCTAATCACCGAGACGCTATTCGAATATCTCGTTATTTGATATAGGATTCTAGCTTTTCTTGGATTTTAGAAGTCAAATGTTTTCCTACATGCTGCAAGAAATGAAGTGAATAGAAATGTGGCGGAGTTTGAGACTGACGTGAGGGATTGGAATAAAGTTCTAATTGCAAAATGCAAGAATGCAAGGTATCTTTTATTCCACACCATGGTGTCAGACAGCCAATCCTGGGATCCAATTGATTCTACACATTCCGCCTGCCTGATATATATATATATATATATATATATATAATATATATATATATATATAGAGAGAGAGAGAGAGAGAGAGAGAGAGAGAGAGAGAGAGAGAGAGACGGATCGGCTAGCAGTCGCGCTAGCCACTTAGCTATCCAGTTATCTGTTTTCATCTGGCACTTCCATATGCCCTATATTTCTCATCATTATAGATATAAGTTCCCTCTCCACATTTTCTCTGAATCCGTTTTTAACAATAACCTATGGATGATTAAGACTCAGCTTTTAGGTAAAATCCGTTGTTCAATGATCATCTAGTATAGTAGCCATCTAATTTTTTCTCACTTAAAAGTCGCAGACAATGACTTCTGGGCCGTTTTTAGTTATGCTCCATCAATGCCCCACCAAGCTTACAAACCGCCCAACGCTTCTGAATACATCATTTCATTGCTTTCCTAAGTTGTGTCTTTTCATGAATTGTTTATTTTCTTTTATTATTACATTTACAAATAACAGTAGCCACCCCAATTGCCTTATTTTTATTAACCCTAGAACTGTGACTGTGAGGGACGATTTCATTCCAACCAAAATCTGAACTTTTGTCAGGATATATCAGTCATTTCCATCGCTTTCTGTAGTTGATAAGTAACTGTGATAGGACTCAAGCTTCTCTTAGAAGATCGAATCGCATGTCAGATATTGATCTCCTGCTGGTAAGCGATGGAAATGACAGTCATATTATCCTGACATAAGTTATATGTTCAGTTGACTTAAAATCGGCCCTTAGAGTTTTCGGGTTAAGGTTGGCAGATTTGCAAAATATGAAATTCTATTTGAATTGCATGGTACCAATGATACAAGAAGAGCTTGGTTTTAAAAAGGAAATTCATGGGATAAAATAGGATTTAATAGTCTGATGTCACGTCCGCCCAGCAACGAGCAGCTTGGTTCTAAACAAAGAAAATCGGTACTTTTTAGTCTTCATGCTGGTTCGAACTCATTTACATGTCATGTGATCAGAATGTATAAAAGTCAAAACATGATCATATTTATAATGTTTTTCTCCTCTGGATACACTTTTATGCTAGATGGAGAATAAGTATTTCATATGGCGTCCGTCATTGTTCCGATAGTTTAGAACCATTAATTAAGTTACTAGAGATTTGTCATTACGAGGCAAGAGACGTCATGACTGTTGAAACCTATTACGTTGCAAAAAAAAAAAGAAAGAAAAGAAAGCAAGTATAACAATAATGTCATGGAAACATGATAGCTTGTAGTCTGATTGCTTGTAAGCTGGATGGACCATTGACGGAAAACATTGTACGCAGAACTAATCTATTACTTTTGGGGACAACCTATGTTTGTTCTTTCTTCTATTTGTTTTTACTTTTGCTAACAAATTGCGGAGAGTTGTTCTAGGAACGGTTTCTAGTGAACAACCAAATTAATGTCAAATCTGATTAAGGCAAAGCACCCGATGTCAACACAAGGACCAGTCGTATGAAATAGGTAAGACATTTAACTGATTCATCAATTATAAATGCACAATTTGTTCGTATAAAAAAAAGAAACAGGAAACAAACAAGATGATATATTTTGTGGCATTACGATATCTCATTTCGCTGGAAAAAATGATGGATTTAACATAAAGCAATTTTGTTTTTCAAAATCATGATCATACTCGAGAATTCCGAAAATGTTACCCTCGTAATGAAAATACGAATGATTAATTTGGCTAGCTTTGACAAGCAAACTTGTAAAAATAGCTTTCTAACATTCCGCTAATTGCCACATATGTAATGTCTGAGTACAATTTATAGGTAGCATGATTGAAATAAGTATATTTTAAAAAGGTAAAACACTTTTTTATTCTTATTTTCTAGTTTTAACTTCATTCTTTGTTAACCTTTAACGTTTTATTGATTTGGACCATTATGAGTAGAGACAGGAGCATGGGAAATAATGGCGGGTTCTTTTTGTTCTTTTTTTTTTATTTCATAATTAAAACAGTCGTTTATTCTTTCACTCTGAACATGAGTTCATTTTCGCTTTAGATTTCTAGTTTTTATTTCATATTTTTCTCTTGGCTTTTTTCACAGTTTTATTTTGTTTGTACCGACGTGTGCATACTTGAAGGTCTGATAGCCAAACGCAATTTTAGGCTTGATCTAATAATGTTATAATGAACACTTTTTTGCGTTGGTTTCACATTATTTACATGTCAACGAAATAAGCACAACAATTAAGGTTATCAGACCTGCAAATACGTCGCCTCGGATTGCAAGAAGCAGTAGCATGAAAAATGGAAATGGTTTATTTCTCTTTATACTTCTTAGTTTTATTATCTACAGCATGTATATTTTTATATTATGTTTGTTAAAATGTGTTATTAACTGATGTGATAACCTTGTTTAGGAATTTGCGGGTGCTAGGTCAGCAATGATAGCTGGTTTTGTTGACTTTTACTTTGAAATAAAAGTTTTATTAAAAATATTTTAGATGATATTATGCAACGATACGTTTCTTGAAATTAATGTTTATGAAATATGTGCTATAATGCTGAACAAAATCTACTTCACAATTTAGGGCAGAAAATGTTTCAAAATACAATTACTTGATAATGGGTATATTGATATGTCATATTAAATGTTGATTATTCATTTTCCTTCATCAGATGATGAAAACGATGGCGATAACGTGAACACCCGTGACTCAAGTAATGAGGATGATGATAATGATAGTGATGATGATGATGATGATGATAACTATGCTGATGCTGCTACTCATGATGATGATAGCTCTGATGATCAAAGAAAAAATCAAAATTCTATAATCCATCATGCACCATCGCCTCAAAATAATGTCACATCTTCGAGTATGTTATATACTTTTACAGACAATGGAAGATATCAACTTGGTTACTTATTATAGAAATGTAAAAACAAAAAAGAATATCATAGCTTCAAAAAAAAAAAAACAAAAAAAAAAACGAACAAAATACCAAACTCAACAGAGAGGACGTACTAAATATTTAGACGTCGATCCGGTTGTTTTAGTCAATTTAGTGGGTCTGGGCGGGGGGGGGGGGATGAAGAAGGGTTTTGAGCCCGAAACGTTCCGTGTTTGGTATTTTGTTCTTTTTTTTGCAGTTGTTATATTCATTTTTTTTTGTTTATTACCTTTTTCCAGTCCTCGGCTTCTAGCAACTTAGTATCACTGTTAATTTTTATAATGTTGAATCCGAAAATATCGACGTGTACTCATTTGTAGGTCTGATATTCCAAGTTGTTATGGTCTCATTGTTGTAATGGAAATAGACGTCTACTCTCAAACCGCGGCCAAGTATTATCCATAACCACATTGTTAAAACGAGCCGACCATACAGTTGTGTCCGGTTATTGATTGGTGTGTAAATATTATGTTTACGTCGGCAAATACCAAATGTGCATTTATCATAATAAAATTATATCAACATCTTTTTTACGATTACTTAAAAATCATAACAATATCTTTTAGCTAAAAAAGCATTTTTTTACATCTATGACAAAATTACATATCACTCACAATGTGAAAATTTTGACAACTTGATCTCTGTTGAAGACTTGCACTATCTAGTTTCTGAAAATCAAATGGAACCTCTTTTTTAAATTCAGAACAAGGTTTGTAATTTTGCGCGTGGAACTGAAATATTCATTTATTTTTATTACCCAATTGCATAGTTTACGATTTCATGATGGTTTATTTAGATCAAGTATTTCATCTGTCTTAGTGATCCGTAGTAAACATTTTTTTCTGATAAAATGTTGACTTGTAGCATCTACTTTACTGGAAACAACAAACAATGAAAGCAATGTGTAGTGAATTTTATAAATTTAATGAGTTCTCTCGTGTTTACGTTTTTGTCTGATCTGGCGTGTAGAGTAGTCTTGCAGTCAGCAGTATGTGGTAAGTCTTCGTAGTTCGTAGGAAACGGAGATCGCCACACATGCCCCCCCAAACACGGACTAGTCATCTTCGTAGTACCGAGGTCGTTTAATGGTACGTCCTGAGCGAGATAGCTTCTTAGTAGGCACTACGTTAGTATCATCAGAAGCAGTACGGGAGTTTTGTATGTTTCTGTTCGATAACTTTCTGTTCGTATTCGGTGGGCGTCCACGACGAGGTGGGGTGGCAAGGGAAACTGGTTGCGTAGAATCGACAAATGCAGGTTTAAGTCGGTCAATCGAAATCCGTTCTGCTTTGCCACCAACATCAACCAGGAATTGTTTATCTCCAGGGGTTATGACAACATAGGGACCTGTATACGGCTTCTGAAGGGGTCCTCGGTGGGTGTCAACACGGATGTAAACATATTTTGCTGACATCAAGTTCTTGGGTAAATTTGTTTGATGATAGCCGTGATGATGTGTTGGCCGTGGTGAATGAAGGGACACGTTTTGCCGAAAGGTTGCCAAAAGTCTTTAGCGTGGAAGTCTGAAGGATGGTCGGGTATAAACTTTCCAGGGATTGTTAAAGGTTCTCCGTATACTAATTCAGCTGGAGAATGACCGATATCATCCTTAGGTGCAGTTCTTAAACCAAGCAGAACCCAAGGTAGTTCATCCACCCAATTTGGAGTTATTAGACGAGCTTTGAGGGATGATTTCAAGGACCGATGAAACCGTTCAATCATGCCGTTGGACTGAGGGTGATACGCAGTTGTGTGATGAATCTGCACACCAAGTTGACTGGCCATCTGTTTCCATAGCGTGGATGTAAATTGTGAGCCCCTGTCAGAAGTCATATCAACAGGAATACCAAACCGCGAGATCCAATTGGAGATCAGGGCTTTTGCACATTCTTCTGTTGTTGTGGTTTGTAACGGTATTGCCTCAGGCCATCGGGTGTTCCTGTCAATTATAGTAAGGAGATGGGTGAACCCCCTTGACTGAGGTAATGGTCCAACGAGGTCAATGTTTATATGTGAGAATCGCTTTCCTGGGACATGGAATGTTTCTAACGGTGCTCGTATATTTTTTTGAATTTTCGAAGATTGGCAGTTGTGACATTGCTTAACCCATGCTGACACTTCTTTCTTAAGACCATGCCAGATAAACTTCTTGCTGATAAGTCTGACTGTGGCCTTAACTCCATGATGACTCATATTGTGAATAATTTCGAAAACTGGTCTTCTGAAGTCGGTAGGAACGATAGGTCCCTTGGGTAGCCAGTTGAGATGTCACAAATTAACTCTGGACCCGAGTCAACGGATGTTTTGACGATTTTGAGGCTTGTTAATGCAGTTTTGTAAGCCTGTATGTCAATGCTATTTTCTTGGGATTCCGCCAGAGCTTGATAGTCGATGCCAATTGAGACTGAGTTTGTAACTGCTCTTGAGAGACAATCTGCGACAGTGTTGTTTTTTTCCAGAAATGTGTCGGATGTCAATTGTGAACTCGGATATGGCAGATAAGTGCCTTTGTTGACGAGCTGACCATGGTTCAGTTGATTTGGACATGGCATGGATTAATGGTTTATGGTCTGTAAAAATAACGTGTGTGGCGATCTCCGTTTCCTACGAACTACGAAGACTTACCACATACTGCTGACTGCAAGACTACTCTACACGCCAGATCAGACAAAAACGTAAACACGAGAGAACTCATTAAATTTATAAAATTCACTACACATTGCTTTCATTGTTTGTTGTTTCCAGTAAAGTAGATGCTACATTGGTGACCCCGACGTGATGAAATGTTGCACGCCATGTTTCACAGTTGCCGTTGAAAATGTTGGTTGAAGTAGTTCTGGATAGTTATTCAATAATTTTCTGAATGTATTGCAGTTCGGCTCGAGTGGTGAGAGTTCGGCGTTTGCGCAAACTGAACTTACTGAACAAGGTACGTGCGAAAACGTTTCAGCGTCGATAAGGCGTCGACCACGAATATCCACAAGCAGATTATGATGACGTAGAAAATCTGCTCCAAGTAGGGGACGTTTGACATCAGCTTTGATAAGTCGTGCATTGAATGAACGCGATCCAATACGTATGTTAGTTTCGAAGCATCCGTATGTTTTTATTGTAGAACCATTAGCAGCTTGTAATGCGAGATCAGAGGAACCCAAGCTTTTGTCTGGCGCAGAGGCGGGTGTGACAGATACTTGAGCTCCAGTATCTACTAAAAAACGTCGGTTTGAATTTTCATCGACGACGATGAGTTGGAGATTTTTTGATGTGGGCGCGTTGGCTGAGTAAGAATCCGGGTCGACAGCAGAATTTACTGTTGACCCGGCTTGGTGTTTCCCTGGTTCTTCTTGTTTTTCTTAAATGAATTGAAGAGTTTGCATGTTTGTGCACATCGACGGGCATTTGAACCAAACCGTTGATGGTACCAGCAGAGGGAATCTATTTCACTGGTCATGGTTGGTGTGTCAACTTCACAAGTAGTATGAGAAATTGAAAATGAGTTAGAGTTTGAGTGAGCAGCGTAGAAAAAATTGTCAGCTTCTCTGGCAAGTGCCCTGTAATCATCCAGGTTGGACGAGTTTGCTAATGGAAGTCTGATGTTTGCTGGAAGTTGTCTTAAGAATAACTGTCTGAAGAGCAGACAGGGCTTGTGTTTGCCGAGGAGCACTAACATCCTGTCCGTTAACTCAGATGGCTTTAAGTCGCCCAAACCATTCATGTTGAGTAGAGATTCCGCTCTCTCTGTTTCCGAAAGGCCGAACGCAGACAGCAGGAAGTTTTTCAGTATTTCATATTTACCTTCCTTGGGTGGTGATGATAGAATAGCAAGGGCTCTAGTTGCTGTGTCTGAGTCTAAGGCAGCCACTACATAGTAGTACTTTGTTTCATCGCTTGCTATATCGCGTAAGGCAAATTGTGCCTCGCTTTGTGCAAACCACGCTGAAGGACAAGTGGTCCAGAATGTGGGCAACTTCAATGCTACGGCGTCGATAGACATGTTTATTATTATTATGTTCTTGTGAAGAGTTGAACTGGTAAATAGTAATAATAATAATATATACCTATCTCTTAAGTTGTTTTAAGTCGGGGTCACCAATGTAGCATTACTTTACTGGAAACAACAAACAATGAAAGCAATGTGTAGTGAATTTTATAAATTTAATGAGTTCTCTCGTGTTTACGTTTTTGTCTGATCTGGCGTGTAGAGTAGTCTTGCAGTCAGCAGTATGTGGTAAGTCTTCGTAGTTCGTAGGAAACGGAGATCGCCACAGACTTTTATTTAACAGGGATCCAAAGCGTGAATGGAGAAGGGAACAAAGACAAAGGCGATCTTAAAGACTCTATTTCAAAAATCAGTTACTACAGCGGTGCAACTCAATACAGACCAGGTCAAAATTCTTTGCCAACCGTAACTTCCAAACACCATCACGTTGACGATAGCTGGGGAAGGTTGCTGTTTGATTTTAGTGGACAATTTACACCGAAATCTCAAAATCAATCGCCAAATGTTGATCAAAATGACGATAGTCCTTCGGGCGGAGAGACATCATCGAGCTTAACCCAGAATAGTCCTTCTATATTTCCAATGTCTTATTTTTACAAAAATGAGGGAAAATCAGAAACAGATAAACAATATACATCAATGTATAAACATTCCTCTTTTCAACCATATTTAAACTGGTATCAGAGTGAAAACTATAGAGAATCCTTACCAAAGACTGCAGAATTTTCACACTCAAATCCGTCGGCCACATTTTGGTTTTCGTCAAGTTATGATCAAAACGGGGAATCCCAGTCTCATATGCAATTACCACACCATCCTAATCCATCATATTTAACAACACAATACAGTCAAAACAATGATATCTTCGGAGGAGTGCAGACTAACCCTCCATCGCAACATGCACCGTCTATAGATTCTATATTTTCATTAGATCAAAATCACTACCAGTCAGACCCATTGCAATTGATGCCACAAACAGAACAACAACAAACCTTTCAAACACCATCATTATCAGATATACATGGGTATTTTCACAAGAATAACTCTTCAGCATTAGCTTTATCGCCGATGTTGCCCAAAACGCCATCAGCACAACAGACATTACCAACGATGAGCATTCTTGATACCAATGACGGTATCTTGAATTTGGATATACCACAGTCAGACCAAATTGCAAAAGGACTCGGTTTTTATACCGCTAATATGACGACTTCAGACCATAATAATAATATGTCTTTTGTCACGTACGAAACTAAATATTTAAAGCAAGCTGGGCACGAAGAGGATGATTCAATGTCACTGCCATCGCTCCACTTGCCATCATCATCAAATGACATTTCGACCTTGGTCACCCAACCACATGGTCCGTCTTCAGCAAATGAGAGTGAACCAAACTCTCCACAAGTGTCAAACACTGCAACTATAAATCTAGACGGTACGTTGTAACATTATGATATGGGCACTATATAAATATATGAAGGCATTAACTCTCTCCACCCAACACAAAAATAGAATGTTCTTACTCAAACATAAAACAACAATTACATTCTATACACAATATTGTTCAGCAATATGAGCTCTATAATACAGTATCAAATTTTTATAGCTAGAAAAACAAATTCTCTTTAAATTTTGTGATGTGCAAAAGAAATTCAGAATGATAAAATTGTTCGTTGCATCGTAACATTCCTATGGGTGGTAAGGAGAGGGTTAAGATGATTTGTCGGGACCAGATTTTCATTTTGTCTGTAATTACGTTTCAGCAGTTTCTGTTAAATGAATTAAATGAATACGTAGTGATACGTAGTAAATTAGACTATTAAATCCCCAAACTAGCAAAGATTCTTAAAGATTGCAATTTTTAAAAATGTATGATAAGAATATAATAGTTTGTCGCAAATATTGTTAAAAATCACCCAATGTAGGTATATTTAAATATCGGTTACTAAAGCCTACAGAGTAATTCATGGAAGTGGCGAGATTCTATGGCATTCATTTTCTTTCGTCACGGATAAACATAAAATGAGCGATATTATGTTGGGATGAAGAAGGCACTGACAATTATCTATATATGGCAATGTATTCTTAAATCCACATGTTCCATTGTTCAAATGTTGTAATTCTAACCATTGTTACTGTCACAAATATGATACCAATTTGAGGTGGTGAATCACTAAAGTGACACGAAAACTTTGGAAATATCAAAGAAGCAAATTGGAGAATGGCACCAAAACAACCACAGAAATAGCTCCTTGAAGTTTTGCAAATATACCTACTGAAAACTAAATAAATATCTCGTTGTTAAAAAATAATAATTACAAATCTTATCTTTTGTTTACGCGTCTAGAAGTGGATATTATTCACAGCCTCAGATGTGTCCATTAAGTGGAATGCTGGATTAAGTTCAATGGTAGAAATACTTAAAGAAAAATAATTTCGTTTGTACAAGCAGCCCATAAGCGGAGTGTGCTATTGTTTATGTACAATTTAGTGAATCTAAATTGGGAAATTCAATGCAGTTGAATTAGGAGATAAGCAAAACAAAAATAAAACTCACTCTCCTTGATGAAAGCATACAGTATTCTAAGTAAACTTGTAACATAAATTAAGCTTAAATGTAAAATTTGATCATTTGATTTAACCGAACTTATTACCGTTTTGAGATGATCGTTTACATATCTATGTAAATCAACAATAATTGTTTTTCAAATAATTATTTCAGAGAGACTAAGCAACCAAGCATTTATTGATACCCTGATTGAGTATTTTGGTAAGATATTATTTTAATTATTCGTCTTATACCATGAAAATATGCGATATTGTTAACAATTAAGTTTCGTGGGCTCTTTAAAACAAGTTGGTTGATGACGAGGTGGGTAACTTAAAGGGCGTCCCTCTTTATCTAAAGGCCTTGATGAGCCAGCCATCTTCATTGCTATTTCGATTTGAAATAAATAATCATTTTTAGAAAAGAAACGCGCGTTAATGAGATTATTGGACTCACATTTTGAACTCCTACCCAAAGGCCCCGCAGCGCCATTTAGAAAGTGTTCAAAATCTGAAACGCAGGAGCACAATAATCTGATACTCTTGCACCCTTGCTATTGTCTCCAAATGGATCTGAAATAATACATTTGATGGAACAATGCAATATTCAGACATTTTGAACAGTTCCACATAATTGATTATTGTTGATCATCAGCTGTTTCTGAGTATCACTTTTTTTTCTTAAACCGAATATATTAAAAGAAAGCATATTTTTATATCACTTTTTATTGATCAAAAGTGTTAAAATATTAATAGAGCTGGACAAAAACAATTAATGCTTTTTATTTTTTTTTCTCTCTCAGGTATAAAAACGCCGCCAATGCCAGTTTCAAACCAACCAGGAATTCCACAACCACAGCCACATCCAGCACCACCACCCCAGAAGGTTGTCGTAGAATCTGTATCACCATCGACAATGATGATCAATACAAATGCAACATATTCAATGGCGACGGTTGCACCAGTCGAGCAGCAACCGTTGAAGTTGGCTCTGAAAAGCGACAAAAGCAATGGGGCTGAACCGGCACTGAACACAAATGGATATTCTTACAATATTATTTTTGGTATGTGACTATAAAGTTAGAACATTGTGTTAGAACAAAAGATGTCGGTTTTCATATTGACTGTTTCCGAGATATGAGATAAATGTTTTTAAAACGCTTAATTGTTTCAACTACGTTGAACTGTAATACTTTGCCCCATTAGAATTTTCAGAAAGTTTATACTGCAATCGAGACAAATCTTTTGAGCCATAAACGATCAAAATTTGTCCTAATAAAGATTGTAGGTGCACGCAAATGAATCAACCTCACAAAAGGGCGGCCAGATGATGATTCTCAGCATCAAATGACCGATAACTATGCCCTAACGATTTAATTTAGAAATTGTTTTGTAAGTTACTAGTTTTTAATCGGCAAAAAATAGCTTTATAATTATTTGATTTGCCAGTAATTCTGTCTCATTGGCAAACATTTAACACGAGCTATATGGAATAGTTTTGAACCTCAAACCTATTTTCTAAAAGAATAGATGTGCACCTTTTAAAGACCACCATTCATACCTTCCGGTTGGTAAGCAGTTAAAGTGCAAAATTGTTACTAAAAAACTAAAAACCATCACAATGGACAAGACAGTACGGATACACTTAGAAGCATTAGGTTTGGGTACTTGTCTCAAACGAAATCAGTCATTTTAATTGATATAATGATGTGTTGAGCCTGCTTATTAAAATCAAATCAAAAGCTTAACTTCAAGAAAATTCAGAAAAAAATGATTGCCTACATTTAGTAGAATATGTGTTTTATATTATACATCAAATAAGATAATTAAATATCATAATTCTGGCAAATTTTTATCTAACTTAAATTCGAAGCCAATTAAATTTGTCTGAAATGTTTAATTATGAGATAATTTCCGACTTAAGTGGTGAGTTATTAATCTTGCCCCAAAGAGACTGATTTTAATAGAAAACGGGATATTTATTCTAATGAACACGTATCTATTCTTTTAACAATGATTGGTTATCGAATTTAACGAATTGGCATTACAAATGCTCATTGTGGTCAGGATATCATTTCGCGTCAATATAGATATAGTTTTTAGTAAAAGCGGATGAGAGAATGAGAAAAAAAGATTATTGAACTGAGGAATAGGAATGTATTTTCTTTTTTACTATCGTTCTGTATTAGAATAGGGTTTTCTTCAAAATTCAAAGGGGTACAATGGTGTAAAACCAGCAGTTGCTTATCGGAGTCATTTCCTTTTACTGAACTGTACATAATATTAGCAGTTCTTATAAATGAACTGTATTATGGGCTTGACTTACTAAAATGTTCTTGTCAATATGTTACTTGAGCTTGAGAGTATTTTCATTACAAGTCCACCCCCCGTCCACCCATCAGTGATTGGGAAGCTGGGCCTGTTAAATCTGGCGGAAAACTATTGTTCAATATACTAGCGTCCTATCTAAAGTGTAGCAGGCTATTTCTAATGTCCATGTCATGTGATATAAACCGGGAAAAAATCCAACTTCTGGGACCTTATGGCTCTGAAGGATTTCTTTAACTCACAATGATATGGGACAACTTATTTCATGAAAATTACCTCGAAACATCTAAATATATTATACATTATTGTAGGTGGATAATAAAACACGCAATTTCAAATAAGATGGTATTTTTTATTTGTTTTTATCAGGAAGAACAGCAAAGAGCAAACCATCGTTCTGGAGTTATCTTGATAGCTTCTACCGGTCACAGTTTTACGATAAATATGGTATGTCAATTTAATATATATATATATATATATATATATATATATATATATATATATATTTATATATATGTATATATATATATATATATATATATATATATATATATATATATATATATTGAATCTGTATAAATAAGAACACACACACTATTCTGTCGAGACGATCGTTTCGATTATCTTTCATCTCTTCGGTCGACAGTGAGTCGATTTATTATTGTCGACCGAAGAGATGAAAGATAATCGAAACGATCGTCTGGACAGAATAACGTGAGTGTTCCATATCTATATTTATTTAATATGCTCTAATCAATATCATCGAGCATGTTTAGTAGATATTGCACTAGATATATGTTCATTAATATTTTTTTTAGTTTTTGATAAGTGTAAAAATCAGATTCATCCTTTAAAAAATTGTACAGACATTGATAGCCAAATGCTTGTACTCATCATTTAAAAAAAAAATAATAGAAAACTTCACTTTATACACCACATCATCCCCACATTACAAGTGTCACTAGAATTTTGTTCTTACCAAATTTTACGTGTAGTAGTTCAATATTTCGCTCTATTCTGCGCGCCCTTAGTTACCAAGCGAGTCCCGAAAGCGCAGTTGGTAGAAATTCGCTTGGCACGCAACGGGACCTAGATCGATCCCGGGTGCAGTCGAGATATGCTTTCTGACCCGCCTGTCCTCCTGGCAGTGATTTGATAGCTGGGTCTATTAGATCTGACGGACTGTACTTTGCGATAGGCTAGCGTCCTATCCAAAAGGTAGCAGGCAATTGCTATTGTCCGTTTTACGCTATAGAAACTGTGATAAACTCCGTCTCCATGTGCCTCATGGCTCTCAAGGACTACTTTCATTTGAACTCATTTTTCTGTTTACATTCCAAGGTTATTATTTTAGAATGAACGTGCTTTTTTTTCTTCGCCGTCTTTCTGTGTTTTTAAGTAATGTATTTAGAATTTAAGTTTTTATTGCTTTTTGTTTTGTTTGTTGGCTTAAGAAGGATTTTGAGGCCAAAACGTTCCCTGATTCGTATTTTGTTCCTTTCTAAATCTCTTATAATCCTTTGTGTTCATCACATATTACTATAATAGATGAAGCCGATTCACATGAGAAATCATAATTTGATAGGGTAATCCATGTACCTATACTCGCTCTCTTTTTTTAGATATCAAAGTCATGATCTGATCTTTTTTTTCTTAACAGGTTGATGTTTTCATCTTTTACATATAGATACATGACAAGGAAAATCAAGAGGAACATACTGCATCATTGTTATTAAAACTCAGTTTTTGACCACATATATTTCAAAAGCTGAATGTTGTTTTGTTTTGTTTTTGTTTTTTTTTACCATACTTCTTAACTTTTTACTTTTATATTTTTCTATATTTTCATATTCATAAAAACATATCAACTTTAAGATTGTTTTGAATAAAAGATATTAAACTCGAGATCTTGTTTGTTTTTTTAAATGCCTCCTATTGTTTTCTGAATCACTAAGGATGTCCTCTGTATTAGCCACTACATTTTCGAACCTTACACACTTACGCGCATCTATATTATGATAAAGTTTTTCACAATGTGAGGGTGGGGGGGGGGGGCGGGGGGGGGCGGTGGTTTGATATTGCATTCTTGGGTCCTGAAATTTACTGAAATTTATTGAATCATGATTTACTCACAAGGAACCCATGGAAACATCAAGGAGGAAATATTTGGCAAGTCGCTAATATAGGTATTAAACAACATAAGTGCCGAGACAGATCCTTGAGGATCACCATTCCCTAAGGCCCTGACTTTGCTAGTAGACACCAAAAGTGCGACATCGAATTGTCTTTCTGCTAATGTATAGATGTGAAGGCTCTATCGTCTTGCTACAACAATCAGCCGGTTGTGTGATAATTTACCCCCCCCCCCCTCCCCCACCTACTTTTCCCCGTTCGTGTCCTCCATTTGAAACTTGCTTCAATATACAAAGGAAGAGCAATGATTCAGTCCGTTGTCCAAATCCTGTATCTTAAGCTGGCCTGTTGTGGAGAAATGGCTGCTTTTCGGAACAGGCTTCAATAGGTTCAGTCGGTCAGGCTTCATGTGTTCATAAGAGCAGCTTGGGAGTCAGTGATATGCGTATGTAGCTGCCGGCGTCCTTGGCTTGTGGGCCATATTCTAGAATGGCGATCCTCTTTACTTTTCCCTATACAACGCAAAGCGGCAGAGACCACAGAGTCTGTCCCTTCTGGTTTTTAATTGTATGCTGCTACTGATAAAACAAATAACTCAAATCTGTAACTGTAATATAATTAATTCAGATGTTTGTAAACTATACATTTATTCATGAAAATTATCATTTATTAACAGATCCGGTTACCAGTAGAAAATCACCAAATACGAGCCACATGATAATTAGATGTGTATGATATTTATCAATGATCAAAAATATTTAGAAGCTCATTATTCATTTCGTTCATATTTAACAAAAATACTCAAACAATAGTAATGTTGATCCATTATTTCAAATCGAAACTAATTATTAAAATCAACAGTTAATCAAGCCACTTCTCTCAAATAATTAAACTAGAGCAATGAAGAACACGGGTGATGGATGTTATTAAATATTAGTTATATGTAAAATTTATGGCAATGATTTGAAAGCAATAATTATACGATATCTAACATTAGTTTCTGGAATACTAAACTCGATCAACAATATTGTAAATAGCAAGGATTTACGCACACTAGCAATTGCTTATTGTGTAAAAGACAAATCACAAATCCTGTCCTATTTGCAAATTAAAATAACCCTCTTTTTATGTCAAAGATTAATGCTGAATTGCCATACGTTGCCCTTATCCAACAATTTTATCAGAAGCAAAATGATTGCAAAAATTGTAAAGTCATTTCACTAGCCAAATGCAGAATGGAATTGATAAATGTGAAAAAATATTTTCATTTTATATGACCCAGTGTGGATTGTAATTGTAATATTCCTAAATAACCCGGCCATGTAAAATATACAAATTTTCACAATGTGATTGAAGATTGCTTTGGTCTTTAATCGTGATTTAAAAGTAGATATCAAAGTTATCAAAATGACGCGTAGCTTTTATTAGGTAAAAGTGTGGAGCGGGAACTGGTATCAATAATGATGAGAAAATTATAAGATGGAGAAAAGCCAGATGAAAACAGAAACAGAGAATAAAAATGCCAAGCTCAGGATCCTATTGACATGACACCCTCCGCATGGTTTAGAGAGAGAGAGAGAGAGAGAGGGAGAGAGAGAGAGAGAGAGAGAGAGAGAGAGAGCGGTCACACAACCGACTGAGCTATCGTGACTTCACTTCCCTCGTAATGATCGCGTTGTAACTTAGTAACTGATTCTAAAGTATCGGAACAATGGCGGACGCCCTTATGAAATAATTCTCCGACGAGCATAAAAGTGAATCCAGAGGAGAAAAACATTATAAATCTGATCATCTTTTGACTTTTATACATTCTGATCACATGACATGAGGTACCTATTTTATTTGCTTAGAACCAAGCTGCTCGTTGCTGGGCGGACGTGACATCAGACTATTGAATACAATTGACCCTTTCTTTGCTGCATCTGACACAGCTGTAGAAAACAGCATCTGGAGATGGCAAGTTCAGGACTCTGAGCGAATAGGCCTTCTAATCACCTAACTGAGAATAATATTTATATGTTGGTAAGATTAAGGCGAGAAACTCCGACTATGATCACTGGAATGCCATCGATTGATGAATGAGCCTTTTGTAT
>NC_088362.1:12162086-12169586 GCF_034508935.2 Berghia stephanieae
AAACGTTACTACGACTACTATCTATCTATACACTGACAAATTAAATAAATTCATGACAAAAAAAAATCCACAAATTGAGAGAAATGATAGCACGAGGAGCTTTAGGAAGGTCTCCGCCAAGCTATGCCAGCGTTTATTACAGATTACTAAATATAAATTTAATCAATTGAAAAATGAATGAAGATAACCTGTGAAAATATTAAAACATTCTCATCTTCGTCAGGTTTTCTGGATGTTGCTATGTTTTGATGTAAATAGGAAGTTCCGATTTTGTGAAGTTTATTTTTCAAATTTTAATATAAACACTATTAATTATGACGTCATTCACATTTGCTCTCCTACATAAAGTGTAAATGTTGCTGCTCGAAGCTCGAAGAAATAAAAAATAACGTGAAGTTGAATGTAAGCTTCATATTAATTACAAGAACAGATCAAATGAACGTTTCGGGTTTCCTCTTTATCAACATAACAGGATGAATGAAACACCACAGATGAATGAGATGATGTGGTAGTGGCGTAGTTACGATGAATCTAAACTTCATCTTAACTACGCCACTACCACATCATCTCATTCATCTGTGATGTCTCATTCATCCTGTTTTGTTGATAAAGGGGAAACCCGAAACGTTCATTTGATCAGTTTTTGTAATTAAATTGAAGCTTACATTCAACTTCACGTTATTATCTATCCCCTACATAAATGATCTTATAAAAATATTGCAACCCTCTCCTTACCATTCAAAGGAAAATCGTTACATTCGTTACGATGCAACCAACAATTTTCTCATTCTGATGTCCTTGTAGATACATCACAAATAATAAAGAAAATACTTTGTTCTAGTGATATAACTTAGACACCGGGCAATTATATGTATAGAATGCATTTGTTCCTTTTCGGTTTAAATTGAGCATTTATATAGCGCAATATCCACTAAACTTGCTCAACGCTTTACAAGGTGTCCCTAATCAACAGCAGCATTTAACATGTAGGACGGGACATGACGCCTGTTAGGCGATATTACAATTTTTCGGACAAAGACAATGCTGTTAACGGCCATGTACTCATTTTACACCTGAGTACGGTGAGAGAATGTGAGTAAAGAGCCTTTTCGAAGGACTCAACTATGGGCCGAGCGCGAGGCTCGAACCCAGGACCTTCCGATCCGAAAGCGAGTGTCATACCACTAGACCACATAGCCGCGGTTTGAGAAGAAAAAAAAATCTATTTTGTGTTGGGTGGGAAAGTTCTAAAAAAGGCTGGTAAGGAGAGATTTAAGGGAGAAAAATAAAATGACAAATTAGTGATCCGGTACTGGTCGACGTTCTCTTATTTGCAGGTCTGATAACCCAAATTGATTTGGCTCAATGTTGTTATGGAAATGCTCTCAAACCGACGAAAATTATTGTCCATAACAACAATGTTAATAGGAGTCCATAATACTCTTCAACAGTCGTAACGTCACTTCCTTCCTAATTGACGCATGGTCACTTAGTAACACTGGCTCTAAACTATCGGAACAATGGCGGACGCCGTATGAAATATTTCTTCGGCGAGCATAAAAGAGCATCCAGAGGGAAAAACCCATAAATTTGATCTTGTTTTGACTTTTACACATTCTGATCACAAGGCATATGAAAAGTTCTAGCCAGCATGAAGAATAAAAGTAATGATTTTCTTTGTTTAGAACCAAGATGGCCGCCGTTGCCGGGCGGCGTGACATCAGACTACTGAATCCAATTGCGTTTGGTTATTAGACCTGTAATCATATACACGTCGGCCCTGGTATAAGGTGAAGATAATACACGGTTTTTCAGAATATTACTCATTTAAGCTATAAAAAGTGGGAAAAGAGCGATTGTAAAGCTTATTATGAATGCAACCAAAAGACAAATTGGTTTAGATTTACAAGTTTTTGATAGTATCAACTTCCTGAGCAAAAGAAAACGATGGAACATTTTCAACTAAGTGGATAAATCTTAGCACTATAACTTGCACTGTTACATCTGTGTGTCTGTACATGTGTGTGCGTGCGTGCGATCATGTGTATGTGTGTATGTGTGTGTGCGTGTGCGTATGTGTGTGTGTGTGTGTTTGTATGTATTTTTATATGTGTGTGTAGAAGGGATTCAGAATCGTGTTTATTTTAGGCATTTCATATTCTTTTTCTTGGTCAAGACTATCCATTCCCATTCTGTGGACAGCAGTAGTGAGGTAGAAGTACCGTACACTACATAACCTCAATTAATCCACATGTCTTGAGTCGGCTATTAGACATTATGATGGCTCGCTCTCAGGGAGAGAAATTTGCACACATTCTCCTCATGCTATTAGAAATTGACGTCGGATTTGAAGATTTCTTTAGTAAAATACCCCCCCCCCCCTAACCCCCCAAATATCTTCCGAGTATCAGGGAGGTACAATGGACAACCTTGGATATTACTTGCATGTTCAATTTTCATCTACAGCTTTTCTGAATGCTTGGTAATAATAATAATAATAATAATAAATAAATAATAATAAATAATAATAATAATATATAATAAATATAATAATAATAATAATTATAATGAATAATAATAATAATATAATAATAATATATTAATAATAATAATAATAATAATAATAATAATAATAATAATAATGATAATAATAATAATAATAATAATAATAATAATATTAATAATAATAATAATAATAATAATAATAATAATAATAATAATAATAATAATAATAATAAATAATAATATAATAATAATAATAATAATAATAATAATAATAATAAAATAATGTAATAATAATAATAATATAATAATAAAAAATAATAATAATAATAATAATAATAATAATAATAATAATAATAATAATATAATAATAATAATAATATAATAATAAAATAATAATAATAATAATAATAATAATAATAATATAATAATAATAATAATAATAATAATAATAATATATTATATTATATTTATAGTTCCTTCTACTGAAGGTTAGCGTCTGTTTCCATAAAGCGACCAAATACCTTTACTTTTGTTAGGGTTTATTGTTGCTTTTTCAAGTTCCGCCATGTTGTCTTGTAGTATGTCACTCGCCTTCAGATTGGAGAATTGGATTCAATAGTCTGATGTCACGTCGCCCACCAACGGCTGCCATCATGGTTCTAAACAAAGAAAATCTGTACTTTTTATTCTCCATGGTGGCTAGAACCTTTCAAATGTCGTGTGATCAGAATGTGTAAAAGTCAAAAAATGATATGATTTATATGCTTTTTCCCCTCTGGATACGCTTTTATGCTTGTCAGAGAAATATTTCATAACGGCGTCCGCCTTTGCTCCGATAGCTTAGAGCCAGTTACTAAGTTACCATGCGTCATTACGAGGGAAGTGACGTTACGACTGTTGAAGCGTATTTGAATTCCGCTCTGAGCGATGCATAGTTGAGTTCTTGGAAAAGATTCTTTATTCTCATTCTCTCAACGTATTAGGTGTTTAATGAGTACCCGGCTGTTAACAGAAGTTTCCGAGTTGGGGGGGGGGGGGGATTATGTCTGATATCGCCACGTCATGTCTCATCCTACATGCTAAGTGTTGCTGTTGGCTATTAACCCACTGTAAAGTGATTTGAGCATAATTAGTAGACTTATCTCTATACAAATGATTGCTCAATAAATGCTCAAAGAATGCGATTAGGTGATCTGCTTTTACGCTATTCTTTTTCTCATTTTACTAGTATTTTAATGATAATGTTAATTTCTAGATTTGTATATAGAAATAAAAGCAATGTTTCAAAAAATTACATTATATCTATTTTCTTCATGAGAATACACAGTAGATGGCAAGGGTCCAGAAAATTTAAGAGTGCAAAAGAATGCCACCCAGAATAAGATGTCTTATTGTATTTTTTTCAATACAGAGGTTTTTAACAATTACTGCAATGTATCTACATCTTTCAAATACCTACAAAGAAAGCATATTGTGACGAGAAAAAAAAAGAAAATGTCAGATTGTAAACAAGGTTTAAACTGCTCATGTTTGGGATATAAATGAATTCATTGGGAAGTCATGCAATCAAAGAATGCGTAGAAAAAGGGATTTGGGTTGTATAAAATGTGTTGGAATTTGTCTCGTTGGGTGTAAGAGAATGAACAATCGCGAAATGTTCTGAAAAAAAAAATATTAGAAATGTTCTGATCATTGCAAATGTAACCTCAGCTCCGTTATTATCGTATCAATATTTTGTGCCGTCTCCGTGGATTAAAAGCAATATCTTACCCTTTTTATTGTTTTTGATACTGACTGAGGCAGGGTTTTGAGCCCGAAATGCTGCGTGTTTGGTATTGTGTTCTTTTTTAAAAGCTGCCATATTCAATATTCAAGACTCTTTACTCGAAATTCTCTCAGCGTATTGGGGTGTAAAACGAGTACCTGGGTGTTACTAACGTTGTCTGCCGAAAACAATTTTGTAATAACATGCCTCATATCTCGTCCTGCATGTTAAGTATTGCTTTGGCTAGGTAACCCGTGTAAAGCGCTTTGAGCATGTATAATGTTTAAATTATGTTTTAATGCTCAAGTTCCCTAAACATTCAAAGGCATAAAAAGATCAGTTTTACAACTTTATTCTCGATAAATAATGAATCAACTGTGTTCTTCCATTTGTAATCACTGTTGGTGTATAAAATATTACTAGAGAAGGTAAAACTTCTGTATAATGAAGTATATTATGTCAGAATTTCATATAGGGAATGAGATTAGCGGAAGAGTAGCGTCCCTTGATTGGACGTCACCGGGGGAGAAGTTATTTGTAAACAAACCAACTACAAGCCAAGCGCTCCAAATACAAAATGTTTTGTTCATATTTCTGTACAAAAATGTATAACGTTGATTATGATATGCATTTTTGTACAGAAATATGAATAATAAATTTTGTATTTGGAGCGGTTGGCTTGTAGCTGGTTTGTTTACAAATAACTTCTCCCCGGTGACGTCCAATCAAGGGACGCTACTCTTCCGCTAATCTCATTCCCTATAGATTGAGCTGTTTCTTCTATTGTTTTTTGCTGGATGGACATAACTCGGGCTAATTTGTCTTCCCGAACCCTTACTTATAATTAATTTATTTTATATCACAGCTTCAGTTTTGATGATTTTATCAAGAAATATGTCAGATTTGATGAAAATCAAAATAAACCAGTCCAGGTAATCCAGTGATAAACATGCACAATTGAATTTCTCCAGTCACGGAAGACAGATTGTTTCTGGTCGTATATATTTTTCTTGTATTTTTCTATCTTGCTTTGTCTGGTACATTTCATACTCACTTGTTCAAATATTTATCTTATCTGTTAATTAAATTGAAGCTCCCATTCCGGTGCCTGCTCCTTAGTTTCTCAAATTAATTTCTAAATGCTTTGACATTCATTTAACTCTCTCCTCACCAGCCATTTTCAGGATTTTCCCCAAAACTTAACAGCCAACTAACACAATATAAATTTTCTCACTCAAACTCAAATACAACAGCACTAACTTTCTTGCAATACATAATTTCTTTAGCAAAACATGCTCTACAACACGCTGTTCGTTTTCTTTAAAACTTTGATGATGTACAAAATAAATTTGAATAAGAAAAATGGTTGTATCGTAACGAATGTGACGATTTTCCTATAACTGGTAAATATTTTTTTAAAAGGATGCCTTTTGCGCCACGATATCATGAGACATCGTCGCCAAGGCATTCCAAGAAGGAATATAGATAACTCATCAAACAAGATGTCTGATGTCAACAGGAATCACCCATGTTGTCCAAGTGAGCAAATTGGGGGTTAATAATCTTGCTCAAGGAAAAACATGAAAGTGCCTGAAGCGCGGCTCGAACCCGGGTCATCCGGATCACAGTGCAATGCCTTAACCACTTGGCCACTTCACTTAGGTCGCGGATAATGCTGAAGATGTGACCCTTCTGTCGCTGTGCTAACCAATTGACTGCAGTGCTCTGCAAAACGTGTATTTAAAACTTCGGCCATAGCACTTCAAATATCGGTCGATATAAATGACCCTCGTCTCTCAAACCTGGGACTTACTTCGCAAATTCCCCCCCCCCTTCCCTCCCCCCCCCCCCCCCCAAGTAATGGCGGTTAACTTGTCTCCTTACCAACCATAGGAAAATCGTCACATTCGTTACGATCCAACCAGCACTTTTATCATTCAGATTTCTTTTGTAAATCACAAAATTTAAAGTACACTGTTTTATTTTAGCTATAAAAACATGGCACTGTGTTGTAGAGTTCATTTTGCCGATCGATGTTATGCATAGAATGTATTTGTTGCTTTTCTGTTTGAGTAAGAAAAAACTATTTTTGTGTTGTGTGGGTGTTAAATTTTGGGGGAATTTCTGAAAATGGCTGATAAGGAAAGGGTTAAATAACAATAATTAAAAGGAATTGAAACTTCAATTTAAACAACGAAGACATAATATTATTATTATGATGTGGACCTATTTGGTTTCCACTTTGTCAACACAACACGATGGATGATACAAAAGTGACGGATCGTCTTTAGTGATTCATTTCAGCGCCTTCGTTAATTATATTGAAGCTCCCATTCCATGTAGCTATTGTTTTGTTTTTTTAATTCTTCGAGCTTCGAGCAATAATTTTTACTTTTGTGTCAAAGAAATAAAACCAGCATCATTGAAAAATAAATTAAATTAAGAAAAAAATCGACAAGTAAATGATTTCAGACCATTATTCAAAATATTATCTTTTTATTGTGATGAAAATCGTGCATAATAAAGATAAGCTGTTTTACATTTGTAAAGCAATTGATTAAAAACAATGACAATAGGACTTTGACAAAGATAGGGTCATTTGAATATTAATTCGCATTGCTGTTACTGCACTTTTGCTGAAAATAGCAGAATTCATACAAGGTTAGCTTAAAATTGAACCTAAACAGTTAGGTGTAAATGAAATAATAAGAATAATACTCGAACATATTTTTTTTTAGAAAATATAATAATTTTCTTTAATAGCGCATTGAGCTTGGACAGTCGGGGAAAGGCACTAGAAAAAGTGTAATTTATTATTATTATTATTATTATTATTATTATTATTATTATTATTATTATTATTATTATTATTATTATTATTATTATTATTATTATTATTATTATTATTATTATTATTTATTATTATTATTAGTATTATTATTATTATTGTTATTATCATTATTATAATTATCTATTATTATTATTATTATTATTATTATTATTTATTATTATTTTATTATTATTATTATTATTATTATTATTATTATTATTATTATTATTATTATTATTATTATTTATTATTATTATTTATTATTTATTATATCATCATCATCATTATTATTATTATTATTATTATTATTATTATTATTATTATTATTATTTATTATTATTGTTATTATCATTATTATTATTATTATTATTATTATTATTATTATTATTATTATTATTAT
>NC_088362.1:12172086-12194586 GCF_034508935.2 Berghia stephanieae
TCATCATCATCATCATCATCATCATCATCATCATCATCATCATCACATCATCATCATCATCATCATCATCATCATATATTATTATTATTATTATTATTATTATTATTATTATTATTATTATTTATTATTATTATTATTATTATCATTATTATTATTATCATTATTATTATTATTTTATTATTATTATTATTATTATTATTATTATTATTATTATTATTATTTATTATTATTATTATTATATTATTATTATTATTATTATTATTATTATTATTATTATTATTATTATTATTATTATTATTATTATTATTATAACCCTGAGATAATCAGTCGCATGGTGAAAATCTTTAACAGAGTAGAGATATTGACAATTTTTGTCCAATTTTTATGGAAAATGAGTTCTCATCAAAAATCATTAAATCAAACATTTTTCTACATGTCGATGAAATATTTTAATTGAATTTTACTCCTAAATATTTTTTTTTAAAAAAATTTTAATGGAGGTAATTATTATACTTAATATCAACTCTTGTCAACTTTGGAAGCGATTTTCTCAAAATTAAGGTTTCACACCCTGACCCATGCATATGACCATAACGTCATGAAAAATCATCTGATTTGCTTCAAATGAAGAATAAAATGCCCATGAGACATAGTGCTTTCAAAATATGCCAAACAATGCAAAACAAAACTTTTCACCACGCGACTGATTATGTCAGGGACGCACATGGCTGGTCGTCCTATAAAGATCATCCATCCTCGCTCCTTTACTTCCAGTAATCCTAAGAATCTATCTATAGGGAATGAGATTAGCGGAAGAGTTGCGTCCCTTGATTGGACGTCACCTTACAGAGAGAATGTCAATTTGGTTTTGAAGTGTCTCAAGCCGCTTTCACCGGAAGCGAGGACGAGAGACGCATGCGCACAACCAACATGACGTTCTCTCTCTAATAACTTTTCCGCCGGTGACGTCACAGACTATGGGTGACGTCCAATCAAGGGACGCTACTCTTCCGCTAATCTCATTCCCTATACATCCTGCTTCAGAAATAGTTATGCCGCCTTATGGAGTATTTGTAACCTATTCATTATTAGTACTCGGAAGGACTGGTTACATACATACACATTCCCAAGGATTTAGGAATCAAAAGAATAGATGGTTTGATGTCACAATTTTTCTTTCCTATTATTCACCAAAATCACATAATTTACAGTTGCTGATTCTCTTCCCAAAATAGGGTAATTTCGAGGTTGGGAAAATCGTTATCGCCCCCCCCCCCATACACACACACACACAAACACACACACACATCACTCATAAAAAAAGAAGAGAAAACCCAATAATAATGATAATAAAAACGATAATCATAAATAAATAATGAAGATTAAAAATGAAACAAACAATTATTAATCAATCCGAAAATTTGTATGATAAATAATTTCGGGATACGATAGGTTACATGACGTTGTAGTAACTTTTTTTTCTCTCTTTTTTTCTTTTTTTTTTAACTCAGTCATGGGAGACACCCTATGTTTGTCGTTGCTTTGTCAATTTAGATTTATCTCCGTCTTTTAAATAGGACAATAAACAGGTATAGGTATATTGACCTTAAAAAAAACAAAAACAAAAAAAAAACACCATAAATTAAAAAGTCAAAAAAAAACCCAAAACACAAAAAAACCACCAAAAAAACCCCATAAATAAAAAGTCAAAAAAAACAAAAAACAAAGGAAACAATTATATAAATAAACCAGTAAATAAATAGATAAATAAATAAATAAACATATGTTTGAAAATGAAACAGAAAATGAAACAGTTGTAATAACTAAAAAAATTAAATTCTTCCCTACCGCCTGTTCGGTGATTGCCGTATGACAGACATGAGCAACAACAAAGAATGTGCCTATCCCGTTGCACATTTCAACAGTCTTGGAAGAGAATCGATATTTCGCGGCTTGTCCAATCCCGAAACTGTATCCTGATAACGGTTAAAAAAACAAAGACATTTCAAATATTAGAGTGTTGTGTTCTTGGATCATTAATTAATAAGACGTATTATTCCAAGAATCAACAAACCAACTTGTTACAGTAAAGAACATTTATTAAACAACATAACATAAGATACATGTGTACAGGATGACGGTTGGATACAGAATGACTCTCAACAAGGTAGTTACTAGACCAGACGATAGTTGTTAACGATATTACATCAGATGGACTATACAAGTTACGATACAATAACTGTGAACGGCCAGGTACTCATTTTACACCTGAGTTCGGTGAGAAAATGTGAGTAAAGAGCCTTTTCCAAGGACTCAACTGTGCGCCGAGCGCGAGGCTCGAACCAGGACTTCGATCCGAAAGCGAGTGTCATACACAAGACTTTTTCTTCTAGTTCCATGCCTGTCCAGGCTTCGGTACTGCATGATTATCTCTCTCCATTCCTCCTGTTCTTGCTTTTCAAACAGCTCTTGGATTGTTAGGCTGGTGAAGCCCTTCAGTTGGTCTATGAGTGTTTTCTTTGTCTCCCGGGCGGTTTACAGTTATTTTTCCACAACTTGCAGGTATTCATTTTATCTTTCCTTACTATGTGTCCGAAAAGGATAGTTGTCGATCCACTATAAGGCATTAGTTCTTGTTGGTATGTTGTTTTAGCACTTCTTCGTTCGTTTTGTGTGCAGTATACGATATTCTCTGCATCCTTCTCAAGCACCACATTTCAAAGCTTCATGTTCTTTTGTGTTTCTGCATTTGTAGCCCAGCTTCGCATCGTATAACAAGATTGGCCACCGTAGCACTTCAAGACTCGAATCTATCCGAACGACATCTGTTTGTTTTTCAAATGTTTCCCAGGTCATGAAGGCCTGTTGGCTTGAGTTATTCTTGCTCGTATGTCTCGGTTACATCTTCCATCTGTTGTCACTATGAACTAGGTATTTAAACTTCTACGTTGGTAAGTTGCTCGCCGTGATCGTTATATGCAGGTGTTGTTGTTTCAAGACCACATAGCCGCAATTGATGGATATTTCAAGAACGATATGCTTGTCTTTTCCAATTCATTTGAAATCTGTCATTACAAGATCCTAATGAATGAATTACATGAGTCAACATCAGAAATAAATAGTTCAGTTTCAGACAACAGTATGACAGTCTGGCTCTCCACCAAATCCTTAATTGATGAATATTTCAAGGACGATATGCGTGTCTTTTCCAATTCATTTGAAATATGTCATTACAAGAGCCTAATGAATGAAAAATTACATGAGTCAACATCAGAAATAAATAGTTCAGATTCAGACAACAGTATGGCAGTCTCTCTTGGCCCTCCACCAAATCAATTACGTCATTCATTGGGCCTTTAGGGGTAGTAGAGAACTTGCCGATGTAATATATAATGGGACACCGTGGCTCAGCAGTACGGTCTTCACTTCGTACCGAAAAGGTACCGAGTTCGAATACCCTACTGTGTGGCCTTGAGTATGTAAGTCACCTCGTCCTAGATCAGTTTGCTGTGCTGCATTGCGGCTGACGCCTGATTATTCAAGTCTTCCCTTTGAAAAACCCCAAAGAAAAAAATTCCCCTACTGGATGAATAAAGCGAATTTTTTTTTTATTTATCTATTTATCTCAATAGAGACCTAAAACGCCTTCAAAATAACAAAGTATTAAAATCAATGGAAGACCTTACAAAAGTAGCATCCACAGCAAAAGACCGTGAACAGTGGAAGGAAATGACACGGATGATTAGAGAGGCAGCCGAGGCGTCCCGATCGGATGATTAGGACGCGAAAGGCCTTAAGTCAGTCAATCATTTATTTAGAAGTTTTACTTACCGATTATACGGAGAGGCAATTCTTGAAACATATCCCCGCCCATCTTGGCACCAGTATGTTGTTACACAGCCTTCTTGCAACTGGGTTTGCTTTTCTTGTTCAATCTATGGGATGAATCCTGCCCTTCTTTTAATGGCTGACTGGTGTTATTGATGTCTCTCGAAACTGAAACGATTATTATTCTTGTTGTTGTTGTTGTTATTATTATTATTATTATTATTATTATTATTATTATTAGTAGTAGTAGTAGTAGTAGTAGTAGTAGTAGTAGTAGTAGTAGTAGTAGTAATAATAATAATAATAATAATAATAATTATTATTATTATTATTATTATTATTATTATATTATATTATTATTATTATTATTATTATTATTATTATTATTATTATTATTATTATTATTATTATTATTATTAGTATTATTAGTATTATTATTATTGTTATTATTATCATTATTATTGTCATTATCATTATCATCGTTATTATTATTATCCTCCATCATCGTCATCATCATCATCATCGTCATCATCATCATCATCATCATCGTTAGCTCCTCGTACAAAGGGAAATAACCCAAGTGTTCCTTTAACTAACACTAAGAAAATATAAAACCTATTACCTTTTAACTAACCCTAATAGGAAAAACAGACATGCTATGACCTTTATGAAGTCCTATAACACCCTAATAGAAAAAAGATCTTTCCTCCTACCTAAGGTGACCCTAATAGGAAAAAAACCCAAGGACTGCCTTGCAAGCACTACCTTTCAATACTTCAACGACAAAATGGCTGCGGAGAACCAAAACAATTTGTAATAATAGGAAATTTTAACCTTTCACAAATCTATCAAGGTTTGTTCTAGAGTTTTTTAAAAATTCTACTGTATATAGACATATTGAATAATTAAACACCTGACAATAGCTCCACAGTGAAAATACGAACTGAAAGAGATGCTAGACCGAGGAGCGTCCGGAATTTCTCCCTTTTATTTCTATTTGGGTTAGCTCGAGGTCGGAGGATTTTTTTTCTATTAGGGTTAGCTCGAGGTCGGAGGATTTTTTTTTCTATTAGGGTTAGTTATAAGTCTTATAAAGGGACACCTTTCAAAAGCTCCTAGCGCTAGCATTTCTTCCAATTTGTATTTTCACCGTGGATCTTTTGTCATGTGTTTATTTGTTCAATTGGTGATCATCATATAGAAACATTTAAAAAACTCTAGAACAAACCTTGATAGATTTGTGAAAGTTTAAAATTTCCAAATTTGACCATTGTTTTGATTCCTGGCTGCCATGTTGATTTGTGAAGTATTGAAAGGTAGTGCAAAGCAGTTCAAAGTTTGTTTGTTTGTTTCTCTATTAGGGTTAGCTCGAGATGGGGGATATTTTTTTCTATTAGTAAAGGTGATAGGGTTTTTGTTTTTCCTATTAGGGTTAGTTAAAGGTACTAGGCTTTATTTTTTATAAGAGTTTGTTGATGGAATATTTGAATTGTTACCCTTAGCACTAGGAGCGTTTGGAAGGTCACACTTGTTTTTCCTATTTGGGTTATTAAAGGGACTAGGTTGTATTTTTACTTATGTTTAGTTCAGAGAATATTTGGGTTATTTCCCTTAGCACGATGAGCTTTCGGAAGGCCTCCCATAGTTTCTGTTATAATCAAACTATCGTTACTTCAAATATTATTCAACTTGTAAATTTAATAGATAAATAAGTTTTACTGCGATATTTTGGCAGAAAATATGGGAGACCTTCCATAAGCTACTACATCCCAAGTATTCTTGTTCTAGTAGGGGGTTTGGGAGGGGGGAAACTTTTTTTTTAAAAGTCACCCCCCTCCCAAACCACCTACACTAGAACTTCGAGTAGGGGGTTTGGAAGGGGGGAGACTTTTAAAAAAAAGTTTTCCCCCTCCCAAACCCCCTACCAGAACAAGAATTCTTGGGATGTAGTAGCTTATGAAAGGTCTCCCGAAAATATAGATGTTTGCCTACAAAAAATAGGTCTTGATCGTCTCATTTCTTACAATGAGAAAGATGAAATATGAAAGATTCTTTTTCATCAAATAGCTCATTCAATACTAAAGTAAGTCTTGTAATTACTGTTCGTAAATAAAAAGTATACGAACGTGGCCGCCTTTTCCGACCGGCTCTAGAATTAAGTTGGCATCAAGACTTTTTTACAACAATTTTTCATTTCCCATTCGCATAGTACTTTGCCTCTAGACCTCCCAATGTAGTGACTGTGTTATCCAATTCTTTTGACAAAGAGAATTCAATTAAAAATAATATTACAATAATGTGTCTCTGTTTTGTGCTAATAAAGGGAATTTACTCTGTATTAATGTTTATGGCATAATCTTAACAATAGTTAGTCAATTATAATAAACATACGTTTAATTTTAAGACTCACCTTCCCCTATCTTTCCATGGTGATCATGATTCAACTTCCGTTTTTTTAGTTTATGCACTGAATTGATTTTTAAAAATATGTTTCTCTTTTGTTTCTTTTTTTATTCTTGTAAATGTTACTGCTCGAAGCTCTTTTTTTTAAATTCAGAAAAGTGAGTGGAGCAGGCACTTATGTTGGTAACAACAAGATATGAAGTGAGTAGAAAAGTGCCAGAAGACAATAGAGAATAAAATTTTTTTTCCGCGGCGGTGGTGGGGTTCGAACCTGCGACCTTATTGGTACGACAACTCCGCCTGGCAGGTGAGAGCGTGGCTCTACCGTGTGAGCTATCCACGAACACAAAATATTCGTTTCAAACCCAAAGTCATTTCTAGATCCCTCTCTCACCCACTTCTTGAGATCGCCGATTCGTTCACCACCATCGCGAAGTAATTTTGACCAGCAGTTAAGCTTAATAGCCAATATTCTCATCACAAACATATAACATAGAAACGATTGAGACATTGAGTATGCTCCGGTGTATGGGGTGAATTTTTTTAAATTCAGAAAAGTGAGTGGAGCAGGCACTTATGTTGGTAACAACAAGATATGAAGTGAGTAGAAAAGTGCCAGAAGACAATAGAGAATAAAAATTTTTTTTCCGCGGCGGTGGTGGGGTTCGAACCTGCGACCTTATTGGTACGACAACTCCGCCTGGCAGGTGAGAGCGTGGCTCTACCGTGTGAGCTATCCACGAACACAAAATATTCGTTTCAAACCCAAAGTCATTTCTAGATCCCTCTCTCACCCACTTCTTGAGATCGCCGATTCGTTCACCACCATCGCGAAGTAATTTTGACCAGCAGTTAAGCTTAATAGCCAATATTCTCATCACAAACATATAACATAGAAACGATTGAGACATTGAGTATGCTCCGGTGTATGGGGTGAATTTTTTTAAATTCAGAAAAGTGAGTGGAGCAGGCACTTATGTTGGTAACAACAAGATATGAAGTGAGTAGAAAAGTGCCAGAAGACAATAGAGAATAAAAATTTTTTTTCCGCGGCGGTGGTGGGGTTCGAACCTGCGACCTTATTGGTACGACAACTCCGCCTGGCAGGTGAGAGCGTGGCTCTACCGTGTGAGCTATCCACGAACACAAAATATTCGTTTCAAACCCAAAGTCATTTCTAGATCCCTCTCTCACCCACTTCTTGAGATCGCCGATTCGTTCACCACCATCGCGAAGTAATTTTGACCAGCAGTTAAGCTTAATAGCCAATATTCTCATCACAAACATATAACATAGAAACGATTGAGACATTGAGTATGCTCCGGTGTATGGGGTGAATTTTTTTAAATTCAGAAAAGTGAGTGGAGCAGGCACTTATGTTGGTAACAACAAGATATGAAGTGAGTAGAAAAGTGCCAGAAGACAATAGAGAATAAAAATTTTTATATGTTTGTGTTGAGAATATTGGCTATTAAGCTTAACTGCTGGTCAAAATTACTTCGCGATGGTGGTGAACGAATCGGCGATCTCAAGAAGTGGGTGAGAGAGGGATCTAGAAATGACTTTGGGTTTGAAACGAATATTTTGTGTTCGTGGATAGCTCACACGGTAGAGCCACGCTCTCACCTGCCAGGCGGAGTTGTCGTACCAATAAGGTCGCAGGTTCGAACCCCACCACCGCCGCGGAAAAAAAATTTTTATTCTCTATTGTCTTCTGGCACTTTTCTACTCACTTCATATCTTGTCGTTACCAACATAAGTGCCTGCTCCACTCACTTTTCTGAATTTAAAAAAATTCACCCCATACACCGGAGCATACTCAATGTCTCAATCGTTTCTATGTTATATGTTTGTGATGAGAATATTGGCTATTAAGCTTAACTGCTGGTCAAAATTACTTCGCGATGGTGGTGAACGAATCGGCGATCTCAAGAAGTGGGTGAGAGAGGGATCTAGAAATGACTTTGGGTTTGAAACGAATATTTTGTGTTCGTGGATAGCTCACACGGTAGAGCCACGCTCTCACCTGCCAGGCGGAGTTGTCGTACCAATAAGGTCGCAGGTTCGAACCCCACCACCGCCGCGGAAAAAAAATTTTTATTCTCTATTGTCTTCTGGCACTTTTCTACTCACTTCATATCTTGTTGTTACCAACATAAGTGCCTGCTCCACTCACTTTTCTGAATTTAAAAAAATTCACCCCATACACCGGAGCATACTCAATGTCTCAATCGTTTCTATGTTATATGTTTGTGATGAGAATATTGGCTATTAAGCTTAACTGCTGGTCAAAATTACTTCGCGATGGTGGTGAACGAATCGGCGATCTCAAGAAGTGGGTGAGAGAGGGATCTAGAAATGACTTTGGGTTTGAAACGAATATTTTGTGTTCGTGGATAGCTCACACGGTAGAGCCACGCTCTCACCTGCCAGGCGGAGTTGTCGTACCAATAAGGTCGCAGGTTCGAACCCCACCACCGCCGCGGAAAAAAAAATTTTATTCTCTATTGTCTTCTGGCACTTTTCTACTCACTTCATATCTTGTTGTTACCAACATAAGTGCCTGCTCCACTCACTTTTCTGAATTTAAAAAAATTCACCCCATACACCGGAGCATACTCAATGTCTCAATCGTTTCTATGTTATATGTTTGTGATGAGAATATTGGCTATTAAGCTTAACTGCTGGTCAAAATTACTTCGCGATGGTGGTGAACGAATCGGCGATCTCAAGAAGTGGGTGAGAGAGGGATCTAGAAATGACTTTGAGTTTGAAACGAATATTTTGTGTTCGTGGATAGCTCACACGGTAGAGCCACGCTCTCACCTGCCAGGCGGAGTTGTCGTACCAATAAGGTCGCAGGTTCGAACCCCACCACCGCCGCGGGAAAAAAAATTTTTATTCTCTATTGTCTTCTGGCACTTTTCTACTCACTTCATATCTTGTTGTTACCAACATAAGTGCCTGCTCCACTCACTTTTCTGAATTTAAAAAAATTCACCCCATACACCGGAGCATACTCAATGTCTCAATCGTTTCTATGTTATATGTTTGTGATGAGAATATTGGCTATTAAGCTTAACTGCTGGTCAAAATTACTTCGCGATGGTGGTGAACGAATCGGCGATCTCAAGAAGTGGGTGAGAGAGGGATCTAGAAATGACTTTGGGTTTGAAACGAATATTTTGTGTTCGTGGATAGCTCACACGGTAGAGCCACGCTCTCACCTGCCAGGCGGAGTTGTCGTACCAATAAGGTCGCAGGTTCGAACCCCACCACCGCCGCGGAAAAAAAATTTTTATTCTCTATTGTCTTCTGGCACTTTTCTACTCACTTCATATCTTGTTGCTCGAAGCTCGAAGAAATAATTTACAATGTGAAATTGAATGTTTAAATGTGTAAGCTTCAATTTAATATACGAAACGAGATTTTTAAAAAAGAAAAAAAAAAGAGATTTATATAGCGCAATATCCACTAAATGTGCTCAAAGCGCTTTACAGGGGGTCCCTGGTCAACAGCAACATTTGACATGCAGGATGGGACTTGACGCCTGTTAGGCGATATTACAATTTTTCGGACAAAGACAACGCTGTTACCTGCCAGGTACTCATTTTGCACCTGAGTACGGTGAGAGAATGTGAGTAAAGTGCCTTTTCCAAGGACTCAACTATACACCGAGCGCAAGGGTCGAACTCAGGACCTTCCGATCCAAGAGTATCATACCAGTAGACCACATAGCCGCATAGATAAAATGGATAATGGAGCACCTTTTATAAATATCTATTGTTCTATTTTAATTCGTGCTTCCTTACAAAGGAGCATACTATTTCCTGCCCATCGATGTTTTTATATATTTATCTTAACAACAAAATAAACCACATTATTTCGTTCGTCTGTAGTGTTTTATTCATCCTATTTTGTTGATAAAGGGGAGACCCGAAATGTCCATTTTATAAGTTGTCATATATTAAATTGAAACTTATATTCAACTTCACACTGTTAACTTTTTTATTCTTGAGATTCGCCTCAAGAAGACACGTCCTCCAAAATAAGTAAATTACAGATTTTTAGCCCATGCTCTCTGTCTGATTATTTTTTCCGTGATAGAATAAAGAAATACGTTTTTACATGAATACATTTGTTCAATGTTGTAGGTAACTGGATGACTTTTTAGAATTTAAATTGTATTAATATTTTACGTCGCAAATCAGGAATTTCCGCCAATAAAGCTATTTCTCTGACCAAAAAAGATAGGGAATAAAACCCATCAAAAAACAGAGGACGACCAACAACTAAAGAACCTCGTGAAGGATTTGAAAGAACTCAGTTACGAAATCCAATAGGCTTCAAAAGTCGTGACGGCACTTCCTTCGTAATGACGCATAGTAACTGCTTAGTAACTGGTTCTAAACTATAGGAACAATGGTTGACTCCCTTATGAAATACTTCTCCGACGATCATAAAAGTGTATCCAGAGGAGAAGAAAATAAATCCAATCCTGTTTTGACTTTCTATTGTTTAAATAAACAAAGAAAATCGGTACTTTTTATTGTTCAAACTGGCTATAACTTTTTCACATGTCATGTGATCAGAATGTATAAAAGTCTGTCTCCTCTGAGCACTTATAAGCTCGTCGGAGAAGTATTTCATGGGGGGATCCGCCGTTGTTCCGATAGTTTAGAACCAGTTACTAAGTTACTATGCGCCATTACGAGGGAAGTGACGTCACGACTTTTGAAGCCTATTGATATTCAATATCGATCGGATCTTACTCAATGTCTCAGTCTTCTATGTGTGATTGTATTTATGTTGAGAATAGAGTTTATGGCTTAACTACAAACTCTCGAATAAACTTTCGTGATGTTTGTGTGTTGACCTCATAACCACTAGAGCTTTTATCCAACGCAATATCCACTAAATGTGCCCAAAGCGCTTTACAAAGAGTCCCTGACCAACAGCAACATGTAACATGTAGAATTAGACATGACGCCTGTTAGGCGATATTACAATTATTTTTTTCCGACAGAGAAACGTTGTTGGCGGCCAAGTACTCATTTTACACCTGAGTACGGTGAGTAACCTGAGTAACCTCAACAAGTTGCGAGAGGAACTCAAGATAGTTACTACATCTGAAACCACTTTTTTGGTTTGGTGGATGGCGTCGATGTTAGGGCGTCTCTCTCTCTCTCTCTCTCTCTCTCTCTCTCTCTCTCTCTCACTCACTCACTCACTCACTCCGCTCTCTCTTTCGCTCTCTCTCTTTCACTCTCTCTCCCTCTCTCTCCCTCTCTCTCCCTCCCTCTCTCTCTCTCCCTCTTTCTCTCTCCACTCTCTCTCTCCACTCTCTCCCCACTCTCTCTCCCCACTCTCTCTCCCTCTCTCTCTCTCTCTCTCTCTCTCTCTCTCTCTCTCTCTCTTTCTCTCTGGCCAGGCGGAGGTACCATAACAGTCGGGTCGTGGGTTCCCGATTAATTTGGTGAGACATGATGCCATTTTCAAATTTTATAGCAAAATATGATAATACCCTTTGAGAAATTATATGCGTTCAGTTGCTCCAAACTATGGTAACATATGTGGTGTAATGGTATCACGTCTGACTGATGTCTCAGGTTCGATACCCAGTTCACAACGGCTTAATTATCTGGTATTATTGAATTATTTTGTTTAACTTGATCATTTATATAGATCAATAACTACTAAATGTGATCTAAGCGCTTTACATGAGCTCCCATGCCAACAGCAAAAGTAACACGTAGGACGAGACATGACGCCTGTTAGGCGATATTACATTTTTCTTTTTTTTTTTTTGTGACAGACGCAACGCTATTAACGGCTAGGTATCATTTCATACTTTAGTGAGAGACTGTGAGTAAAGTCCGAGGCGAATGTCATATCACTAGACTACGTAGCCGCAAGTGTCTTCTTGATATGGCTTGCCTTGCAGAATTCATACTTTTCTCAACTTCTTCAATTGCAATATAATCACCCACTAACTTTTAAACATATTTTATCGGGTTTAAATGTTCAGACGGATATTTCGCTTCCAGTGTCATCTGATAAGAGGCCGACTGGAAATAGCTCGCCATTCTTCCCGGTTTCGTAACCGTCTATTTTGCATTTTACACTTATCAACCTTGTCCAGCTCTTGACGTCTTTTAGTCATGATCTTGGTGGACGCCTTCTTAGCCCCGTTTCCTCTACGTTTTCCTTTTCCAGTGGATAAAGCCTTGCTTTTTTCCGAGAGGGCCAGGGTTCAGAAGCTTTTGGCACCACGGTTTTATCCTCTGGAGACCTGCGCCTACGATTATTTATTGTTCCTTTCGGAGCGCTGCACTGCAGGTGACACACTTCAAAATATTGTTTAAATATACAAATGGCCAAAATTGTTAAATTGAGTGAATAAAAAAAAACGTCCATCGTATATCTATCATGCTGTTCTTTATTTTCTTTAATGCAATTTGCCAATCTCTCATGGTGGTTTTATTCATAAAAATAAATCTAATGATGTACCTACTGACAATGAAATGACAAACTCTTTTAATAGTTTTATGGTAAATAGGGAACGATATATTCGGCGATGGCACCATCTACCAAAGGATCTACACCAAGCATCAAGATAGGAATGGTGACCATACCGGCGACGAATGGAGCCCAGGATTTTACCGATCTTGGGACGTTTCCGACCTTGACGATTAAATTTCGAGCGCCTCTGTCAAAATAAATAAAGAAGGTAGAACAGAGACCAGTTGTTTTTTTTTAAATTCCAGATTATGAAAACATTTTATTTCTATATAAAAAAAGAAAAGCATTTAGTGCAAGTTTCGACAGTTCCCAATTTTGAAAACATGAATGGCTACGATCTTTTGGCTCGGAAGGATTACTAAAATTAAATTCCAACCAACTTACCGGCAGACGTGATAAATAGTTATTTGTGGGATTATACACGAGTTGATGGCTTCAAACAGGAACACATCAACGATAGCTGAGATCTGAGAGAAAAAAAGCAGAATGTAGTCCATGATTTTAACTACAAGAGATGTTTTTTAAACTGTTCTAACTATTTATCATACATATAATCATTCGCATTCTTCTTCTTCCCCTTCTTCTTCTTCTTCTTCTTCTCCTCCTTCTTCTTCTACTTCTTCTTCTTCGTCTTCTTCTTCTTCTTCTTCTCCTACTTCTTCTTCGTCCTTTCCATAAAAGATCTTGAAATGTAAACATAACACATATTTTGACATCTTTACAAGAACATAAAACTGAATGAAAATAAAAGCAACAAAATCCAAAAGCTTACCGCCATCTTAGATACGATGGTAACTAGAAGATGGGACATTATAAATATCATACCAACCAACGCCATACCATCCACTGTTCTTTCTGAGAATTTGTATCTTGCTGCTTGTGCAGCACCAAAGCTAAATCCTAGATTTAAGATGATAATATCGAGAAAATCTATAAATATTTTTGTCAGATTATATGCAAATATTTCACACAATTAATTAACCCTCTTCTTACCAACCATAGGAAAATCGTCACATTCGTTACGATACAACCAACAATTTTATCATTCTGATTTCTTTTGCAATTCACAAACTTTAAAGATTTGTTATTATAGTTATGAAATCTTGACATTGTATTGTAGAGCTCATTTCGCTGAACAATATTGTGTATAGAATATACTTGTTGGTTTTCTGTTTGAGAAAGAAAAATCTATTTTTGTGTTGGGTGGGCGTGACATTTTGGTGGAAATCTCTGAAAATGGGTGGTAAGGAGAGATTTAATCAATGATCAATGCTTGATCAATAATGATAAAACCAAACAACAGACTTGACATTTTTACAACTTGATACACTACCTCAAAGAATCTCCCGATCCCTCCCTAAAAGCAGATTTAAATAAATTAATACTGACAATTTCCTACCAATTGGGAACACAAATATGTGATGTAAAAATACTGGGTCAATATCTTTGGAAGTGTGAAATCAGTCCTCCGGACGACTGAATACATAACTTGTGCAACTGATCTTTTGGTTTCAGAGTCAAGGCATCTTGTTCTAGCTTAAACAGATGCTGGACGTCAATGAAGATCATCATCTTCACTCTTTTACGTCTAACGTGAGCTTTTATATAACGTGTTTTTTCATATAGAGCAACATCCAGTAAATGTGCTCAAAGTGCTTTACAAAGGAAAGGGTCCCGGAGCACAACAAACATGTAACATGTAGAACGAGACATGACGCCTGTTAGGCGATATTACATTTGTTCGAATCTTTTTCGGAGCTGCACTGCGGCTGACGCCTGGGTTATATAAAGGGAATTATAATTATTAATATTTATTTATTTATTTTTTCTATAATTTCCTAAACATTTTCAAGTAAAAATACAATGCCAAAACAAAAAAGGTTTACGAATATAAAGCGCGCAAAAACTATAATATTATTTTACCGAGAAGTCGGAGAGGGGGCTCCTTGAACATATCACCACCTTCAGACATCTTGAGTTTTTTTTTTTTGTCTTTGGTCGTTTCCTTGCTGTTTTTGGGTTAACTTGGTAGCGGTTGTCTTGTTTAGCTACGTCAAACTTCTTCCCCTCGTGTTGTATGTGCGATTGTTATCTGTTGACCTCTAACTTGAAGTACAATGATGATTTGAATTCCGACCAATCCCTATCATGATGTGTGATGTTTTTATACCTGGAAATAACAAAAAATTAAAAACAATGGAAAACCTTATGAAATTAGCATCCACAGCAAAAGACCGGGGACTTTGGAAGGAATTGTCTAGGAAGAGAAAGGCCTTAAATCAAGTCAGTGCTATATCTATATATAATTTGTTAAAGCGTTGTATAGAAATGCTGTTATTATTAATTATTATTAATATTTTTTATTATTATTGTTATTATTATTATTATTATTATTATTATTATTATTATTATTATTATTATTATTATTATTATTATTATTATTATCATTATTATTATTATTATTATTACTATTATTATTATTATTATTATTATTATTATTATTATTATTATTATTATTATTATTATCATTATTATTATACAAATCGAGAGAAATGATAGAGCTAGGAGCTTTCGGAATACTTCCCTTTTGTTTCTTTTATCGTGGAACAGAAAACTGAAATATGAGAAAATCATGGTGCTCGACAGCAACAGACATGGCACTGCATGAGATTATGATGACTCCGCAGGTAATTTGTTTTATTTGGGTCGATCTTTCATTTTCCTCAGTGTGGTTTTCTCCATCTTGTTTATAAGTTTTAAACTATCAAAATTTAAAAAAGTGAATTTTTTCGACGAAGTTGTGGTTTGTTGCATATTCCTAAAAGATAGATACATGGCATAACTAAATTGAGTTATTCTGAAACACTGATATTGATATGGATGGACTTAACCCGGATTAAATACCTGACTCTAATAACGATGAGCTCGATGAATTATTTATCAAAAGATAATGAAGAGAAAAGATTTCCTTACCATAGTGAAGATGATCATGGCGGCAATAGCAATAACCTTGAATGATTCAACTTCCGTTTATTTCAAATCAATAATATTACACAATGACGTCATACATATTGAAGTATTTCATGGTAAGAATCGACTTGTACATATATACAGCTCTGATATCCGAACGCAACTATGGGCATAGTTTAAATTATTGTAATTAACAATATTTTGGGCCATTTTTGAGTTTTCCATTGCAACAATGAGCCCATAATAAATTGGGTTATCAGACCTGCAAATTTGTGCACATTGTTAGAATGCAAAAAAAAAAGGTAAATAAAAATAAAGAACAAAGAGAAAAGGAAAATTAATTTTTTTTAATGGAATGAGACAAATGAGTAAACTCCAGATCCAGTTAACCTGAATATTGAATATTAATATCGACGTTTTGGGTTTTCCCTTAATTACCATTATGAAAGAACGATGTTGATATTTTAAAGTTGGCAATTTCCATAAACTTACCATAGGTATTCAGGTGTAAATTGATCTTCTGGGTTCAGAGTGATGGCGCTTGATTTTCTAGTCAAGGAACAAGATAATCCATCATCCTGCATTATTAAAAATCTGTAAATCCTGCTACTAAATAGCTACTCCAGCTTATGATTCAATATGTAACCTTTTCCATTATTAGTCCTTCGAAGTACTGGTTACATAACACTTCCAACTGACTTATCTGTCCTTTTAAAAAAAAAACCCTTGAGCTTTTATATAGCGCAATATCCATTTAATATGCTCAAAGCGCTTTACAAGTGGTCCCTGATCAACAGCAACCCTAATATGTAGAACGAGATACGAAGCTTGTTGGAGAATATTGCAATTTTATCCAACTCTGTTAACGGCCAGGTACTCATTTTCACAAGAGTACGGTGAGAGAATGTAGTAAAGGGACTTTTCCAAGGACAACTCTGTGCCGAGCGAGGCTCGAACCCAGGACCTTCCTATCCGAAAGCGAGTGTCATAACACAAGACCACATAGCGGCACATTTTAACCAGTAGAATTTTAAACAATCAAAGCAAAGGATGATGATTATGAAGACCCTGCAGGAAATTTGTTTAATCTGGGTATATCTTTCATTTTGCTCAGTGTCATATTCTCCATCTTGTTTATAAGTTTTAAAGTAAATGTACGGGATGCCTTCCGAAAGCTCCTACATCCTCAGTATTCCAAGCCGGCTTGGGACAAATATATTTTATTGTTTACAAACAAAAGAACGAATAAAGTTGCCCTTACTTTTCTAATTCAGAAAAGTGAGTGGCGCAGGCACTTATGTTGATAACAACAAGTAAGGAAGTGCGTAGGAAAGAGCCAGAAGACAATAGAGAATAACAAATGTTGCGGCGGCAATGGGGGCTCGAACAGGCCCCGCGACCTTACTGGTACGGCAACTCCGCCTGGTCGGGGAGAGCGTGACTCTACCTTATGAGCTATCCACGATTCCCCCCCCCCCCCCCCAAAAAAAAAGAAAAAATAGATCGCTTTTAACCCTAGTCTTTTATTAGAGCCTTCTCTTCCTGACTTCTTGAGGTCACGGGTTCAACACACACACATACCCCGTGAAGTTAATTGGCCAACACTTAAGCTTAATGGCCAATATTCTCAACACAAACATGTAACATAGAAATGATTGAGACATTGAGTATGCTCCGGTATCTAGGGTGGATTTTTTCATTACTTGTTAGTTGTTACCTTACTTTTCTCTTTGTTATTGTTTTTTTAAATAGCAGCCAAGGACTAAAGAATGCTATTGTCGTGATGCAGCACATTATGCCAAAACGTGGGAAAATAAAGCGAATTAATAAACTAAAGTAATTATTCTATTTATCGAAGTGACGTTTTTCTTAAAGAGATAATTTGTTGTACTGGTCAACCTGATGCTATAAATTAATTGTTAAGGAGAGCTTGCAAAATATGATTTAGACTTAATTATTCCTTCGTGGAGGTACGTGAGTTTTGTATCTTAAACTCTAAATCTTGAAACTCTAAGTTTCGACTGGGTTGAGTTGGTTTTTTTTTTTTTGTTTTTTTTTTTTTTTGCTTCTTTTCTTGTTTTTGTTTAAACTCATTCCATTCTGTCCTGTCTGATGCGACTATATGGCCTTGTAGTACACTCGCCTTCAGACTGGAAGACCCAGGGTTCGAAATATTTTTTCTTCCGTCTATGTGTTTTGAAGTTATATATGTATCTTTTTATCGTTCTTGTTATTAGCCGACGAAAAGATTAATTGAGCCCGAAACGTTACCTGTTTGGCATTATGTTCTCTTTTGAAGCTTTTATAATCAGATTTTTTCAAACATTTCACATATCTGACCTTTTTCAACTTAAAATTTATGTTTTTTAGCCTCCGAGTCACATATGTGATCCATTGACTCCAAACGGTATTATTCGGGATGATTCAAACCCACTAAAAAGGAATTTACAATTAAAAGGATAAGATATACGAACTGGCGTCTTTTGCAATGCAAGAAATTGTATATTCCCCACAGTAACGAACAGAAATTCACCCCAAGTTTCATATATTATTACGTGGCTATAAATTCAATTTCCAGAAGCTTCGAATTCATCCTGAGGTATACCGCTTTAACACGGTGAGTCACATATTTACAAATCCGATAAACGCACGATCACAGATTCCAAATTCCACGCCCAAGACTTTTGTTTTTTTTTTTTGCCATCAACGTTTAGACATTGGAACAGCCAGCCTGTGGATGTTGTTAGCTCTGAAAAGCTTAAATATTTCATAGACAGAATCGCTTATGTACCACTCTAAACACCAATATGCACACCAAAGTCTGTGACAATACACCCAGGTGGTTTGCAAATATGCAAGAAGAAGAAGAAGAATAAGAAGAAAAAGAAGACGAATAAGAAGAAAAGGAAGAAGAAGAAGAAGAAGAAGAAGAAGAAGAAGAAAGAAGAGAGAGAAGAAAGGAGAAGAAGAAGAGAAGAAGAAGAAGAAGAAGAAGAAGAAGAAGAAGAAGAAGAAGAAGAAGAAGAAGAGAAGAAGAAGAAGAAGAAGAAGAAGAAGAGAAGAAGAAGAGAAGAAGAAAAGAAGAGAAGAGAAGAAGAGAGAAGAGAGAGAGAAGGAAGAGAGAAGAAGAGAAGAAGAAGAAGAAGAAGAAGAAGAAGAAGAAGAAGAAAAGAAGAAGAAGAAGAAGAAGAAGAAAGAAGAAGAAAAGAAGAAGAAGAAGAAGAAGAAGAAGAAGAAAGAAGAAGAAGAAGAAGAAGAGAGAAGAAGAAGAAGAAGAAGAAGAAGAAGAAGAAGAAAGAGAAGAAGAAGAAGAAGAAGAAGAAGAAGAAAGAAGAAGAAGAAGAAGAAGAAGAAGAAGAAGAAGAAGAAGAAGAAGAAGAAGAAGAAGAAGAAGAAGAAGAAGAAGAAGAAGAGAAGAAGAAGAAGAAGAAGAAGAAGAGAGAAGAGAAGGAGAAGAAGAAGAAGAAGAAGAAGAAGAAGTGAAGAAGAAGAAGAAGAAGAAGAAGAAGAAGAAGAAGAAGAAGAAGAGAAGAAGAAGAAGAAGAGAAGAAGAAGAAGAAGAAGAAGAAGAAGAAGAAGAAGAAGAAGAAGAAGAAGAAGAAGAAGAAGAGAAGAAGAAGAAGAAGAAAGAAGAAGAAGAAGAAGAAGAAGAAAGAAGAAGAAGAAGAAGAAAAGAAAGAAGAAGAAGAAGAAGAAGAAGAAGAAGAAGAAGAAGAAGAAAGAAGATAAAGAAGGAGAGGAGAGAAAGATCAGAAGAAGAAGAAGAAGAAGAAGAAGAAGAAGAAGAAGAAGAAGAAGAAGAAGAAGAAGAAGAAGAAGAAGAAGAAGAAGAAGAAGAAGAAGAAGAAGAAGAAGAAGAAGAAGAAGAAAAAAGAAGAAGAAAAGAAGAAGAAGAAGAAGAAGAAGAAGAAGAAGAAGAAGAAGAAGAAGAAGAAGAAGAAGAAGAAGAAGAAGAAGAAGAAGAAGAAGAAGAAGAAGAAGAAGACCAAGAAGAAGAAGAAGAAGAAGAAGAAGAAGAAATCCTTGGTGAGATGAGCAACTAAACGTGGCCAAAACATGTTACTTTTAAAACTCGAATCTCGAGTCATAGAGGAATCAATGTATTCGTTTACATCAATTGTCGAACACTACTTATGCATTTAATATCATATTTTTTTTAATACGAACTTTTGTTGGATATTCATACAACTAGTCAATGCGGTCCCAAGCACTTGGTTTTTATGAGAATGAGCAAGAAAATTACGTGTGAAAGATAGCGTTCGTATTTTCAGATTATATTCTTTAAATCCCTTCTCAAAAACTAAAATACAAGTCAAGACATAAGGCCATATTATTACAAATTTTATTTTGACAAAGACAACGATATTACATGCCAAGTATTCATTTTACACCTGATTATGTTGACAAAACGTGAATTAAGAGTCCTTTTTTACGCCGCAAAGAGACTCGATACAGGGAACTGTCGATGCAAAGGCGAGTGTTGTAAAACAAGTCCACACATTACGAGATCAGAACTTGTTTTGTTTAGTTAACCATAACTTAACTGCCGCAGTCTGTAGAGACATGAATTTAGACACATAACCGGAAAATTCGTCCTTCAAATATCGATTGATTTATGAAGCCCTCATCGTGGCAACATTCTCAAACCTGGGACCCAGATTTGAGAGTGTTTGCCACGATGAGGGTCATCTGTGACCCATTGCCTCAAAACTGTATTATGTCGTCGTCGAGGGTGGATGAGATGGTAAAAATTGAATTTATATCAGCCTAGATTGGAGTTTATATGTTTTATTGGGGAAAATGAATGCAGTATTTTAGAGCGCTGCATAACCACGATTTCCCATTTTTAATCAGTTTAACTTTAAATTGACTTTTTAGCAGCCGGTTCATACCGACATAGTACCGTTTTAAGACAGTAGGTTGCATTTAAATCGATTGGTATTTGAAGGACGAATTTGCTGGCTGAAGTTTTAGATACGCGGTTTTTTTTCTTTCTAGAGTTCGGCAGTTAACTGGTGAGGTCAATTGGGTGACAACTGTGTCTTTGTGTTCTTTATGTCTTTATATTCCTATTGCTTTTTTGGTGGCTTCAGTCGATTTATAATCTCTTTAATTCCATCATCCATAAGTATAAGTTCCACAGTTGGGTCCACGTAATTGTAAAAAACAGGGACGATAAGAAAACCTGCTAGGACGGGTAGCCATCTACGAAACATCAGAGGAATCCAATTGTTGTCATACATTAAATCAGCCACCCATCTGTTTGGAGGAAAAGTTTTATAAATTATCTCCGTAATAATTTTGATGGAATTAGTTTAATTTCATAGCGGCTATGTGGTCTAGTGGTACGACACTCGCTTTCAGATCGGAAGGTCTTGGGTTCGAGCCTCGCGCTCGACGCATAGTTGAGTCCTTGGAAAAGGCTCTTTACTCACATTCTCTCACCGTACTCAGGTGTAAAATGAGTACCTGGCCGTTAACAGCGTTGTCTTTGTCCGAAAAAAATTGTAATATCGCCTAACAGGCGTCATGTCCCGTCCTTCATGTTAAATGTTGCTGTTGGCCAGGGTCCCCTTGTAAAGCGCTTTGAGCACATTTAGTGGATATTGCGCTATATAAAGCTCAATTTAAAAGCTAAATAGCACCTTTTCCGTAATACAGTTCAATGAGGCGTACACAATTAAGTATTAGGAACAGTTTACAAGCTTCCTAACATCGAGTCGTGAAAAAATAAATGAAATGAAAAAAAATAAATTCTCTTTTTTTATCCCGAAAGGAAATTTACCTCTAAATTTTATTCCAATGGATGAATGAAGTAATCTAGGGGTCCGCCGCAGTGCAGCGCCGCAAAGAGAGCAAGGGCAAGAGGACTTACTCAAAGTCACATAGCGCGTCGGAGATGGAACCTGTCACCTCATGACTAATAATGAAACGTCATTCTGCGGTGCCTTGTATCATTTTTCTTCTTCTTCTTCTTCTTTTTCTTCTTCTTCTTCTTCTACTTCTTCTTCTTCTTCTTCTTCTTCTTCTTCTTCTTCTTCTTCTTCTTCTTCTTCTTCTTCTTCTTCTTCTTCTTCTTCTTCTTCTTCTTCTTCTTCTTCTTCTTCTTCTTCTTCTTCTTCTTCTTCTTCTCCCCTCCTCCTCCTCCTCCTCCTCCTCCTCCTCCTCCTCCTTCTTCTTCTTCTTCTTCTTCTTCTTCTTCTTCTTCTTCTTTCTTCTTCTTCTTCTTCTTCTTCTTCTTCTTCTTCTTCTTCTTCTCCTCCTCCTCCTCCTCCCCCTCATTCTTCTGCTTCTTCTTCTTCTTCTTCTTCTTCTTCTTCTTCTTCTTCTTCTTCTTCTTCTTCTTCTTCTTCTTCTTCTTCTTCTTCTTCTTTATCTCTGTTTCTATATCGTGAAACAAACAATATAATTTGCTACTTACCCTTTTGATAGGACATTAGTCTATCGCAAATTACTTTCTGCCGAATTTAACATTCAGCTACCCAATTACAGCTATTTGGACAGAGAGGGGGGGGGGTGTCTGAAAAAAAAGTCTTGAATTCACATGGACTTGATCTAAGTCTCTTTGAGTGTGAAGCGAGTGTTCTAACAACTGACGTGTTGGGAATACCACATCAAAGGTGTTAAATTTACAACGAAATCTTTGCTAATTCTTGGATAAGAAGCGTGTCAATACTAAAGAAGTTTTCGTTATATCTTTAAGATCCGATTACTGGTAATAGTAAGATGTAGAGTGGTTATTATTTTGTTTTGTTACCATATGGAAGAACACGAGTG
>NC_088362.1:12199586-12279586 GCF_034508935.2 Berghia stephanieae
ATAGATGGTAAAAATATGAAGAAAACACTTTCTTATATTATTTTTAAAAAACCTTTTTGCCACCACTACTAGACTTGTTGCGAGGACGTATTTTTATTTGATTTTGATGACGATTTTCTACACAGTTTCATTTCACCCCTAAACTGGTTTTAAAATGTTGATTACAAATTCGTAACCTTTACCAATCAGTATGAAGTTGTGCCAAAAGGTCGTTTTTTTTTACTTTCGCCACAAAAAATACTCCAATAATAATTCATTTGTCAAAACTGAGACAAAAAAATAATTTTCATCAATTTCTATCGATTCGATAATGTAAAATAACCCTCCCTCCCCCAACGCGAAGAAAAAAAAAAAAAAAGAAAAAGAACCCGGCGATCTAGCTCTAATATAATAGTAGAAATAATTCATCAAACGTTCACATTTTCGAGGCTTAAAATAGCCATAATTATTATAATTTTAATGCTATAGATTGTCAACTTTTCGTTTCGGTTTCACTATTAAACCTGGAGCAACTGATAAAATTATTTTCCCAATTAACTTAGTTTTAGAGCATTTTAGTGGCGAACGCCACAAAAAGAACGTTTGGTTCAACCTGATACTTAGAAAGACAAATAAACAAAATATTGAGCTGACAAGAACACATTGACCGTCGGTATCAAAGTTATGGCCCATCTGATTCTTATAAATTGTTCTATTACAGATACTAAGAAATTGTAGAAAACAGAACTAGCCGCATTCTAACAAATATCATTTTGTTATTGTTACATTAGCACTTAATTAATGTCATAAACCCGCGTCATTGTATTCGTATATTATTGTAAATTACATTAAATATAAGACAGGTTCTTCTCTACGGGTCATAAATTTGGATTTTTTTTAAATGACACAATTGTTATCGAAAAGAATGAGAAAAGTTTCAGCTTTGGACATTAAAAAAAAAAAAGTTATTTTCTACAAATAGACTTACTTTTAGACTAAGATAGCTTTTAATCACTCGAGTCGCTTTTAATCAAAATATCTTGTAATTATAACTTGAAGTAAGAAAAACAGCAATATAGGTACGTTGTTGTGATTGTCTATTGTGTTATTTTCAGCTACTAAAAGTCCGACAATGGTTTAATAATCCTTTAAAATAAGCGATATTTACTATAGGCATTCGTTACATTTTGTTGGAAAAAACTCGACTGTTCTGTAGCTGTAAATGTCCACATTCATATGATCATACTCCCCTTCCGAAAGCTCCGTGTGTTAAGGGAAAGAACCCAAATATTCCCTCAACTGAGAAAGAAAAAATTAAAACCAAGTATCTTTAACTAACCCTAATAGGAAAAACAAACACGCTATCACCGTTACTAAGACCTATAACTAACCCAAACAGAGAAGAAAAAAATCCTCCGACCTCGAGCTAACCTAATAGAAAAAAAACAACAAAAACAAACCAAGGACCGCTTTGCACTTGATAACCAAAACAATGGTAATAAAAATCAGGAAATTTTAACCTATCAAGGTTTATTCTAGAGTCCAGTGTTTTTAAAATGCTACTATATTTTAAATATTTTTAAACACCTGACAAAGGATCGGCGGTGAAAATAATAATTGAAAGAGCTGCTTGACCGATGAGCTTTCGGAAGGCCTCCTGTAGTAAATGTTCACATTCGTACTATCATTCTCTCCAATGTGAAAGAATGAGAATGTTAGTGTTAGGATACAGTTTCTCTTTAGATTAATAATCACAGAAACGACCGTACACACGAAATTTAAATAACCTCCACCTCAGATTGCTGTTCATGAATCCTTTTTAGCATTACAAACATATTGTGTCGTTTTATATCTGATGTGACCCGTGATAAAACTTATAAAATAATCAATATTTTTGAAGTTTCAGTTTAGCCTAATGTTATTGTTTTATTAGTACAATCGGATTTATCTTTCAATGTTCAAAGTCAGTGCTTTCTAGTGTAATTATTGAACAGAGAATTATATACTAAACATTATTACTTTTGCAAATGCAATTTTTAGGGCACATAAATCGACATAAATGTATTGAACATCTTGCTCTCACAGGAAATAATAATAATAATAATAATAATAATAATAATAATAATAATAATAATAATAATAATAATAATAATAATAATAATATAATAATAATAATAATAGATCTTTATTGTCCATAAATATGGCAATTTGTCATTTAGTTACACTTGTTATAATGTTAAACGATAAATAAGATTGAACAGATATTTCACTCCTACTTATTTTCTCTCTCTCTCTCTCTCTCTCTCTCTCTCTCTCTCTCTCTCTCTCTCTCTCTCTCTCTCTCTTTCTTTCTTTCACACGTGCGATATACACAACATAAACATATTCATTTCGTTTTCAATTTGTTACGATTGTGGCAATTCGACACCAAAAATTATCATCATTATCAATTGGTCAGTTAATCTTACATTAAATAAATTAATCAGTTAATCAGTCAACGAATCAATCCTTGGTTTTTCTGTACCATATGAAATATTCAAATTTTTATTGCTGATGGAACGAACGTTGATTTATACTTGTTAGTTCTACATTTAATCTGACAAAACCTTCTCCCAGATGGTAAAAGACTAAATTCATGGTATAAAATATGTTTTTTATTGTTGGTAATTGAGAATGCTTTCCTTTCTATTGCTTTTCCATGAATTCTTTCTACTCCATCAAGAGGATGGTTTATTATTTTTGATGCCTCTTTGATAGATTTTGAAATTTTTGTTTTATCTTTAAGTCGGCATCCTCCAAACCATATGGTGCAGCCAAACGCAATTACACTTTTAATCAATGAGTCATAAACTCTTAACATAGTTTTCTTCCTTACTTGAAATGTTCTCAATTTCCTTAGGATGTATAATCTTTGGGCAACTTTCTTAGATATTATATTAATATGTTGAGAGAAATTGAGGGAACTATCAATGGTTATTCCCAAATATTTAAAATAGTCAACTATCTCAACATCATCTTTACGATGCCACACACTTTAAGTCGTTTTTATTTTTTACACCAAACACCTGTTCTTTCGTTTTTTCAACATTTAATTCAAGCTGATTTTGTTTACACCAATCGGTGAATATATTTATTTGTTTGAAATAATTCTTTTCGGTAACTTTATCTTTTAATAAGCCAAGAATAGCAGTATCATCTGCATATTTCACTATAAAACAATTTTCAAAGGATGGTCTGCAGTCGTTGGTGTATAAGATGTACAGGATTGGGGAACTCACACAGCCTTGGGGACATCCGTTCGACAACGTTCTTTTGTTGGAGATATGTTCACCCAATTTTACACATTGCGGTCTATGGGTCAGAAACTCTTTATACCATTTAATAAGGTAGTTTGGAATATCCATGCTGCACAACTTTTGAAGCAAAATATCTGTGTTCATGGCATTAAAAGCTGACGAAAAGTCGACAAACAGGATTCTGGCGTAATTCGAGGGCGTTTGGTCAAGGTGTTTCGAGATCAAATTTGTGGCGGTTAATAGTGCGTCTTCAACACTGAGAAGTTGCTGGTATGCAAATTGGTACGGATCTAGCAATTTCAGGTCATAACATTTTTGTAGGAGCTCAGATTTTAAAATTTTTTCTAAACATTTCATTACAAGCGATGTAAGCGCCACTGGACGGAAGTCATTCAATACGGTCGGACAACGCTTTTTTGGAACTGGAACGACAATCGATGTTTTCCAAAGTACTGGCACTGATTGTTCATCGATTGACCTTTGAAAAAGTTTTGTATAAGGTATAGCCAGTTGTTGGTGACAGTTTTTCAAAATAGTTCCGGTAATGTTGTCTGGTCCTGATAGAAGGTAAAAAGAGTAAAGGTAGACCAAGAAAAACACATTTGAATAGTTTGAACAGCTGGATGACAAAGAAAGAGAAGAGTAATATTAGTTTTCTGAGGTTATCTGATCAGAGAGATGAATGGCGTATCAAGATCACCGATGTCTGGCACAGACTTGGTACTTGAAGAAGAAGATCACTTTTGCACAGACAGATGTGTAAAGAAGGTGCGAGCGACTTAATTTTTTTTTCTACAAAGACTCAGAATGTATTGGGTGAATTTAAACAGATCCCAAAGCCAAAAGGAGCGTAAGAAACGTGTACTTATTTTCAGGTCTGATAACCCAAATCATTTTAGGGCTCATCATTGTTGTAATGGGAATCTCAAAAAAAAGTGACGCAAAATATTGTCTTTTTACAAGAATGTTAAACTAAATAGACCAAGAATTGCGTTTGGATTTCAGACCTGTATTTGTACACGTCGAGCAGAAGCAAAAAAAAAACAACAAAAAAACAACGAACGTTTGTCTTGATCATGATGTATAATAAATATTTGCCTATCGGTAGGAGACAACCAATGAAAATGCTATCGATATCGAAAATAAAGATGATGATAATATATCTATGAAGATAAAGTAGTTGGAATGATAATAGGGCCTAACGATTATAATAATAATAGCAATACAAACAATACTAATAATAATAATAATAATAATATTAATAATATTAATAATAATAATAATAATAATGATGATGATGATGATGATGATGATGATAATAAATAATAATTTAATAATAATAATAATGATAATGGTGATAATAATAATAAATAATAATAATAAATAATAATAATAATAATATAATAATAATAATATATAATAATAATAATAATAATAATAATAATAATAATAATAATAATAATAATAATAATAATAATAATAATAATAATGATAATAATAATAGTAAAAATAATAGTAATTGTTATTATTATTTATATTGTCTAGATACTCAGTTATTAACATTGTTTAAATTGTCCCGATATTTGCTTGCGTTATCATGAACGTCGTCATAGTCTTAAATAACTTCAATATTGGACATTTTAATAAGAGGCTATTTTCAAACAGACGCTTTCGAATAAATAAATTAATCTTTTGACAATAATGTCAATAGCAGAGGTTAAAATGAATGGGAGGAGAACCGTAAATCATTGAAATCAATAATTCGCTGATAATGTGTATTTACTTTACCCCCGACTCGGCAGTCAACGATATGTCAGAATTACGCCACATGGTCTGGCAGTAGAATGGTTTTACAATTTGAAAAAGTGTATTCGATCAAAGCCATCGTTAAGTTGTAGAGCCTGACCGTGGCCTTCGTAAAGTTATGGCCTGACACTGACCAAAAAATGACGTCAAAATGCCAGTCTTTTGCCACAAAAGAAAACAAATCGTGAGTTGTATTCAATAGTTCAACCAATGGGATCATTTGTTTCCATGAGCTCTACTAACGACAACTCACTAGGCGGGGCAAAAACCAAATAATGACGTCAAACTGCCAGTCCTTTTGGATTTCAGTATCAGGCTATAACATAACGATGGCTACGGCCTGACACTGAAACCTCAAAAGACTGGCATTTTGACGTCATTAATTGTTGTTTTTTTTTTTGCACCGCCTAGTGAGTTTTCGTTAGTAGTGCTCATGGAAACAAGTGGTTCCATTGGTTGATCTATTGAATACAACTCACAATTTGTTTTCATTTGTGGCCAAAGACTGGCATTTTGACGTCATTTTCTGGTCAGTGTCAGGCCATAAATTTACAAAGGCCACGATCAGGCCATAACTTTACGACGGCCACGGTTTCAGCCTGACACTGAAATCAAAAAAGACTGGCATTTTGACGTCATTATTTGTTTTTTGCACCGCCTACTGAGTTGTCGTTAGTAGTGCTCATGGAAACAATTCTATTCATTGATTGAACTATTGAATACAACTCACGATTTGTTTTCTTTTGTGGCAAAAAAATGGCATTTTGGCGTCATTTTTTGGTCAGTATCAGGCCATACCTTAGTCGTGCTCATGGAAACAAGTGGTCCCATTGGTTGAACTATTGAATACAACTCACGATTTGTTTTCTTTTGGGGCCAAAGACTGGCATTTTGACGTCATTTTTAGGTCAGTGTCAGGCTATAAGTTAGCGATGGCTACGATCGTAGCCATCGTTATATTATAGATAGAATGCGCTTGGCCAAGGAGTTCACAACATTGCCACCCGGAAGTATAACGGACCAACACACAAACTCTGTGTAACCATGAACTTTTATAGTCTGGTTAATACAGTTTAGTGAGAACAACTCACAAACGCGGATGGCAAAAACAATAACAAAGGCCTGAGTGACGTCATCTTCGAACTATCTATAGCCTGATACTGAAATCCAAAAGGACTGGCATTTTGAAGTCATTATTTGGTTTTTGCACCGTCTAGTGAGTTGTCATTAGTAGAGCTCATGGAAACAAGTTATTTCATTGGTTGAACTATTGAATACAACTCACGATTTGTTTTCTTTTGTGGCAAAAGACTGGCATTTTGACTTCATTTTTTGGTCAGTATCAGCGTGGCCTTCCTAAAGTCATGGTCTGATACTGACAAAAAAATGACGTCAAAATGCCAGTCTTTTGGATTTCAGTATCAGGCTATAACATTACGATGGCTACGTTCGATCCCTACCCATGGCAGGCTGAGTTTTTGAGATGATTTTCATTTTACTTTTACTTATATTTTTTTGCTTTGTCTGGCACTGATTCAGACACACTTTTTTTCAGATTTTTATTTTACACCAGTGCCTGACGTTTACATATATGCAGGTCTGACAGCCGAACCCATTTATGGGCTAGTTAACATGGTTATAATGTACAATATTTTGCGTCAATTTTTTTGGGATTTCCATTACAACAATGAGCCTATAAGGAATTGGGTTATCAGACCTGCAAATAAGTCCACGTTGCCAGATCCCTGATTTGTCATTTTGAAATTATTCTAATTCTACACATTAAGAATTAATTTTTTGAGCTTCACGAAAACCTTTCAAAACTGAATATGCAGAAATGAATAGACGTCAAACCAAAGACAAAAAATAAATAACACTGACCGTTTGAGGCTCAAATCCTTCTTCATTTAATAACAGAAACAATACTCTTCAACAGTCGTAACGTCACTTCCTTCCTAATGACGCATGGTAACTTAGTAACACTGGCTCTAAACTATTGAAACAATGGCGGACGCCCGTATGAAATATTTCTCCGGCGAGCGTAAAGGGTATCCAGAGGAAAAAGAACACATCAATTTGTTTTTACTTTTACACATTCTGATCACAAGGCATATGAAAAGTTCTAGCCATCATGAAAAATAAAAAGTAATGATTTTCTTTGTTTAGAACCAAGATGGCCGCCGTTGCCTGGAAGCGTGACATCAGACTATTGAATCGTATTAGGACAGCAATATCTCACGTTTATTCAGATAGACAGTAGAATAGTTCATGGAACATCCAACTCACTCACTTACTCACTCAATCCCATGACCGGGTGGTCGCAAAGGGGGGGCAAGCGGGATTTGGTCAATGAAAATCCTTAAACGACGTTGAATGTATAAATGAATCCGTTTAGAAGATGTGTCGAAACTCAACCTTCATTGCTAGTTGATTGAGAAATGGGTATGACAATTTAAGTACTTAAAACAAATGAACTGAACTTGTTGACAATCAAAGGTTAACTGTATCATAAAATCCAATTTCAATCCTTATCTGGGGTTGGCACACACACACACACACACACACACACACATAGATGCAAAAAACACACACATATATACATACACACATACATACAAACCTACATGCATATATACATACATACATACATACATACATCGATACAAGCATGCAGACATACATACATACATACATACATACATACATACATACATACATACATACATACACACACATACATACATACATACATACATACATACATACATACATACATACATACATACATACATACATATATACATACATACATACATACATACATACATACATACACACATACATACACACATACACAATTGTAATATCGCCTAACAGGCATCATGTACCGTCCTACGTGTTAAATGTTGCTGTTGGCCGCTTTCAGCACGTTTAGTGGATATTGCGGTATATTAAAAAATCTTTTTAAAAAAAGCTCAATTACACACATACACAAACACACATCAATACACACATAAACATACACATAAATACACACATACACACACATACACACTGGGACTAAAGTGACATTACTTTGATTTCCAGGTAGAAAGCATGATATATAGATGTTATCAACATCAAAAGACCGATATACTCAGTGTGTCAATAAACTGTTCTAAGACATAAGGTCCACCTTATCGATTGTCAGACGTTGATTGATGACAACGTAGTTCAATTCTCTTTAGTAGCCATATCGCAATATAAATATAATATCATAATGAAATCCGACGATCTGGGTTCATGTCCACAAAAACTCAGCAATTTCTATATGTCTCCACGATTTTCTCTGAAGTGGCTAGAATAGGATGTCGAAGAAATGCACAAAGAAAAGTCGTCCGTCTCATCCAATGGCTAGGTTATCATCATCATCATTGCCTTTTTCACCCTGGGTCAGGTTATAGGCCACAGACAAACAGTTTCCATCCTTCTCTATCCTGAGCTAACTTTACCACTTCTCTGTATATCAGCTTAAATTCTGTCATTCCAGAAAATCTTCGGTCGCCCAAGCAAAAAAAAAAAAAAGGATCTGATTTGTCTGTCTGCGTTTCTGTAACGGTTTAAGTTTAACGGAAAGGGTGTTAACCCTTTGCCAACCCCAACCTGGAGGACCAGGTGACTCAAAGATGGGTGAATCACACACCATTAGTCGCCTTTTACGACACGCTGGCTTGGCGTTGGGCTATTCTTGACCCTCTCAGTTGAGGGACCCCGGAAACCACACGGCTAGGTTATACATTACTATTAATTGGATTCAGTAGTTTGATGTCACGCCGCCTGGCAACGGCGGCCATCTTGGTTCTAAACAAAGCAAATCATTACTTTTTATTCTTCAAGCTGACTAGAACTTTTCATATGCCTTGTGACCAGAATGTGTAAAAGTCAAAACATGATCAAATTTATGGGGTTTTTTCCTTTGGATACGCTTTTATGCTCGCCGGAGAAATATTTCATACGGGCGTCCGCCATTGTTCCGATAGTTTAGAGCCAGTGTTGCTAAGTTACCATGCGTCATTAGGAAGGAAGTGACGTCACGACTATTGAATCCCATTAGTTTCAAATAGCGTACAATGGCATCCAAGGCAATGATTCATAAAATACTGTGTTTTAACGCGAGGTCTCAAGTTTGAGAGGTTTGTTAAAATGACTGCCATTTAAATTGAAAGATATAGATAGTATGCGCTTGGCTAAGAAGCTCATAACATTGCCATCCGGAAGTATAACGGACCAACACACAAACCTGTGTGTATCCATGAACGTTTATAGTCGGTTTAATACAGTTCAGTGAGCATTACTCATAAACGCGGATGGCAAAAACAATAACAAAGGCCTGAGTGACGTCATCTTCGAACTATCTATACATTACTATGTTAGTGTCAAATAGCGTAAAATGGCATCCAAGGCAATAATTCATAAAATACTGTGTTTTAACGCGAGGTCTCAGGTTTGAGAGCATTGCTAAAATGACGGCCATTTAAATTGAAAGATATATGAAGGACACTTTAAAAACTTTAAATAGAAACTTAAAACACATCTCTTTAGAAAATCATTTGATGTTTAACATTTCTATTAGGCCTACATATTATAGATATCCTAAATTTTCATCTTGTAGCACAGTGCGTGGTAATTCAATTACAAATTGATTGATGCTATTCCAATATGATAGATTTTATGCTTAAATTATCAATTTATTGTTGTGTTTTATTTACCTTGTAAAGCGCCTCTGAGAACATTGTGGATCTAGGCGCTATATCAATTCATTCATTCATTCATTCATTCATTCACGTTTTTCGGCAACGTTTTAAATACGTGTCTTACGAGAGTATGACAGTTTAAAACTAGAGCATTTATATAGAGCAATAGCCACTTATTAATGTGCTCAAAGCGCTTAACAAAAGGTCCCTGACCAATAACAACACATAACATGTAGAACGAGACATGACGCCTGTCGGGCGATATTACAATTTTATTCCGGACAGAGACAGCGCTGTTAATGGCCAGATACTCATTACGGTGAGAGTCTTTTCCCAGGACTCAACTATGTGCTGAGCGAGGCTCGAACTCAGGACCTTCCTATCCGAAGGCGAGTGTCATACCAAGAAAAGAAAAGTTTTCTCATTGTAACCTATATTCTAACATCTGCCAAGGCTAAATTGGGGCACACACTTTCAGGGAGAGAATTCAGTCGCCCATGCCATTTGTATAATGCTTTAAAAATTCCTGGACAATTTTCTTAACACAGTAGATCTTTAATAGAAAATGGGCAGTGGTGAACTGATGTACATAATATATATATGTATATGTATATAATATATATATATATATATATGTGTGTATGTGTGTGTGTGTGTGTGTGTGACCCACCGTCCCAAAACGGTATTATGTCGGGATAAACCAGATGCTATAAAGTCAAATTATAGTTAAACTGGTCAAATCTATGAATAATTTTCTATTAAGCACTCTAAATTATGATATTCATTCTCCTCAATGAAGCATATAAAATCAAGGCAAATATATATGGCTACAAATTCAATTATCAACAATTTAATCATCCCGACTTAATACCGTTTTGAGACGAAGGGTCACATATATATATATATATATATATATATATATATATATATATATATATATATATATATATATATTATAATACCCTAACAGTTAATTTACAATCATAATATTACCACATAGACCTTGAGAAGAAAGGCATGGTCAATGGCCAGCAGGAATCGACCAGAAAACGGTAGTAAGTTCAAACATTGGCCCCCTCCCACTTCCACCCCACCTCAGGTAAACGCAATCACTTTCATATAATTCCCTTTGTTCCTGTCAATGTTTGAATTCGTGACTAAAGAACCAAAGATATGGATCTCATCATTTGTGAAGTGTTAACACTATCTTAGTGTTGTTGAAAATGACATGAAATTCGGTGCTATTTTTTCCTGTTTTACATCCTTATCGAAAAGACTGTGAATGTCACGGACGGTAGGAATTAATTTCCTTTTTGTAACTTACCGCATCAGGATATATTTTTTCGGATTGATTTAGTTACTAAAATGGGATTTATGATAAAGAGTAGCCATTTGAGTCATATAATTTGTTGCATTAAAGAGGAATATTGTAGCTTATTTTAAAGTGTCAAAGAATAATATTTCGAATTTCTGGTTGTCATGACTTTTCGGGGTTTGGCTGACACAAACATTGTTGATCGGTGCTCTCTCTCTTCTGATTATGTCCTAGGAACATTGTCTCTTTAATTTAACATTCGATGACATGATACGCAATGTGTCATATCGTGCCAAAACGGTGTTATGCCAGCGTAAACCAGATGCAAAATAAATAAAAAATTACTTTAAAGTAATAGTGACCTAAAATATATAAATTTCGTTTACCATTTATTGAGAATTGTCTTCAATAAGATATAAAATAATTGAAGTTTCATATTTTTAGTGTCATCATCATAATACTTATTTGAGATGGTGGGTCATACATAATACCTAGCTCTCTATGAAAAAAAAAAGAAATGAGATAATTACTGTTGACCAGATTCTAGTTCTGAAACCCTAAAGAACAACGTACAACTTTGCTTTTAAGTCGCCAAAAAAGTTGGAAGCCATTGTAGTGATCTGGAGTGGTCGCACTAGTAAGGCATAAGTACCTGGAAGTGCTATTCAGACCTCGCAGCTGTTTATGCAGAGTTGCCACCATGACTATTTGTCTTCGACAAAAACACAGGAGACAAAAACACACGAAACATTGAACCCGATAAAAGGACTTAACTCTCTCCTTACCAGAGATTTTCAGGATTTTCCCCAAAACTTCACATCTAACTGACACAAAATATAGATATATTTTTATCACGCAAACACAATACTAGCAGTAAAGTTTTTTTCCATACATACTTTCTTTAGCAAAACATGCTCAACACACACTGTTCATTTTCTTTAAATATTATGACGTACAAAAGAAATTTGAAAAAGAAAATGTTAGTTCTATCGTAACGAATGTGACGATTTTCCTATAGTTGGTAAGGAGAGGGTTAAGCTAGAAAAAAAAGAAGAAAAAAAAAAGAATATGACCCATCGCGTGACCGAATGAACTACATTAGTGTAGTTAAAAATAATTGTGATAAAAATTTAAAATGATCAGAATATATTCATCTATTAAAATTTTAAACAAAAATTAATTTAACAGCTTTTAAAAAAAGAACATTTACCAAACACGGAACGTCTCGAGCTCATAACTCTGTTTTCAGCCAACAACAAAAAGCACTTAAAACATAAATGCATGACTAAAAATCTAGATTCACGACAGAGAAATATTCAGTTTTATGAAATTTGAGAAACTAAATACATTCTTCTTAATGAACGCTTAGAATCTTCACTCAAAGTTTCCATTTTCAGTGTTAGATTCAGAATGACATGGTAATGTTTAGAGGAGATTGGTAACAAACGACGTGCAATTATTTTCAGGTCTGATAACCTGACGCAATTAATTATCGGATTGTTTTAACAATGTCGTTTTTTTTTTATACAGCGCTTATTCTCGAGTAAAACACAAGCTCTGGTCACTTCAAAACATAATTTAAATAATGGCCATCTTGATTGTTCCAAGAGGCAATTATTATAGTCAAGCTACAGCTCTGTTTATTTAATAAAATAACACTTACTCACACAGCACAAACATAAATTCTCCCTCTCTCTCTCTCTCTCTCTCTCTCTCTCTCTCTCTCTCTCTCTCTCTCTCTCTTTCTTAAAAGTATTACATGGCCGTATTTTGGTAATTTTTTACTTGAACCCTCTCCTTACCACGCATAGGAAAATCGTCACATTCGTTACGATACAACCAACCTTATTCTAATTAATACTTCTTTTGTACATCATAACATTTAAAGAAAATGAACAGTGTGTTGCATAGCATGTTGTGCTAAAGAAGTTATGTATCGCAAGAACTTACTGCTATTGTGTTTGAGTGATAAAAATATATTTGTGTGTTATTTAGATGTGCAGTTTTGGGGAGAATCCTGAAAATGGCTGGTAAGGAGAGAGTTAAACCCAAATCTCTCCAACTGGTAAATTCCGACATAATTACATATAAAGACGTTTTTGTGACCCTTCGTCTCAAAGCGGTATTAAATCGGGATGATTAAAGTGTTGAAAATTGAATTTGTAGCCATAGACTTGCCTTGATTTTATATGCTTCATTGAGGAGAATGAATATCATAATTTAGAGTGCTAAATAGAAAATTATTCATAGATTTGACCAGTTTAACTATAATTTGACTTTATAGCATCTGGTTTATCATGACATAATACCGTTTTGAGACGGTGGGTCACATTTGTACTATTCTGTCGTACTTTGAAAAATCACATTTAAAAAAAAATTGGCCAGAAAACTTGACCTTCAAGTATATCGATGAAAATGACCTTCATCTTGGGGAAAAAAAACCCCTCCAATTTATGATTTCGCAAAGTTCCAGGTTGGAGTGCTTTTTTTTAACAAGACGAGAGATCTTTTAATGTATCGATTTTTAATTCTCTCCTTACCGACCATTTTCAGTATTTTCCCCAAAACAGCAGGCTTACCAAGCAAAAAACTGGATTTTTACAACTCAAACACGCTCTCTACAAAACAACTTTATGTTTTTATTATTTCAACAAAGATCGTTATTCAAAGTTTGTGATGTACGAAATAAATCTGAATAAGAAAAATGTATATTTTGTCGTAACAAATGTGACGATTTTGCTGTAGATAGGTGGTAAGGAGAGGGTTAAGGGGTGAGTTTTCTGGTCAAAATTTTAAAATTCCATACTTATTTCTTCACAGTTCGGCAATAGTGCGGCTATGTGGTCTAGTGGTCTGACACTCGCTTTCGGATCAAAAGATCCTGGGTTCGAGCCTCGCTCGGTGCGTAGTTGAGTCCTTGGAGAAGGCTTTTTACTCACATTCTCTCACCGCACTGGGACGTAAAATGAGTACCTGGCCGTTAATAGCGTTGTCTCTGTGCGAAAAAATTGTAACTTCGCGTAACAGGCGTCATATCTTGTCCTACATGTTAAATGTTGCTGTTGGCCAGGGACCCCTTGTAAAGCGCTTTGAGCACGTTTAGTTGATATTGCGCTATATAAAAGCTCATTTAAGTGTCATTCAGTCCTCATCGATAACATTGTCAAGCCATAGAATGTCAGTTTCAGACCACCTTTGACTCCTTTAGTGGACTGTGAAAAACGGTTATCTCCACCTTTCCTGATTTGGGTTATATCAACACGTTAATACGATTGGGTATGCTCTATAGAATTAATACAATGCATTACTACTGCTACCATCTACTACTACTACTAGCAATGCACCTGTTTGACGTCATCGCGGTTTATTTCTGGAATGTTTTGGGTGACTAATACACTTGTGAAGTTAGTCTGGTTGATTTCAATTCATATCTTTGGAATATGAAATTCTGATCTGTATGGATGAAGTAACAAACATAACGGCTAGACTATTCTCACACAGAGTACCACGACCACTGTCACTACACAGCCACCACTATTACCAGCAGTCCATACCTGTACCGACCAGCATCACCACCACAGCCGCAGCCGTCACCACCATTATCATCATCATCATCGACATCACTATCATCATCATCATTAGCCACAGGATGTCATTTTTTTTTACTTTGCGAAAGGCCTAATGGGACCATCGCCGTAAAATCCACAAATCCGTCATGGTACTATCTGGTGCCCACTCTCCGAATCTTGTCAAATGATCCATTTAATCCCAAGCTGCACTCGCACATTATAATACCGATCTATCGAATGTGATACAGCTCGATGTCTTACAGTGACCGCCAACAGATAGAACGAAGATGACGTTACTCAAGCCTGCGTTATTGTATTTTGCCATCCCTTTTGTGAGTGATTCTCACTAATCTGAATTAACCATACTATTAAAGTTCATGGTTACACATAGTTTTGTGTGTTGGACCGCTTTACTTCCGGATGGCAATGTTGTGAGCTTCTTAGCCAATCGCATACTATCTATATCTAAAGCCAGGAGTTCCTTTCTTCACACTTGAATTGGATGGTTGTAAGGATCTCACCCATGGATAGATTGGATGGATATATAGATAGACGGATTGATGAATAGATTGATAGATAAATAGATCGATAGATAGATTGAAAGATAGATGGATAGATAGATAAGTAGATGGCTGGATGGATGGATAAATAGATCACTGCAATGCTAGATGGACTAATATGTAAAGGAGGGAGAAAGGTGGGGGAGGGAGAGAGAGAGAGAGAGAGAGAGAGAGAGAGAGAGAGAGAGACAAGAAAAAATGAGAATGAGAAAGTGGATTACAGAAAGAGAAAGGACGAAAGGGAGAGGAGGAGGAGATAAAGGGAGAGGAGGAGGAGATGAAGGGAGAGGAGGGGGATGAGGAGGAGGGAGAGGAGGAGGAGGAGGAGGAGGAGGAAGAAAGGGTGGTAGAAAGAGGAAGGGGCGAGGTCAAGTCAGGTGTTGATAACCTTGTCCTTGTGTATACGACTTGTACATTTTGATATGGTCTCAAGTGACCCATTCCACGACACAACAACCTCATAGTTTTATCAGGGTGACACTTTGACCTCCAAATCGATAAAGATTTGCTTTCTTTCCATTTTTGCAATCTTACCACTTTGAGATATAAAAGAAATTAAGGAGAGGGCACCAGTATAAGATAAATATCTGAACAAATGTGTATGAAAAGTGCCAGACAAAGCATGAAAGAAAAATAGAAGAAAAAAAGTCGAGGTCGATTCTTTTCTTCAATTTTTTATTTCTTGCTTTGTCTGGCACTTTGAGGTAGGTCAACAGTCGTTTTCAACTTAGGGATCGTCATCAAATCCAAATTCTCCTGCACGAAAAAGACAGTTGCAACTGATTGCTGCCCTTTAGATAGATTACGAAACTTCTACATTTTGCTCAGAAAAAAATGATATAATGGACACGCGCCATAGGCGTCAATTAATGTTTAATAAGTATTCTGATATAGGAAAGAAGTTATGTTAGAATGCTTCCCTAGAGCAGATAGAGAAAAAAAATAATCTGGTCGAAACTGTGGAATGTAAAAATGTTGAGCAATAAATGATTATAACAGTTTCAATAGAAAAAAAAATTAAAAGAACAAAACTCCTTCTGCTATCCTTTATCCCGACTGGATTAAATGTGAATATGCTTCCCTTTTATCTCTTTTTTTACTTGCAGTTTTATTTTTTTAAACTGTATCCGTTCCTGGCTAATGAAGAATTTTGGGCCCGTAACTCTACATGTTAAGTATTTTTTATTCCTTTTTTGAAAACGGTATAACTCACTCATGAGGAGGACGAGGATGAGGCGTAGGGGGAGAAGAAGAAGACGAAAAAGAAGAAGAAAAAGAAGAAGAAGAAGAAGAAGAAGAAGAAGAAGAAGAAGAAGAAGAAGAAGAAGAAGAAGAAGAAGAAGAAGAAGAAGAAGAGTGACCGTAAGGACTTCTATGAAACTCGTGAATAAATATCCAGACTTTTTCGTTATCTACCAACAATCCGGTTCGCTTCATTGCCGATTCCCGATACAAAAATGTCTTCTTGCCAATCTTCCTCGTCTCAATCGTGTGATATAAATTACTCGATTCATGTTACCACTCTATCGTATCGTAACGCAATAATAAGGCACCCATTCAGTCATCCATACACACGAACACCCCCTCCCCACGCTTCTTCTCTCCCTCTCTCTTGCTTCCACTCTGTTAAACACACACATGAAAACAAACACATACACACACACATATACACACACACGCTTACTGTTGACTGGATATTATAATCATTCAATCTTTCAATTCTTTATTTGGTGATTGCCTTCGATTGGATTTCGACAGATTTGATTTCGACATTATTGTGATTTGCATTATACTATTATTTCTTTCGTGCCTGGATAATATATTCCCTGTTTCAGTGTAAGTTTCCTCGTTATTGCTATGTGATTATGATTGTGCGGCTATGTGGTCTTGTGGTATGACACTCGCTTTCGGATTGGGTTCGAGCCTCGGTCGGCGCATAGTTGAGTCCTTGGAGAAGGCTCTTTACTGATATTCTTTCACCATACTCAGGTGTAAAATGAGTACCTGGCCGTTAACAACGTTGTCTCTGTCCGAAAAAAAAATGTAATATCGCCTAACAGGCGTCATGTCCAGTCCTACATGTTAAATGTTGCTGTTGGCCAGGCACACCTTGTAAAGCGCTTTGAGCACGTTTAGTGGATATTGCGCTATATAAAGCTCAATATGATTAACCCTTTAATAGCTAGATGGAGTTATGATTTTTTCAGATCATAATTGTGACAAAACCTAGGTGCACATATTTTCAGGTCTGATAACCGAAAACAATTATGGGCTGATTTAACATTGTTGTAATTAACAACAATATTTTGCCTTGATTTGAGAGTATTTTTATTACAAAAATGGGCAATTTTGGATAATCAGACCTGCAAATAGGTATACGTCAGACATAACGTACAAAACTGGATTCTATACGGGTCAAAAGGCTGCTTAAAAATTACTATTAAAATAAGCATAATTCTGAGATTTACTATTTGTCAAATTAAGAAATTACTATGTTCGCTGTCCTCAGTAAAACATATAATGAGTTTAAGTTTCATAATATTAGGTATATTTTTAAAATTATAAATTCAATTTTAGTATATTATCAAACACCACAACAATATATCGGTCACAATTTCCTTGCGTCTATAGAAGGAAAGGAAATGATGTCACTCAGCTCTTTGTTTTTGTTTTAAACAGTCTGTTAGTGATTAGTTCTCACTAAATTATATCAATCAGACTATAGACGTTCAAGGTTACATACACAGGTTCGTTTGTTGGTATGCTTAATTTGACTAACAAGCATTTTACCTAAACGTAAAAATCAAAATAGTTATGACACTTGACTTGTGATCCGTAGGTGCAGGGTTCGAGTCCTGATGTGGACGTATAAATAATATAAATAATATAATAATAATTGAGCTTTTATATAGCGCAATATCCACTAAACGTGCTCAAAGCGCTTTACAAGGGGTCCCTGGTCAACAGCAACATTTAACATGTAGGACATGACATAACGCCTGTTAGGCGATATTACAATTTTTCGGACAAAGACAACGCTGTTAACGGCAAAAAGGGTACTCATTTTACACCTGAATACGGTGAGAGAATGTGAGTAAAGAGCCTTTTCCAAGGACTCAACTATGCCCCGAGCGCGAGGCTCGACCCCAGAACCTTCCGATCCGAAAGCAAGTGTCATACCACAAGACCACATAGCCGCACAAGACATAGAAAGTTGAGTCCTAAGGACAGACCTTTTACTCACATTATCTCACCATATCCAGATGTGAAATGAGTACCTCATTAGCTACAGCAATGGCTTTTGTTGGAAAATAAATTGTATTACCTCATTACATATTGTAGACGTCCTGACTAGTCCTATATAGCATGTGTTGTTTTCGGCTTGGGGCCCCTTTACACCGCTTTGAGCATACTCAATTCTCTTATTAAAATGTAATGATAAGTATTGAAATGTAAGCTCCAATTTATTAAACGAAGACAGATACTGTGGCCGTTTCGGGTTTCCCGTTTATCAACAAACTACGATGAATGAAACGTGTTTCGTTCATCGTGTTTTGTTGATAAAGGGGAAGCCCGAAACGTGTTTCGTTCATCGTGTTTTGTTGATAAAGGGGAAAACCCGAAACTTCCACAATATATTATTAGGTCTTCGTTTAATAAATTGGAGCTTACATTCAAATACTTATTTTATTTTTTCCTTCGAGCTTCAAGAAGCAACATTTTCATTATAAAAAGTGCATTTGTATCCATATTGTAAGGTTTAGAACGGAGGAATTAATCGTTTTCTCTAATTATTAGGTCTTAGTTTAATAAATTGGAGCTTATATTTCCATACTTATGTTTTCCTTCGAGCTACAAGCAGCAACATTTTCATTATAAAAAGTGCATTTGTATCCATATTGTAAGGTTTAGAACGGAGGAATTAATCGGTTTCTCTAAGAATGAAATAACAGCAATGCTATTCAGACTTAGGATAAGTCCAAGCTGGAATCGATGTTGCTGCTCTCTTGATGAAAAGGATTAGATCTGATGTCAGGTCAAGAATGAAATCGAACCGGATTGAAAAGCGTCACTACATAAAGCTTTATTTACGTTTTGTATCGAACTTGCAATCAAATTCAGCGTAATTTTATTGATTTTTCTGTTTTGTTTATGTTTTGGTTCGTTTACCCCTTATTACATTTATTATTGATTGCTATTTATTATTAACCCGAAATGTGTTATAGCTTTCGATTTCTAATCTTTCCAGCAGCGATAAGAAACTGGATCATTGGTGCAATCTAAATTGGTGTCAAATAGCTTCTGATTAAAGGTGACAGATATTAAGTGGTTGTAAACAAATTTTATTAGAATGAGGGTCATGATGATGGAAATGATGTCCGAGATGATGAATGTAAAATAATATTAATGCTTGATTATGATAACAATGAAGATAAAGGTATTAATTATAATGATGATGTTGGTGATGATGATGATGATATAATTATGATAGTGTTCGATTATGATAACAATGAAGATAATGGTAATGATATTAAGGATAATAATAATAATAATAATAATAATTATTATAATTATAATAATAATAATAATGATGATGATAATATAATAATAATAATAATAATAATAAAATAATAATAATAATAATAATAATAATAATAATAATAATAATAATATAATAATAATAATAATAATAATAATAATGAAAAATAATTATGATGATAATAATAATAATAATAATAATAATAATAATAATAATAATAATAATATAATAATAATAATAATAATAAATAAGTAATGATAATGATAATAATAATGATGACGATGATAATAATAATATTATTATTGATAATATAATAATAATAATAATAATAATAATAATAATAATAATAATAATAATAATATGATAATAATAATTATAACCATTCGTTCATGGTCAGGACAATTCATATTTGATCACATGTAAGAAATGCATAGGTACTCTTTGCATGATAATATTTTCGTCTGCTTGTTGTTTGTTTGTATGGATGTGCATATTATATATGTACTTCACAGTTAAGAAATATTGCAAATAAATATTGAAACCAGCAGAAAGAATCGATGTGTTATGACCAGTGTTGGTGGCGCTGGATTATCATTTCCAATCACCAAAGTAATCAGGCGTACCGTCGTATTGTCTTTATTGTTCTAAGGTCTTTGAACTGTGGATAATGTGTATCGGTTCAATGTATCCTGAAGAATAGACAGCAAGCTTGCGAATTCCATTATTTTTATACTCATTCTGTGCAGTAAAACTCAAATATGCAGAAGAACGATGAATTTATACTGTAGCATTTCAATATTGCGTCAGATTATAAGCTAGAAAGTGCTCGAACTTTTCGGTAATTAAGGCGTTTTCCTGCTAATCCCACTTAGTCAAGTGAGAGCTATTTATTACTCTTTGTGTTTTGGGGTTTTCCTTTTTATTAAACTTAGGGTGGAAAATACTATACTGCTCTGTGAAAAGGATAATATTAGGTTTTTAAACAGTTTCCATAAAAGCGGTTAATCGAATTAAATACATCATCCTATTAATAAAACCTTAAATGAAGCTAGATATTGATCGTGACGATGATGGTGTTGATGATGATGATGATGATGATGATGATGGAGGAGGATAATAATAATAATAATAATAATATAATAATAATAATAATAATAATAATAAATAATAATAAATATGATAATAATAATAATAATATAATAATAATAATAATAATAATAATAATAATAATAATAACAATAATAATAATAATGATAATAATAATAATAATAATAATAATAATAATAATAATAAATTATAATAATAATAATAATAATATGATGATGATGATGATAATGATAATGATAATAATAATAAATAATAATAATAATAATAATAATAATAATAATGATAATAATAATAATATAATAATAATAATAATAATAATAATAATAATAATAATAATAAATAATAATAATAATAATAATAATAATAATAATAATAATAATATAGTAAATGAATGAAGGAATGAAATATGAATCACGCAACTAATTAATCAATCATAAATAAATTAATAAAGAAATGAGCAAATCGATTGAACAGTACAATAATATAATAGATTTTGCTCCAAACACATCAAGGTCAGGCTAGATTTAGATAGATAAATAAATCCCCATTGGATTTTTATAGCTGTTCACAAGGACACGGCCGTTTTCAATAAAAATAATAATTAAAACAACATTTTGGCATTGGGTTCGGGTACCTCAGTACGTTCTCATTAATAAGCTCTTGCGATGAGAGATTAATTTTTGTAAACGGTTTGCTTAACGTGTATACAGATCAAGATAGATCGTAATGCTTAGCCTCACAAAATTACCCCCCATCAGCGGACAGGCGATCTCCGTAGTTCAATGCAGTCCCAGTGCAATCAAAATAAGTCCATACAAAAGAGCAGTTGTGATAGTAATACAAGTCCTTTCACGATGGCAGTTGGCGGTCTTTACAAAAGAACCAATCACCCAAAGATATTATGTCATATCATAATATAAAAAGGCGCAGGTTTTTCGAATAAAATAACGGGCACTTGAAATTGTACGGTACTTTGATTACAAAAAATAGAGTGATTAGGCGGAAGGATGGGGGGGGGGGGGGGGGGGGAAGGGGGGAGTTATGATATTAGGTGTTATATCTAGATATAAAAGTCTAGCTGTGATAGTTCTCTCATAAGTTATGAAACCAGGGTTGCTTTTTTAAAATCAACCAATCCCCCCTCCCTCACTTTCTAAACTATACCTATCCATCTATCTATTTATTTATCTATCTATCTGGGTATTAATTAGTTAATTAATTAACTATATTATTAATTAGTTATATATATATATATATATATATATATATATATATATATATATATATATATATATTATATTTATCTATCCAACCATCTTTAAAACTATAAAAAATAAAACCATGAAATTATAGGGCTCAATTTTTTGAGAAAAGGAGTTGTTAACAAAATACTCTAAGTAAAATTTATAAAGACTAGCGGAGAACCCGCGATAATTGCGGAAAAGTAAAGGCTATTAGGAACAGGTGACCATCTATTATACTTATTATACTACTGTATTATATTTTTCGATTTGCTGGTAATTCTGTACTTGATGATAACATTAGCTTTACAACCCTATATTTTTTTAAAGAATAGATTATAAAGATTATCATTCATTGATTGTGTCAAGACAGATTTAAGATTACATCATTAGTTTTGTTGTGGATATACTAGAATTGCGTAGAATAAATTATACCCGCAATGAAAGTCAAACGTAAAAAAGAACTAAGTATTACGACCTAGCAGATTTTCCTCATATTAATTTGAGTCAAGGGGATGATAGAATTAGCCAGAAATAAAAGAAGGTTTATAAATTACTCGTATAACAGTCTGTAAAAATTGTTTTATAAATTTTTAATTTTCCAGGAATTCTGTGCTCGATGATAAATATTTTACATTGGCTGTTCGGAACAATGTTGATCCCAACCCTATTTTTTAAAAAGTAATAGATGCAAGAAACAAAATTGTAGAAGTTGAAGACAATTATACGTACAATATTTTATCCCTCTATCTATCTATCTATCTATCTATCTATCTATCTATCTATCTATCTATCTATCTATCTATCTATCTATCTATCATATCTATCTATCTATCTATCATATCTATCTATCTATCTATCTATCTATTTATTATCTATCTATCTATCTATCTATCTATCTTCTATCTATCTATCTATCTATATATATATATATATATATATATATATATATATATATATATATATATTCATCCCTCTCTTGTATTATACTCTCTTAAACTCTCCCTGTGGTAAACAGGAAAATAGCCCCGTTTTGTTATTTCTTTTATCAAGATGGTTGTTGAATGCTCAAAGAGAAAAATCTTTTCATGAAACCAATGCAGGACATTACATTTTGCCGATTTCTTTCGTTCATAAATCAATATCGTTCTCTTTAGCCATTTGGTTTTTATCAATCACTCCTTATATTGAACAAAGTATACAAAAGATCAATACAAACCATAATAAAGTACCAAAGTACTTCTACTTTGTAAAGTGTTATATTATTATATGTATATTATACCTTTTCGTGTGCGGGCCGGGCATGAAGTAAATCGCTGAGAATGCGAAACAATTGATGTTTGCTGTTGACGATTACAAATTCGGAACTCTGAATATTTACGACTGAGCGCGTGAATCGGATATTGTGTCGGAATTAAATTTAATTAATGGTCAAAAATAACAAATGAGAAAATATAAGTTTGTTTGTTTGTTTGTTTGTTTGTTTTTGTTTTTTTTTTGTTGTTTTTATTTTTTTATTAATTTATTTTTGTTAATTTTTGTAGCCCTTAAATTTTGTTTTGGGGTTCTTTGTTTGTTTGGGTTATTTTGTTTTCTTTTTTTTTTAATTCATGAAACAAAAGTCACTTTCCTCAATGGCTGCTTTATTTTAAATCGCAATATGTAAGCCACGCTTTATATTGAATATTAAGTATGAGGTATACTCCGACTTTATACCTTTTGCAGACGATTGGTCGTGTATACTATAGTGTATAAAGCTGCAGAGAAATAAGAATGTCACGACCACAAATGTTATAGTTTATTTTTTGTTATATTTAAAGGTTTATTTTTTTATTTTCTCATTGGTCACATGAATTGACTTATATCACAAAGTACTTATTTGGTTATTGTCTCAGTGTTGTAATGGAAATACTCTCAAACCAACGCACAATATTTTCCATTAGAACGTTAAAACGAGCCCAAAATTGCGTCCGGTTTTCAGACCTGCAAAAATGACATGTCAACTCAGATATATGTATTATTTTATCAAAGGATATTTATTTCTGCATATGACAAATCTCACTTATTGATGATATGCGTTTAGGTAAAATTCTCACGACATCCGCCAAAAGGAAATGACTTAGTACCAACACAGAAAATTGTGCGTAAGCTTGATTGCTTATATTATTCTGATTGATTTAATTTAGTGAGAAGTAATCACCAAAATGCTGTCTAAAAATAATAACAAAGATCTGAGTGACGTCAATTTCGTTCCTTTCATAGGGTGATGGGCTTGTCATAATCGTATAATATAGCTTTGGTATTTTAGGTGATGTCAAAGTAGACACATCGTGGAATCTTCTGTTCCCTATTCGAACCAGACCCCTATGTCTTCCATTTTCTTCAGTTCTTTCATATCCAAAACTTCCCTCTATCATCTTCCTTTTAACTGGCGCTGAAATGACCAAATTGTGTCGCAAGCCCCGTAAAACCTTTTAAAAACAAACAACAGTTTTGAAATAACCCCGTTTAGACCCGACAGGTCACTTATATGGAATGTCACAACGACCCAATAAAAAAAAAATCTTTTATTATCATGTTCACGATCGACCGATGGAGGTTACTGGAATGTTCCAGACCCCTCAGTGTTTTATAGGTTAATACCTATCGAGGGATGCAATGTCGGCCAATCTTAGGATCTAAACCGATGTATTCTTATTTGCAGGTCTGATAACCTAAATTGTTATGGGCTTCTTGTTGGGACAGCGTGGCTCAGGGGTACAGTCTTTGCTTCGTTCCAAAAGGAACCGAGTTCGAATACCCGCTACGTTGTGTGGCCTTGAGCAAGTCACCTCGCCCTAACTCAGTTTGTGGCGCTGCACTGCCTAACGCCGGGGTTATTCCAGTCTTCCCTTGGAATAGACCCTAGAGACAAATTTGCCCCATGGGATCAATAAAGGGAATTTTATTTTGATTATTTTTTTTTCACTCTTAACGCAATGCAAGATATTGTCCATTACAACAATGTTAAAATGGGCCTATAATGGCGTTCGGTTATAAAAATTGAGCTTTATATAGCGCAATATCCACTACATGTGCTCAACGCGCTTTACAAGGGGTCCCTGGTCAACAGCATCATTTAACATGTAGGACGGGACATGACGCCTTTTAGGCGATATTACAGATTTTTTAGGACAAAGACAACGATGTTAACGACATGGTACTCACTTTACACCTGAGTACGGTGAGAGAATGTGAGTAAAGAGCCTTTTCCAAGGACTCATCGATGCGCCGAGCGCAAGGCTCGAACCCAGGACCTTTCAATCCGAAAGCGAGTGTCATACCACTAGACCACAGACCCGCACAAAGTTGTCTTTTTGAAATACTCTGAACCCAACGCAAAATATTGTCCATCACAACAATGTTAAAACGGGCCCATAATAATGGCATTCGGTTATCAGAGCAGCAAAAATACGCGCACATCAATCTATCCTACAGCCAGTCTTTCTCTCGTTCTCAGTATGCCATCGATTCTTTGGTGGAGAAATGGAAATGTCAAGTCGGGATTTGTGTCAACTTATTGTTCAATCGATTACTATTTTGTCTGGCCTAGGATTCGATTCCTTTCTATATCGGATAATTTGTGGCCCACCACCTCATAGCGGTGTTATGTCAGAAGAACCTGATATTAAACAGTTATTCTATAGATAGTATGCGCTTGGCTAAGAAGTTCACAACATTGCCATCCGGAAGTATAATGGACCAACCCACAAAAACTGTATGTAACCATGAACGTTATAGTGAAGTTAATACAGTTTATTGAGAATTATTCATAAATGCTGATTGTAATTAACAATAACAAAGACCCTAGTAACGTCAACTTCGAACTATCTATAATCAAAAATGTTGTTTTTAGAAACTGCATCTTAAATTCTCCTAAATATAATATTATGAGAAACTAGGGAGCAGGCACTAATGTTAGAAAAAGATATGGACATGTGTGTATGAAAGGTGCCAGACTACGCAAGAAAGAAAAATACAAGAAAAGAAAATTCCAAAAATCGGTCTGCCTCGACTGGGGATCGAACCTCAGACCTTCTGATCACCGGTATTTAGAATGTCTGAGGTTCGATCCCCAGTCGGGACGGACCGAATTTTTAGGATGTTTTTTTTCTTGTATTTTTCTATCTTGCTTTGTCTGGCACCTTTCATACACACTTGTTCATATCTTTATCTTCAATATGATATGCAAACGTAATCTTAACATCATATTTTGACTAAAAATACAACCTTTAATATTCTAAATGGACCCAAAGTGATACCGTTTTTCGGCTTTAAGTCACGTATCATTTTTTGTGTGTTTGTGTGTGTGTGTGTGTGTGTGTGTGTGTGTGTGTGTTTGAGCCGCTGTGTCAATCTGGTATGGTGTATGAATAAACCAGTTGCATTCAATTGAGTTTAAAGTCAAATTCTGAAGGACTCAGGCAGGCCATGTAAGATATGGGTAGATTGATAAATAAAACTCACTCTTCTCAATGGAGGTTAAAATAGGATTCAATAATCTGATGTCACGTCCACCCAGCAACGAGCAGTGTGGTTCTAAACAAAGAAAATCGGTACTTTTTATTCTTCTTGCTGGCTAGAACGTTTTCAAAGGTCATGTGATCAGAATGTATAAAAGTCAAAACATGATCAAATTTATGTGTTTTTCTCCTCTGGCTACGCTTTTATCCTCGTCAGACAAGTATTTCATATGCGCGTCCGCCATTGTTCCGATAGTTTAGAACCAGTTACTAATTTACATTGCGTCATTACGAGGTAAGTGACGTCACGACTGTTGAATCCTATTGACACAAATTCTCCGGGAAGTTAAACATTAAATCTAATCTTAAACTTCATTTTCACCCCGAAAAAGCACCGTTGTGAGACGAATTGTCACATTTGAATCTGACCTTACAGATTATGCTATACTTTAGTGCCATCATATTAGAGCTTTCCTTCTTTGTCAACAATCCAGTTTGCCAGAGTAAAATCAAGAGGCCATATTATTGTTTAATACTATTGTGACTATTAAAACTAGACATTTTAGCATTGAAATATATAGATTTAGTCGATTCTCTAAGGGTAAGTTATGTGGAAATATATGATACCTAATCTAATCTAGATGTGTAATTATATTCTATTATTTTCTTCTTCTTTTTTTTTTTTTTTTGTTAATTTTGGGTGTTGATTTTGTGGATTCAAATATCAGGAGTATTTGGATTTGGTGAAATATTATACAGTAAATTTCATTATAAACCACAGTGATTTCATGTATAAACCACCGCCTCAAACCGTAATAAGTAGGAGTGATTTAAATTCTAAAAACTAAATGTATAGCCAGTTTTATAAAACTTGGGTTTAGTTCTGAGATTTGTGGAGAAAAACTGATATAGATGTTATGCGATTTAGTAAAATACTCACAATATATGCCCGCCAGATTAAACCTGCCATACACAAAACTGCGTTTAATCTTAAACGTGTACAGTCTGGTGTATTTGTGTGGCAACGAATCACCGAATTGTCAGCAAAAAAGCAATAATAAAACAAGAGCCGAATGACGTCAACTTCAATCTTTCTATAGCTTCTTACAGTGAGAAGAATAGAAATTTCATAAATCAAACACTTTAAATTTCAAAATGACATTTTATTACTGGCTAACCTTGACAAAATACCGGTTTGAGAACATTAGACACATATTATAATTCCATGATTTAAGAGACGATAGCACAAACGATAAATAAACAAACAAATATAAAATACATCAATACGCTTCACTTCCCTCGTAATGACTCATGATAACTTAGTGACTGGCTCTAAGCTATCGGAAAATGGCGGACGCCCTTATGAAATATTTCTCCGACGAGCATAAAAGCGTATCAAGAGGAGAAAAAATATTATAAATCTGATCAGTTTTGACTTTTACACATTCTGATCACAAAACATATGAAAAGCTCTAGCCAGCATGAAGAATAAAAAAGTACCGATTTTCTTTGTTTAGAACCACGATGGCCGCCGTTGCTGGGCGACGTGACATCAGACTATTGAATTCAATTGGAAAATAACATTTCATAAGTTAATCTACGCTATAACTATTCCGATCTCCCGTCTTAAAACCCAAAAACTTATGATTTAACGTTTTGCCATTATGGGGATCGAACTGCTTCTATTCATCTTAGTAATCTCCACTCAAACATACAATAACACACAAACAGACACACACACACACACATACACCCACAAACTCACAAACAAACCAGAATACGCATATGTGTGTGTGTGTGTGTGTGTATCTCTCGCTCTCTCTCTCTCTCTCTCTCTCTCTCTTCTTATATATATATATATATATATATATATATATATATATATATATATATAATATGTACATACATATATTAGAAGACTCACTTGAAAGTTACCTTTTACATGGGATAGGGTAAGTTAATCGTGTTTACATTTAATTAAAAGTTGTTTTGAGACCTTCTGCCTGAAAAAATTGTCTTTGTATGAATAATTGTATGAATGATCTTGTTACAACCTTATTTTATCGGGAGCCGGAAGAAAATTGGATCACCTTGTGGTTATCCTACTGTCACACATAAACAAGTGGCGAGTCGATAGCTTAGAGGTAATTAATTCACTTGCTTTCCAATGGATAGATCCTGAGTTCTAATCCCAATGAAAAAACATGTGAATTTTTCTATATTTAACAGCAGAGTTCCAAATGTTGCCGAAGAAATTTTAAAAACTATTTCATATCTTGTGCGGCTATGTGGTCTTGTGGTATGACACTCGCTTTCGGATCGGAAGGTCCTGGGTTCGAGTCTTGCTCGGCGCATAGTTGAGTCCTCGGAAAAGGCCCTTTTCTGTCACCGTACTCAGGTGTAAAATGAGTCCTTGGCCGGTAACAGCGTTGTCTCTGTCAGAAAAAAATTGTAATATTGCCGAACAGGCGGCATGTCTCGCTCTACATCTTACGTTTCGTTGTAAAGCGCTTTGAGCACGTGATGATGATAATGATAATAATAATAATAATAATAATAATAATAATAATAATAATTAATAATAAATAATAATAATAATAATAATAATATATATAATAATAATAATATAATAATAAATTAAATAAATAAATAATAAATAATGAATAAATAAATAAACAAATAAATAAAACCAGTTGTTGTCGTATTGTTTAAATTTATTATACAAACTGACTTAACAATTCCATACACACAATAAATATCATCATTGCCGCTCTCACGCGTTTGTTAATCTGAAAGTTTGCAGTGTTATGTTTACATTGTTTTGAAACTAGTTCATACGCTTAACATATGATATTATGATGATTAGACTATCCGTAAGATTTCATAGCATACACTAAATGGCCCAGAAACCGTGGTATCTAAGCAGGGAAGAAGACTTAAAGGGATTTTATCTGCAAACTACTCGAGTGACGGACTATTCTGATAACTCAGGTCTTTGAGCCATGATCCTAGATTTCGGTTACATGAGATAGGGAAGGAAGCATTTTTCTGTAAGTATAACTCAAATTATAATAAATGTCTTAATATGGGATTATTAACTTGATGGAGTGTAATTTGTGATAGAAAACAATGGGAAAATACAAAAAATACTGTATTATACTTACTCTATATTAATCGTGTTATATCATATAACAATCATCATTTTTATTTAGAAAATATAAAAACAAATTAAATAGAACAAAGAGTGAATACATAAAGAAGCAGCTGTAAAGCGAGAGATTAAAAAATAGCTTTATCTATATCAATCTTAAGACAATTGTTACAATTTTAGACATTTTTTAAAACTCAAAACAAAAATAAAAATAAAAACAGAACAAATATAAAACATTTGGATAATAAATCGTAGAAAAACAAGAATAATGAATAATGTAGAATAATGACCTGAATCAAATTCCGTGCTTAATCTATAGGTCGTAATCTATGGGCACGATAAACCATAGGTTATATTTAGTCTGAACTAAAACTCTTCAACAGATAAAGAAAAGGCCTTTAAAAATCCTCGTTGTATATTATTATGATTAATAGAAATGTTATGTCTTTTGCATTTGGTTTCTTTAACCATAAACACTTTATCAAAGAGACCGTTTACTAATCCCCCTTCGAAATAAATCGAAATATTTTTGCTTTGATTCTTGTTAAGTGTTATCGGCTGAGTGTTGATATTTGACTTGTTTATGATTCTGTTTTTGGCAGTGGTATGGTAATGTTATATATAGCGATGTCTGTGAAAGATTATTTCTACTAATGGAACTGCAGGAGGCTTATGTGTACTGGTAATGTTTTGTATCGTATCGTTTAAGAGCTAAAAGGTTTTAAAAAACCTTTAAATGCTATGTGTAAGTTTTATGCATAGATACAATTTATCAATTATATAATTAGTATACAATGTCAATTAGTTGATAATATTGAGAATTAAATTGCTAATACAGAAATAAGTGTCATATTCAATATTCAATAAGTGCCATATTCAATATTCATAGTATAATTTACTCTCTCAACAATGTAGTCAGCGATCGATTCGAAATGTTATGCACGGAACCACTTTCTTTAGTATTTGTGTTGTATACTAACATTTATACGTTTGAATTAGATTTCTTCACTTACATGATATATAGTTTGAATATTTTCTAATTTTATAATGACAACAACAACACAAACAACATCATCATTACTATTACTACTGCTACTAAAACTACAAAAACAACAATTACTACTACAACTACTACTATACTATACTACTACTACTAATCTGCTGTGCTGCTGCTGCTGCTACTTACTACTACTATACTACTACTACTACTACTACTACTACTGCTGCTGTGCGTTACTACTACTACTATACTACTACTACTACTACTACTACTACTACTACTACTACTACTACTACTACTGCTGTGCTGCTGCTAATAACTTACTACTACTACTACTACTACTACTACTACTACTACTACTACTACTACTACTATACTACTACTACTACTATTACTACTACTACTACTACTACTACTACTACTACTACTACTACTACTATACTACTACTACTACTATTACTACTACTACTACTACTACTACTACTATGTGCGCTGTGCTGCTGCTGTGCTGCTGTGCTACTACTACTTACTACTCTACTACTGCTGCTGCGTGCTACTACTACTATTACTACTACTACTACTACTACTGCTGCTGCTGTGCTGTGCTACTATACTACTACTACTACTACTACTACTGCTGCTGCTGCTGCTATACTACTACTTACAACTATACTTCTTACTACTACTACTACTACTACTACTACTAGCTGGCTGCTGCTGCTGCTACTACTACTACTACTACTACTACTACTACTAGTGCTGCTGCTGCGGTTGTGCTATACTATACTACTACTTACTACTACTACTATATACTATCTACTTTCTATACTACTACTACTACTATACTACTACTTACTACTACTACTATGCTGTGTGCTGCTACTACTACTACTACTACTACTACTTCTATACTATACTACTGTGCTGCTGCTGCTGCTGCTATACTACTATACTACTACTACTACTACTACTACTACTACTACTACTACTACTACTACTACTACCACTTATGACGATAACACTTTACTTTCATAATATGTCCTTTGCTGAATTTCAGTCTGGATCAACAACTTTAAATGCTTTCTATCAAACGTAATACAAGTTGAGCATTATGTTTGAAATCTTACTCAAAGTAACGTCGTCATACCGTGTATTTGCTTTTGATGTTTTAGATAAAGGCTTGTTTATCGAATTCTTTTTATTCTTTTACATTCAAAGATTTGAAGCGAGTCAACGCTCTTTTTTCAGTATTTATTGTCTTCATATGATATGATTTGCAGAAAATCAAACTTTTCGGAATTTAGGAGACTGTATTATACACTCACAACTCAAATTAAATACTCTATTTGAGCATTTACTTAGCGCAATATCCACTAAACGTGCTCAAAGCGCTTTAATGATCCCCAGCCAAAGGTAACAATTAACAAGTAAGACGAGGCATGGCGGCCTTTAGGCTGTTAGGCAATATTACAAGGTGTTTGTTTTTTTTTCCGACATAGGCAAAACTGTTCACAGCCAGGTACTCATTTTACACTTGATCACGAGCGAGAATGTGAGTTATGAGCCTATTGCAGGGATTCATCTATGCGCCGCTTAGAGTGAGATTCGAACCCTGGACCTTCCGGTCCGATGGCGGTGCCATACCGCTAGACCATGATATTGTCGCACAAATAGATTTCGTCACAAATAATAAGCTTGTTTTGTTATTTTTATTTTCTTTGATTTTTTTTTGTTTTGTTTTTATTGTTGGGAATACAAAGAATGATAAAATAATTGCCATTTGTTCAACGGGTCTCAGAAATGTTGAACATAATAATTTTATTAATAAGATTATAATACATTTTTATCTCATATTCTTACAGAATCACCGGATACAGAAGAACGTTGATGCCTGAATTTTAATGACGATATAAGAACAAGAGATACACTGCATGAAAAGGAAGCAGAGAATATGTATACTGTTCTTAACATGACCAAGCCTCCATAGTTTGACTCATTTCGTCGGATGATATATATATTTTGTTATCATGGTATACATGCTAAAACAGTAAACCATGAAGTTAATTTCTTTTCGACAGAGTCAGTAGCTGCTTCGGGATAAAGATTATTCTGGTATTTAGCTCAGGATTCACTGATCACAGTTTCGATTTAAATGCAATAACTCAAAACTAGAGAAAATGGAGGTGTCGAAGCGTCGACCGTCCTTTGAGGAATACAAACCTCGAAGAAGGTCTTCTCGCGTTATGCTGTCTGAAGGACCGGCAGTTGAACAGGGAACAACTGATGCACAAATCCAAGCACCCAGATCCAGGCTAAAATCGCAGCCATCACCGACCTCAATTTCTACTTTCGACTTTCCTAAAACCTCTCTAACCAAAATCGGTGACATCGGTGTATTGGAATCTCCAGCTCCTAAACGTTCGTCGTCGAGTTTAGGTAACATTGACGAAGACATACATACCAATCCATCAGATTACAACACAGCTGAAGACAACGTTTTTGAAAATGAAAGTAAAAATGACACTGATTATCTTGCAAGGTTTTCTGAATTGCTCATTTCGCCCATTTCATCTCGACAAACATCGCTAGATAATCCACTTCTTGATGATCTAACACCAGATTCTCCTTCTTTCGTGACCCAATCTCCTTCTATGTTATCGGCTATTCATAATGATCCGTCTACTCAATATTCAGAGAGCTCCACCTCTCAGCCTAACATTTCTATTTCGCGGGGTAAGAGTAACCTCAATTTCGACAAACAAAAGCATGATATGAAATCCAGTGTATCAAACGATTTGATTAAAAAGCAAGATAATTCGACCAAATCTTGCAAGAAAAGCCAATTCATGTCCAGATTTGCAATGAAACATTTTATGAGTTCAGACGGAAGTAAACAAGTAAATTCAGGAACGGAAAAGAAGATAACGGACAATAATATTATTACAACCGAACAACCTACGACATACAATAACTCATTGTTAGACGTTCGATTAGTGGATAAAAGAAACAATACCACAGCGGAGAATGGGTTTTATCGGTATTCAAATGGAATTAACAAACCCAATGATCCGGAAACCAATTTTAAACGACCGTGTAATAACTTGAGTTTCGACAGTAGCGTTACTTTATCCATTAATTCACAAGACGTAGAAAAGAAGATTTCCGCTGAAAACAAACAAAAGACCGTGAATAAACATTCAAAACCAATGGATCAGCAACAATGTCCGACTAGTCCGACACCGACTGACACATTTTCCGATGTGTTAACGACACCAGTACTAAATACAGTGGATACAATGCACTCGAAACTCTCAAACCAGGTCGAAAACAAGTCAAACAAAACCTCGGTGGGGGATAAAAAAGATCGGTCCGAGATAATGGCTGATAATGATCCACCCACTCAAAATCATTCATCTGAGATCAGTCTCGAAAACGTCCAAACATCAAGATTGGTTCATAATCAACAAAAACCGATCAACACGCTTGAATCAACATCAAATTCTATAAAACATTTTAATGAAATGACGCCGGTGAAATTAGAACACCTTCACACGTCGCCCTCTCCATTATCAGAGACGGTCAAAATATGTCAAACCAATTCAAAAACAATGAATGCTCTTAAATCAGAAAATTCCAGACTACCAAGTTCAACCACTACCCTAAATTCTACGGATTCCGGCCAATCAACAATTAATAGCGAACCTAAAAATCTACAGTCTCGACGAAAATCACACCAGTTTTTGAGCGACGGACTCTCTTTAGACCATTTACCTCAGACAATTTCAATTTCGGAGGAAGGGCAGAATATATCACCAATTCAGGAGGATAGCTATTCTCTAAATTCAAAACAAAATGAGCCTGAAGGCAGTGAGTATCTTTTAACAGACATTTCCAGAGTTCCAGATGGCAATGATGAAGAGGTTATTGATAATAAAAATGAGAATATTTTAAAGACCAAAGAAGACAAAAACTCTAAAACTCTGATAAATAAACCCGACACTGATAAAAGCAAATCATTGACAAATATTGAAAATAATGGTGGATATATTGCAAAAACAGATCTGAATTATAAAAGTCATTCAGGCTACTCTTCAGAAACATTTGGCCAGCCAAACAACACTCTAAATACTACTTGTAATACAAACGGAAATGATAATCACTACAACAGTAACAGTAACACCAAAAACAACAAAAATTCGGAAGGCATCGTCAAGTTGATGGGTACACAAGATATTTCGTCAACAAAAGATGTCAAAGCCAATGAATTATACCAGAACGTAGACAGAAGATCATCAGCCACTGAATCGGATATAGACGAAACGTCGGTGGATTCAAGTCTTCAAAAAATGGTAAGAGTTCTCCTTGGTATCTGGACCAAACACTGACATTATATATATTATAATATATAATATATATTATAAGCATACATATTCTATTTCTTGAACATTAACCAATTTTTGATTTTTTGCTTTTTACCTTTATTTTAACTAATTCTTTCATGAGCCATTTTAAATCATATAATGCAACATAATGTACAAGTCTAGCCTCGTAGGTTTTTTTATTCTCCTCTTTTTACCTCCTAATACTTGTTATTGGTTTAAGAGGGGTTATGTCAATGAAACATCCCGTTTTAAGTATTTTAATCCTTTTTTCCAAAAGAAGTCATTATAATATAATAAATGTTTAGATCAGATACTTGCGTCATATAAAACGATCAAATTCACTGTGACTCTGAGATACTGAAAACATAACATAGATCATGGTGACGACATTTAAACGTTTTATTGCCTATTAAATGCATTTTACATGCATTTTTATGCAACGCATTATTTCTCACTTATAACCTCTTTCAGCTTAATGTATCCACCATACTGATTTTAATGTCTATATTATGCATCATAAAATATTTGCTTATGAATGAATGCTGATCATAACGTGCTATTTGCAATATTTCTAACTTTGACGTTTGCAGTCTGTAGGTGAAAGTTGCTAAGAACAGTGTTTATCATTAAATTGATATGAGTTACACGTTTATTGATGTCAATATTGATAAACCCATGTAGAATAATAATCTCTATGAGATTGTATGTGATCCACCGTATCTAAAGGGTATTATGTCAGGATGAATCGGACCCCTAAAAGTCAATTCAGAATTGAAATTAGAAGAAAGACGAGTTTTAGGTCTTTTGCAATGTTTTACTATGTATTTATTCTCCACCGTATTGAATCAAAATTATTCCAAAGTTACGTATTTGTGGCTATAGATTACCGCCCATATTAAACCTGGTCGTAAAGAGTATGTCTCTGTCCTAAAAAGTTGTAACATCGCTTATTAGGCGTCATGTCTCGCGCTACATGTTGACTAGGGACATCTTGTAAAGCGGTTTGAGCATTTTTGGTGATATTGCACTACATAAAAGCTCAAGATTATTGGGAGTGGTTTTTATTTTTACACTCGCCTTCGGATCGGAAGGTCCAGGGTTCGAGTCTCCCTCTGAGCCGCGCATAGTTGAGTCCTTAAAAATGCTCTTCACTCACATTATCTCACCCTACTCAGGTTTAAAATGAGCACCCGGCCGTTAACAGCGTTGTCTGTGTCCGAAGAACTTGTAATATCACTTCATAGACGCCTTATCTCGTCTACATATTAAATGAATGTTGTTGGTGGCTGTAAAGGGCTGTGAACACGTTTAGTGGATATTGCTCTATATAAATGTTCACGTTTCTTTTACACCCCACAATATTACCATTTTGAATAGAAAAGGTGGTAACATCTGGGATGATCGAAGGAAAGAGAGCTAGAGAAAGACAAAGAATCACTTATCTAAATAACCTAAGAATGGCCAAATGTGATTTTAAAAGCAACACAGATTTCATGCGCATCGCAGAGGATCGTGATTCGTGGAGACAGCGGACCGGCAACGTGCTCAAGAGCACAAGCCACAATGGGTGATGATGATGAGACTGACATATATGACGTGACACTTTTTTTTAATGGCACGGTGTCTACAGATAATATATCTATATCACTTTGCTAATTATGCTGTTATTATTTTCAGTTTCAGCGACGGTTTTCACTGCCTTCGATAATTGGCTTGTTACTTAATAAATATTCACTAATTGTAAGTTAACATTTGGGCTTTCAATAAGTTGTTATAATACTTGTCTTATTTAAACTTGCAGCTTATTATACAATGCTAAGCAGGGTGTGGGATACTATAAGAAAATAATAATAATAATAATAATAATAATAATAATAATAATAATAATAATAATAATAATAATAATAATAATAATAATAATAATAATAATAATAATAATAATAACAATAATAATAATAATAATAATAATAATAATAATAATAATAATAATAATAATAATAATAATATAATATATGATGATGATGATGATGATGATGATGATGATGATGATGATGATGATGATAATAATAATAATAATAATAATAATAACAATAATAATAATAATTAGCCCCATGGAACCGAAGTTTAGCCCGGCTTGCTACCCGTTTGATAGGACGCCAGTCTTTCGCAGAATACATCCCACCAGATCTGATTGTCCCATATACTCAATCACTGCTGAAATCAATCACAATCATATATTTTTTTTAAATCTCGACTTCACCTAGATCTACCGTCCAAAATATAAAACCTGGTAACTCTGAATTTTTGAAAAAAATGGGTTTGACTCAGAAATGTAGTATGGGGAACTTTAGTGACCTCCGTACTAAAGCTTATGGGTAAAGTCCTAGTATAGGTAACTCGAACAATTTCCCTTTAAAACATAGGTAAAACCTAGTATCTAAGAAACTTACTAGGTTTTACCATTTTACTTTCATTTACTAGGTTTTACCTCTGTCACTTTAAAACATAGGTAAAACCTAGTATCTAAGAAACTTACTAGGTTTTACCATTTTACTTTCATTTACTAGGTTTTACCTCTGTCACTTTAAATCAAAGGTAAAACCTAGTATCTAAGAAACTTACTAGGTTTTACCACTTTACTTTCATTTACTAGGTTTTACCTCTGTCACTTTAAATCAAAGGTAAAAGCTAGTATCTAAGAAACTTACTAGGTTTTACCACTTTACTTTCATTTACTAGGTTTTACCTCTGTCACTTTAAAACATAGGTAAAACCTAGTATCTAATAAACTTACTAGGTTTTACCATTTTACTTTCATTTACTAGGTTTTATCTCTGTCACTTTAAAACCTAGTATCCAAGAAACTTACTAGGTTTTTCCATTTTACTTTCATTTACTAGGTTTTACCTCTGTCACTATAAAAGGTAGGTAAAACCTAGTATCTAAGAAACTTACTAGGTTTTACCATTTTACATTAATTTACTAGGTTTTACCTCTGTCACTATAAAAGATAGGTAAAACCTAGTATTTAAGAAACTTACTAGGTTTTACCATTTTACATTAACTTACTAGGTCTAACCTCTGTCACTTTAAAAGATAGGTAAAAACTAACATTTAAGAAACTTACTAGGTTTTACCATTTTACTTTCATTTACTAGGTTTTACCTCTGTCACTTAAAAACATAGGTAAAACCTAGTATCTAAGATCAAGAAACTTACTAGGTTTTACCATTTTACTTTCATTTACTAGGTTTTACCTCTGTCACTTTAAATCATAGGTAAAACCTAGTATCTAAGAAACTTACTAGGTTTTACCACTTTACTTTCATTTACTAGGTTTTACCTCTGTCACTTTAAAACATAGGTAAAACCTAGTATCTAAGAAACTTACTAGGTTTTACCATTTTACTTTCATTTACTAGGTTTTACCTCTGTCACTTAAAAACATAGGTAAAACCTAGTATCTAAGAAACTTACTAGGTTTTACCATTTTACTTTCATTTACTAGGTTTTACCTCTGTCACTTTAAATCAAAGGTAAAACCTAGTATCTAAGAAACTTACTAGGTTTTACCATTTTACTTTCATTTACTAGGTTTTACTTCTGTCACTTTACAACATAGGTAAAAACTAGTATCTAAGAAACTTACTAGGTTTTACCATTTTACTTTCATTTACTAGGTTTTATCTCTGTCACTTTAAAACCTAGTATCTAAGAAACTTACTAGGTTTTACCATTTTACTTTCATTTACTAGGTTTTATCTCTGTCACTTTAAAACCTAGTATCTAAGAAACTTACTAGGTTTTACCATTTTACTTTCATTTACTAGGTTTTACCTCTGTCACTTTAAAACAAAGCTACAACCTAGTATCTAAGAATCTTACTAGGTTTTACCATTTTACTTTCATTTACTAGGTTTTACCTCTGTCACTTTAAATCAAAGGTAAAAACCTAGTATCTAAGAAACTTACTAGGTTTTACCATTTTACTTTCATTTACTAGGTTTTACCTCTGTCACTTTAAATCAAAGGTAAAACCTAGTATCTAAGAAACTTACTAGGTTTTACCATTTTACTTTCATTTACTAGGTTTTATCTCTGTCACTTTAAAACCTAGTATCAAAGAAACTTACTAGGTTTTTCCATTTTACTTTCATTTACTAGGTTTTACCTCTGTCACTATAAAAGATAGGTAAAACCTAGTATCTAAGAAACTTACTAGGTTTTACCATTTTATATTAATTTACTAGGTCTAACCTCTGTCACTTTAAAAGATAGGTAAAAACTAGCATTTAAGAAACTTACTAGGTTTTACCATTTTACTTTCATTTACTAGGTTTTACCTCTGTCACTTTAAATCAAAGGTAAAACCTAGTATCTAAGATCAAGAAACTTACTAGGTTTTACCATTTTACTTTCATTTACTAGGTTTTACCTCTGTCACTTTAAATCAAAGGTAAAACCTAGTATCTAAGAAACTTACTAGGTTTTACCACTTTACTTTCATTTACTAGGTTTTACCTCTGTCACTTTAAAACATAGGTAAAACCTAGTATCTAAGAAACTTACTAGGTTTTACCATTTTACTTTCATTTACTAGGTTTTACCTCTGTCACTTTAAATCAAAGGTAAAACCTAGTATCTAAGAAACTTACTAGGTTTTACCATTTTACTTTCATTTACTAGGTTTTACCTCTGTCACTTTAAAACATAGGTAAAAACTAGTATCTAAGAAACTTACTAGGTTTTACCATTTTACTTTCATTTACTAGGTTTTATCTCTGTCACTTTAAAACCTAGTATCTAAGAAACTTACTAGGTTTTACCATTTTACTTTCATTTACTAGGTTTTATCTCTGTCACTATAAAAGATAGGTAAAACCTAGTATCTAAGAAACTTACTAGGTTTTACCATTTTACATTAATTTACTAGGTCTAACCTCTGTCACTTTAAAAGATAGGTAAAAACTAGCATTTAAGAAACTTACTAGGTTTTACCATTTTACTTTCATTTACTAGGTTTTACCTATGTCACTTTAAAACAAAGGTAAAACCTAGTATCTAAGAAACTTACTAGGTTTTTCCATTTTACTTTCATTTCCTAGGTTTTACCTATGTCACTTTAAAACAAAGGTAAAACCTAGTATCTAAGAAACTTACTAGGTTTTACCATTTTACTTTCATTTACTAGGTATTACCTCTGTCATCTTAACTTCTATCTGGATCTCGATCACTTTGCGTGAGAAGCGAGTGTCCTACCAACTACGTGTCGTGTTGGGAACTCCACTAGGACATAATCATAATATAAACTGTGCGGCTATGTGGTCTAGCGGCATGACACTCGCTTTCGGATCGGAAGGTCCTCCTGGGTTCGAGCCTCGCTCGATCGACGCATAGTTGAGTCCTTGGAAGAGGCTCTTTACTCACATTCTCTCGTCGTACTCAGGTGTAAAATGAGTACCTGGCCGTAAACAGCATTGTATCTGTCCGAAAAAAAAGTATAATATCGCCTAACAAGCGTCATGTCTCGTTCTACATGTTTCGTGTTGCTGTTGGTCAGGGGCCCCTTGTAAAGCGCTTTGAGCACGTTTAGTGGATATTGCGCTATATAAAAGTTCATTTTAAAAAAAAACTCATTTCGGTGTTTCATGCTTTAGGAGGTTCACACTCTCAAGCAATATATTGCATACATTAAAATTACCAGAAAAGATTTGAAGTTTACAACGCTCAGGGTAGATATTGTTCTATGAGACAAATTCTAAAAAAATACCAGTAGTTCTTAAGAACCACTGAGCCGGAGTTAATCCCGGTTTCTATAGTGTGAAACGGACAATAGCAATTTGTTGCTATCCTGTGGGTAGGACGCAAGTCAATCGCAAAGTACTTTCCGCCAAATCTAACAGACGCAGCTAACCGTTCACGGCTGGGTGGACAAGGAGATCAGAAAAAATATCAACTGTACCGGGATTGATCTTGATTCCTTTGCATGTGAAGCGAGTGCTCTACCAACTGAGCTATCGGGACCACCGAAACAAATTATTAGACAAGTGTTTTTTTTTCTTTTTTAGTCACCAAATAAATGACCAAAAATAAAATGCAGTTTTCTCTGAGTAATGAATATAAATTCATTTTTTTGCACTTAAACCACCCCAATAAATAGATGTGAAAACTTATTGAAAGCCCAAAAATAGAATTGTAGATAATAGAATACATGTAGAATAGCGTAGAACAGACAGACGAGATCTAGACTATTATGATCTTAGATCCGATTATCCACGGTTTTGAATTTCACCAAAAGATTTTGTCAAGAAGCAATTTGGTCCCCTTAATCCTATAAATCTTTGGGCCTTAAAAAGGGATAGATTGTATCGGGTTGTCATGCTTTGTATAAAATCAATTTGTAACAGGATATGCTTTGTTGTTGTTGTTGTTGTTGTTGTTGTTGTTGCTGTTGTTGTTTTCAATGGATGGGGTTTGTTTGTTTGTTTGTTTGTTTGTTTTTTGTTTTTGTTTGTTTGTTTGTTTTTGTTTGTCTGTGTGTGTTTGTGTGTGTGTATGTGTGTGTGTGTTTGTGTGTGTGTGTGTTTGTGTTTGTTTGTATTTTTGTAAGGAATTCTTTGACTTCTCTTGCTGATTCTTCTTATTTTTTCGAAAGCACACATTCAAGACAGAAGACATAACATTAAAACGATCACTCTCTAAATATTTGTAAACAATAAAAATGCATTATCATTGTCTCACGTAATTCCACTTATGATTTGAAATGCATAAATTAAAGCATATTAATTCCCATAGAGAAAGTCACCCATCGTCATCATTGCCCGTTTCACCTGGGTCAGGACGTAGCCATCGTAAAGTTATGGCCTGACACTGACCAAAAATGACGTCAAAACGCCAGTCTTTTGCCACAAAAGAAAACAAATCGTGAGTTGTATTCAATAGTTCAACCAATGAAATAACTTGTTTCCATGGGCACTACTAACGACAACTCACTAGACGCTACACAAACCTAAAAATAATGACGTCAAAGTGTTAGTGTTCGAGGGTTGTAGTGTTAGGGTATAGATAGTTCGAAGATGACGTCACTCAGGTCTTTGTTATTGTTTTTTGCCATCCGCGTTTATGAGTAATGCCCACTGAACTGTATTAACCCGACTATAAACGTTCATGGATACAGACAGCTTTGTGTGTTGGTCCCTTATATTTACGGATGGCAAAGTTATGAGCTTCTTCGCCAAGCGCATACTATCTATAGGGAAGAGACAGTGCCCATCCCTCTCTATCTTGAGCTAAATTTTTATCTCGATAAGACATGGCGGAACAATAATATAGGAAGTAATAGGTGTTATTTTTAATTGAGAGTGTGCTCACGGGGTCTAGTGTTATAACACTCGTACCGTTAGGAAAAGGGTTCGAGTCCCGACTGAACAGGCATAGTTGAGTCTTTGGAAAAGACTAACCGAAATTCTATCACCGTACTGAGGTGAAAAATAAGTACCTGGCCGTTAACAGCGCTGTCTCTGTCGGAAAAATAATGGTCCTGTCCTACATGTTTAATATTTCTTGTGAATGAAAGTTAATGTATTCAGGTATCGTAACTTGTATCGTCCATCTGATGTAGTATCGTTCACAACTAGCGTCTGTTCTAGTAACTACCTGGTTGAGAGTCTTTCTGTATCCAACTGTCATCCTGTACACATGATGTATCTTATGTTATGTTGTTTGTTTAATAAATGTTCTTTACTGTAGTTGGTTTGTTAATTCTTGGAATAAAACGTCTTATTAATTAATGATCTAAGAACACATCTATATTATGTTTCAGAGTCGGATAATCCCTTTACATCCCGAGGTTTCGGGTTTGAGCCTGTCTATAATTATTTTTTCTCCTTGAACAAGACATATAACCCCTGTTGCTCACTTGTAATAATTTTGAATATTTATAAACAAGCTAGAAATAATAATTAGTTTAAATGTCCAATCATATTTTGCTAGAAACCCACCCGATTAAAATACTTTTACACAATATCAAGCCATCATACATATCTATAGCAAGTTAACTTTGTTTTTGTTTAGTCTATTTATTTAATTAATATTATTTATTTACTCATTAATTTATCTATTCATTTACTCACTTACTTACTTCATTTATTTATTTATTAATTTATTTTGCTTGTTAATCATTTCAAATTAATTTTTCTATTTATTTCTATTCATTTAATTAATCATCTATTTTATCATTATCTTTTTAAAAAGTAAATAAATTGGGTTAAACATAGGTCTACATAATATAAGCAGGACTGGTAGCGGAGCACAATTATGGGCTTGAATTACCATTTTTGTTATGGACAATACTTTGTGTGTTTTGAGACTATTCCCATTACAACTATGGGCCCTTGATGATTTGGGCTATTAGACCTCCAAATAAGTTCACGTTGGGTTAAACTATCAACAAAGTAAGGGAGATAATTTGATATTCATTAGGTCTAAACTCACCTCGTATAAATGTATCAGTTATCTTTCTTTACTTATGCTTTTCTTCCTGTGACTCTGAATGCGGACTTCAGAATTACTTAGGCAAGAACATACGATTATATAAAATCGTTTTATCTTGTTCACTTATTCAAAATCCTGAATTATGGACAATGATACATATTTTAATAGCGTCTAATGAAGCTCTCTATTTAAAAAAAAAATAATTACACCCTTCCGCCACGGCATCATAAGATCCCGTCGCCTGGGCATTCAATGAAGGAAGAAAGATAAAAATCATCCATATTGTCTAAATGAGCAAATTTGGGAGTTGATATATTACCCAAGGAAAAAAAGCGAAAGTGCCTGAAGCGGGGCTCGAACCCGCGATCTATTTATTCCATCGTTAAGCTTTACAAAAACAATGGAAACAGTTTAGCTATTTTTTAAAAAATCAAAGATGTTCTTTTTGAGCAAGAAATTTATATTATATTGCTCACTTTGCGGCGCTGCATTGCGGCTATGTCCTGGATTATCTTGGTTTTTTTTCTAGAAGGATCGATTAAATGTAATTTGACTTCTTTTAGCTTAGTACAAACGTTTGTCTTGACTTTCTTATACCTAGATAAGCTAGAAGGTGTTTGTATTGTAGATATAAATATATTGTTCCTGCTTTATTTTTTTAAATAGTACAATGTCAAGCCATTGGATTCAATTCACTTAATTAAGCTTCATGTGGAAACATACTAAAGAGAAAAACAATAATTATAAATATATTTTCTTATCACACGTGCAAAAGTAACTGAACAATTGTTTTACGTCAATTAATTTGAGTTATAAAAGACAAAACTCGACAAACGTTATGGATAATTTTCCAATAATATAACACCATAGTAATAATATGTTCAAAATTACGCTCTTTCCGAAGATAAACATCATCTTTATCATAACTACCTTTTAGCAAGACCACAAATAATTCCACTACTGTTGTCATTATCACCATTATGGCCATTATCATTACATGCAACTCACACCAGCACTGCCATTGCCAGCATCATCACCACTATCACATCATCATCGTCATCATCATCATCATCATCATCATCATCATCATCATCATCATCAGCAGCAGCAGCAGGAGCAGCAGCAGCAGCATCATCACCATTATCATAATAATAATAATAATAATAATAATAATAAATAATAATAATAATAATAATAATAATAATAATAATAATAAAATAATAATAATAATAACAATAATAATAATAATAATAATAATAATAATAATAATAATAATAATAATAATCATCATCATCATCATCGTCATCATCATTATCATCATTATATCATCATCATCAAAATTATCATCATCATCTTCTTCTTCTTCTTCTTCTTCTTCTTCTTCTTCTTCTTCTTCTTCCTCTTCGTTATCATGATTTTCATCATTATCATCATCATCAGCAGCAGCAGAAACAACAACAGCAGCAGATCATATTTTTCGTGATCATCATTTTCATCATCACCATCATCATCATAATCATCTTCATCACCAAACATATTCATCATTGCCGTCATTCTCATCATACACATACATCATCACCATTCCTTTGCTTTTTAACCTCACAGCCTAGCGGCAGTAAAGATCCACGTGACATCAGAACCAGAATCCGACAACTCAAATACAAGGGGGATACCACAGGATACCAGATGGATGACGTCAAAGGTAGCAATTTGGATATATTATGTTACTACTTATTCAAACTTAATTTATTTCGATGAAATGGCTAGCCGATTCAAACCGGAGCCATTGTTTACTTATAGCCTGACACTACAACCCACAAGGACTTATAGTTTGACGCCATTTGCGTAGACACAAAGTGACTTCTTCGAAGATTTTTGTAAGTTTTACTTTCTTTTTATTTTATTTTCATTTTGTGCATTACCCAAAATTCCTGCGATGTGTCACCAATAGGTCACAAATCTAGCTGCACTCAAAGTTACAGGCATTAAGCACGCTTTATCATTCCCTTTTTTTTTTCGAGTTCCCGATAGTTCAGTTGGTATAGAACACGCTTCACACTCAAAGAGTATGGGATCAATCCCAGGTGAAGTCTAGATTTTTTTTCCGACACCCCTGCCCATCCAGCAATGTTTGGGCAGCTAGGTCTGTTGGATCTGGCAGAATGTACTCTGCTATAGATTAACGTGCTATCCACAGGTACAAGCAATACTCTTCAACAGTCGTAACATCACTTCCTTCATAATGACGCATGGTAACTTAGTAACACTGGCTCTAAACTATCGTAACAATGGCGGACGCCCGTATGAAATATTTCTCCGGCGAGCAAAAAGGGTATCCAGAGGAGAAAAATAAACACATACATTTGATCATGTTTTGACTTTTACACATTCTGATCACAAGACATATGAAAAGTTCTAGCCAGCATGAAAAATAAAAAGTAATGATTTTCTTTGTTTAGAACCAAGATGACCGCCGTTGCCGGGTGGCGTGACATCAGACTATTGAATCGTATTACTATTGGCCGGTACACGCTATCGAATTAGGTCTGGCTCCTTTGGCCTAATGACTCTGAAGTACTCCTTTATTTAGAATTCACCCAACAATCAGCTCTTTACCTTCCATAAATATAAACGAATCAGAGGCGATTTTAAACTGTTGTTACAAGACATTTCCAATAGAACATGTAAGTGGTTGGTTGACAAAAACGATTTATAATATTGTTTGATTTTTGAACCAGAATAATTGTTAACCAGAATGGTATAAATATTGTTTTACGTTACACAAATAAACGTGACGGACAAAAAAGGGAATGTCGCTTCTTTTGTCAACAATTAATACTTCTATCTGACAACAAATTAAACACGTGAACACCCTTCAAATTAAGCGGACTAAAAGCCTTATCGTAAATGAATTGGCAAATGGTTTACGTTGATTTGTTTTAAAAGGAGCCCATTTAAGTTGTAGATAGAATAAGCCTCAGGCGGATGCGTGAAGGACAGGTCTCAAAATATGTTTTACCTCAGACTTACTCGAGAGTACTTATTCTGTCGTTTCTCTTTATTAGTAACTGGATTAGCTGTGTCTTATCGTGGCCTTCGTAAAGTTATGGCCTGAAACTGACCAAAAAATGACGTCACAAAAAGAAAACAAATCGTGAGTTGTATTCATGACTTCAACCAATGAAGTAACTTGTTTCCATGAGCTCTCCTTACGACATTTCAGTTGATGGTGCAAAAACCAAATAATGACGTCAAACTGCCAGTCCGTTTGGATTTCAGTGTCAGGCTATAACATAACGACGGCTACGGTCTTATTCATTTGGAAAGAGGTATCCGACTTGAGCTATCCTACTAGATAGTATGCGCTTGGCTAAGAAGCTCATAACAATGCCATCCGGATGTATAACGGACCAACACACAAAATTATGAGTAACCATGAACTTTTATAGTCTGGTTAATATAGATAGTGTGCGCTTAGCTAAGAAGCTCATAACATTGCCATCCGGAAGTACAACGGACCAACACACGAAACTGTGTGTATTCATTAACGTTTATAGTCGGGTTAATACAGTTCAGTGAGCATTACTCATAAATGCGGATGGCAAAAAACAAAAACAAAGACCTGAGTGACGTCATCTTCGAACTATCTATAGTTTAGTGAGAATCACTCACAAACGCGGATGGCAAAATGCTTGAGTGACGTCATCTTCGTTCTATCTATAAACCATCATCCATTCCAAAATTTGTCTAGTAAAATTGTGACCCATCGTTTCAAAACTATATTATGTCGGGATGAACCAGATGCAAAAAAAAAATGTCAGATTAAACTCAAACTGGTTAAAAATAAGAAATGTTAGTTTCTAGTTCTAAAATTCGGCATTAATCCTCCTTAAATAAAACTATGTAAACATTACCCAAGTGTGATCGTTTTAGATATAAATTTAATTTTTATCCTTTTTGTCTTCTCGACATAATACCGATTTGAGACGACTGGTCACAATTAGCAAGCTGTTTTATGTACAGGAATCTTAGATCAAGTTATTTGTTTGTGGTCTTTAATGGTTGAACAATACATGAAGCATTGCCTGTACTGTAACGTCGGTATTACATCGAAGCAAAACATATCAAAAATGATTTTAAAGATAAATAGACCAGAAATGTTAGACTACGTATAGATAGCCTGTTCGAAGATGACGTCACTCTGGTCTTTGTTATTGTTTTTTGCCATCCACGTTTATGAGTAATTCTAACTAAACTGTATTAACCAGACTATAAACTTCAAGGTTACACATAGTTTTGTGTGTTGGTCCGTTATACTTCCGGATGGCAATGTTGTGAACTTATTATCCAAGTGCATACTATCTATATCCACTATGGTCCTAAATGAAACAAATAAACTAAACCTAATTTTCATATCTTCCACTCTAATCTCAAAATCCGGCATTTAAGTCACCCTGGCATATTCCTACTTGAGGCATTGGTTCTCATATCCTTTAACCTTCTTAAACAATTTTAAAACTTATTTACTATTTTCTTTGTGGACATTTTTTTACATTATTTGCGTAGAAAACACCCAAGACCCTCAGCATCTCTAATCAATTTGTGCGGCTATGTGGTCTATGTGTATGACACTCGCTTTCGGATTGGAAGGTCCTGGGTTCGAGCCTCTCTCGGCGTATAGTTGAGTCCTTTAAAAAGCCTCTTTACTCATATTGTCTCGTCGTACTCAGGTGTAAAATGAGTACCTGGCTGTTCACAGCGTTATCTCTGTCGAAAACAAAAATATAGTATCGCCTTACAGGTGTCATGTTTCGTTCTACACGTTAAATGTTGCTGTTGGCTAGGGACCCCTTGTAAATCGCTTTGAACACGTTTAGTCAATTTGGCGCTATACAAATGCTATATATAATTAACTTAATTCTTCAGTTCTGTGAAGGACCTATTCTGTCGTTGTCCTCTCAATTTTCATGGCTATAAAAACAAAGACGACTGAAGCAGAGAAATGATTATGGTCAGCATTTAGTTAGTGCACACAGACGTCAGTCAGTCTTGGACCCCGTGCCATTTGTATTTTGATCTCCGGCCAATACTTCATTACGTCTGATTAAAGATAGCTCCATATTGCTTGACCGTTGTCCTCGCATTGACCAGTATGGTCTATCTAACTCTAGACTATGGAATAATTGGGTTTGTTCAGTGCGATAAGGACTGACTATGTTGTGCTTAATGTTCAGATCGAGTTGTGTGGATTATGATACTTAATCATATTATTATTATCTTATTGTGATGCCAGCAGTTTTACGAAAGCTCACAATACCAATTGGATTAATTTTGCAATAATATGTGAAAATGGAGATTAAAAAGAGAAATTTTATAAAACAATCTCTTATAGTTTTTAAGTACATTATTTAAGGTCGTTTATTCATGCTAGTGATTCTGGACACATACTACGCGTAAATATTATTCTATATCGGATATTATATAATATTTCAAAATATAAACAAGAATCGAGGATTTAAAGATAAAAGTGATACTTCATTGAACAATTATTCTGTTCTAAATTGTGATGTAAGTAATGTTATCGTTATATATACTTTACTGAATTTAATATCTATAAAAATTAATTATTAGATTAACAATATCAGCAAGTGTGCTTGATGATTATTACTTTTATTATAAGTGTTTACACAATTGACTATCTCAATATACTATATATATATATATATATATATATATAATATATAGAGAGAGAGAGAGAGAGAGAGAGAGAGGGGGGGGGAGGGGTGCTTGTTTTTTGTGTGTTTTATTCTATTTTTGGTGGGGGGGGGGGGGTTGATAAGTGCTTTATTATTTTTTTGGTTGGTTTGCTTTTTTGCTTGTTTGTTTTTTCTTTTTTTTGTTTTGTCTTTTTTTTTTTTTGCATGGGGGGGGGGGGGGGGGGGGATTCAAAGTAATATACGTGACGACAATTATATACCTATACGTGTATGCCAACTATATGCCAACTATATCTAAGAAAGTTGCCCAAAGATTATACATCCTAAGGAAATTGAGAACATTTCAAGTAAGGAAGAAAACTATGTTAAGAGTTTATGACTCATTGATTAAAAGTGTAATTGCGTTTGGCTGCACCATATGGTTTGGAGGATGCCGACTTAAAGATAAATCAAAAATTTCAAAATCTATCAAAGAGGCATCAAAAATAATAAACCATCCTCTTGATGGAGTAGAAAGAATTCATGGAAAAGCAATAGAAAGGAAAGCATTCTCAATTACCAACAATAAAAAACATATTTTATACCATGAATTTAGTCTTTTACCATCTGGGAGAAGGTTTTGTCAGATTAAATGTAGAACTAACAAGTATAAATCAACGTTCGTTCCATCAGCAATAAAAATTTTGAATATTTCATATGGTACAGAAAAACCAAGGATTGATTCGTTGACTGATTAACTGATTAATTTATTTAATGTAAGATTAACTGACCAATTGATAATGATGATAATTTTTGGTGTCGAATTGCCACAATCGTAACAAATTGAAAACGAAATGAATATGTTTATGTTGTGTATATCGCACGTGTGAAAGAAAGAAAGAAAGAGAGAGAGAGAGAGAGAGAGAGAGAGAGAGAGAGAGAGAGAGAGAGAAAATAAGTAGGAGTGAAATATCTGTTCAATCTTAGTTATCGTTTAACATTATAACAAGTGTAACTAAATGACAAATTGCCATATTTATGGACAATAAAGATCTATTTATTATTATTATTATTATTATTATTATTATTATTATTATTATTATTATTATTATTATTATTATTATTATTCAGGTTGTGAGATCAATAATATCGCCTGATTCAACTAGTCTATACTAGTCATTTACTTTCGTAACAATAAATTGTGGACTCTAGGCATATGACAAGGACTTTATTGATATGACTGGAGTCACAGCTCCCAATATATCATTCTACTGTCTCATATCGACCTAGTAAAAGTATCAAGCGTAGGGTAAGCTTTAAAATTTATTTTACTTGCAACAACAAAATTGAGAAAGTAGACACAAATACCTCTCTTCTTTTAATATTGAAAAAAAAACTGGTACGTTTTATACATCTAATATAAAGTCAAATTACTAATTAGGTATTATTCAAATCTATGTTCGATTGTAAGAACACTCGTTACGATTTAATTTGTTTTACCTAGGTCAATTCTTGACTAAATAAAGCGGTTCTTGACACAGTACAGAACTAAACTCATATTGTTGCTGAGGCAATGGACATAAACAGATATCACTTCATAAAGATTAAATAGATGTGTTGATGACTTATACAAACAATAGAGAACAAAACTGTAATGTCAAAAAACGGGTTCCTATCTCATTGGAAATATAAAATCTTTCGGATGACTTACTATGTACTTTGTGTAAATTATCTTCTGATTTCAGAGTGAAGGCAACTTATTTTCTATTCTAAATATATGATGGTCATCAATAAAAATCTACAACCTGTAATTCTTAGAATCTGCCAATACATCCTGCTACTAAAATAGTCTTATGAAACTTATGATATTCAATAGGCAACCTATTCATTATTATTAGTCCTCCGAAGGACTGGTTACATATACACTTCCAATGAATTTGGAACCGGAAAAGTAGAAGGTGTGACGTCATGACTATTCTTCCCTATTGAATTCTTTGATAAAAGATAATGGCAATGGAAATGCGTGCAACAAACAAGCAGTTACAACAACTCAACCAAAACATAACGTATTATGTCTACTCTTCAAAGCGCCCTAGGGGGCACCCATACACCCACATACGGTTATATCATTACCACCAACACTTACCTATAACCATTTATAACATATGCACTGCTGTACCCATGACAAAACACTTTCTTTCTATGTTTGCCAGAAAAAAATTTAATCAATATGACCCCACGTGTCAAATATTCTCAAACCTGAGACTTTTATGCTTTGAAAAATAGTCTTCGGTTTGAGTATTCATAAAGTCCCTCGTTTGAATATTTTGTCAGATTGAAGACTATTATGAATCAATTGTTATTAGTGACCACCGCGTCAATTTGGGGGAATGTGAGAATTGAACTTTTGAGCTTTTTTTATATAGCGCAATATCCACTAAATGTGCTCAAAGCGCTTTACAAGAGGTCCATGGTAAACAGCAACATTTAACATGTAGGACGGGACATAACGCCTGTTAGGCGATATTACAAATTTTCGGACAAAGACAACGCTGTTAAAGGTCAGGTACTCATTTTACACCTGAGTACGGTGAGAGAATGTGAGTAAAAAGCCTTTTCCAAGGACTCAACTATGCGCCGAGCGCGAGGCTCGAACCCAGCACCTTCCAATCCGAAAGCGAGTGTCATACCACTAGACCACATAGCCGAGAGAAGAAAGAATAAAACTGGGTTGAAAGTTTAAATGATCTGAATTAGGAAAATGTGAATGCTTTGAAGTTAAAGAAACAATACTCACGCTCCAACTTGAACGTGTTTGATCCAACTCAAATTGATGTTATGAGTTAAGCTTAAAATAGAAATGTTTTACTATCTGTTCACTTTGGCAAGTACCGCTTTGAAACGAATATATACATTTCAGGCTGTTAATTGTTTTTTTTCTGTATGTATGTGTGTGTGTGGTGGTGGGGGGGGGGGGTATTTTTTGTGATTTTTTTTTTGTGTTGTTATTTTGTATTGTTTTTTTTGTTTGTTTTTGTTTTTTTCTTCTTTTTTTTTCCAAAACGAAAATACTATGTTTTGTGTCAGAGGACGGTAGCAAAATGCTTTATAGTATATGAGATTTACTTAATCGATCATCACGTAACCCATTGTAGTGGTTATTAAAGGTCTGGTGCCGTGTTACACTTACCATAACTAATTTCACACTCCAGTGCTCTTTCAGAAGTCTTGAAATAGGGGAATTCCCAATATCAATAATAATAATTATTATGATAATAATAATAATGATAATAATAATAATAATAATAATAATAATAATAATAATAATAATAATAATAATAATAATAATAATAATGATAATAATAATGATAATAATAATAATAATAATAATAATAATAATAATAATAATAATAATAATAATAATAATAATAATAATAATAATAATAATAATAATAATAATAATGATAATAAGCATGAGAGATAAATGAAAACTTACAAAAGATAAAGTCTTTAAAAAGTCAATACGATTCAATAGTCTGATGTCACGCCGCTCCGCAACGGCGGCCATCTTGGTTCTAAACAAAGAAAATCATTACTTTTTATTCTTCATGCTGGCTAGAACTTTTCATATATGCCTTGTGATCAGAATGTGTAAAAGTCAAAACATGATCAAATTTATGGTTTTTTTTCCCCTCTGAATACGCTTTTATGCTCGTCGTATAAATATTTCTTACGGCGTCCGCCATTGTTCCAATAGTTTAGAGCCAGTGTTACTAAGTTACCATGCGTCATTAGGAAGGAAGTGACGTTACGACTGTTGAAGAGTATTGAGATTCAGATCTCTGAAATAAAAAAAAAGAATAAGTTGTCACCAATTTAGTATGAGCATATATATATATATATATATATATATATATATATATATATATATATATATATATGAGTGTTGGCGGGTACTTGTAGGTACGAAAGTGCTCGATAATGGTGGTTAGAGCTAATATATAAATGTAAATTTTCACTCACATTATTCTTGCCAAGACGATTTCGTTTCTGTGTTCCCACTTCATCAGTCGGCAGAATCCATTATATATATATATATATAAATGGCAGCATAGACAATGGCGTACTTCCACGGATTTTCTTTCTTCAATGTGCTTTCAAATGGTTCATTTGCGCTTTTCCCCAATCATGCCTTATTGCCGACCTACCTATAATTACAAAGAATTCGTAGAATTACGAAATTTTGGCTTCAATTCCACAACTTCGCAAGCATCTCTAAGTCTAAAAGACTTATTGGAAGTGAAAATTGATCCCAGATCACATAATTTCAAGGATTTGGAAGTGTTATTTAATCCTTGTTGGGATAAATTGTTGATTGTTAAAGTTAACCAGAACGATTACAATTTTTATCTCCTAAAAATTACGATTTAAAAAAAACCCCAAGTAAGCAGGTCTGCTTATTGTACTAACTTTTCATTTCACCTTGTACAAGTCGCCTGTCAGGCGTCCTGTTTGTACTAATACTCGGAAAATACCCGTCACCAAAAGAGAACCCTGTAGTCATTCACCCTTGAAATGAATGTCATGCACATTGGTCAAAATAGTCAATGTTACAGTGAATGACAGAATCAGTCGGATGGTGAAAAAGTTTGAACTGAGATATTGCCAAGTTTAGTGAGAAGGTCAATTTTGATCAAAAATGAGTTCTTGCCATACAGATTAAATCAACCCATTTTGTACATATTCAGGGAAATACCTAAGCTTAATTTCACTGCTAAATATTTTTTACAGCTAGTCAAGTTGAAAAAGTATAAAATTAAAGAAAAGTTGCTGGACCTGTCTAATACATCTGAAAATAACTTCATGAAAAATCACCCGATTTACTTCAAATAAAGATTAATGCTCTGGGTAACATATTCTTTCAGAAAATGGGAAAAATGCAAATCCAAAATGTTCACCTTCCAACTGATTATGCCATGCACTGACACAAATTACGATTCGCACAGCCAATGATTTCCCCGTTTCGTTTCTAACCCGTAGACTCATGATATTTTAAATCGAAGTTTAAGTAAAATAATAATATAAGTAATGTTCGTCAATGCAATGCATACCGCAGTCTAGATAAAATGTGACCCATCGTCCCAAAACGGTATTATGTCCGGATGAACCACATGCTAAAAAGCTGAATTAAAGCTAAACTGGTCGAAAATTTGAATTATTGCTATTCAGCATTCTAAGATACGATATTCATTCTATTTAATAAAACATGCAAATTCATTGCGAGTCGGATATATCTGGCAATAAATTCAATTTTCAGCATCTTAAACATTCCGAAATAATACTATTTTGAGGCGAGGGGTCACAAATGCATTTTGTATTTTCCACTTTTCGATATACAAAAAAAAATATGGTCGGCAACTTAATCAAAAGGGATTAACGTTAATCTCGCGGCAGGTCAGGTGGCTATCCCATCGTTTAAAGGCTAGTCATCGGATTAAGACATTTCTAAATCTATTAGGATCACGTCAATATTAGTTTTGGAATTTAGGACTCCAGCGAATATTAATATGCGGTTAGTTGGAATGCTGCTCCGCTGGTGGGATTGGAAATTGGCATATTATTGATATCAGACTGTCAGTCAGCCAGATTGTTTCAAGTAGGTAGCCCATATCATCAATTTGGCAATACTCCAAATATGATTTATGATTTATGATGTGCAGCTATGTGGTCTAGTGGTATGACACTCGCTTTCGGATCGGAAGGTCCTGGGTTCGAGTCGAGCCTCGCTCGGCGCATACTTGAGCCTTGGAGAAGGCTCTTTACTCACATTCTCTCACCGTACTCAGTGTAAAATGAGTACCTGGCCGTTAACAGCGTTGTCTCTGTCGAAAAAAGTTGTATTATCGCCTAACAAGCGTCATGTCTCGTTCTACATGTTTTGTTTTACGGTTGGCTAGGGACCCCTTGTAAAGCGCTTTGAGCACGTTTAGTGGATATTGCGCTGTATAAAAAGCTAAAAAAGATCAATTTATGATTTAGAAAGTATTATAACAAAGCAAATGAACCATGACATTTAAAATAGATTACATTACGGAACCATTTTCATTATATATTTTTTCCAGAAATGTCAAAGCTACCAAACATAAAACTTGAGTTTGGCACTGAAACTTAAGTGCAATTTAAAACGTAATTTTGTTCAGTTACACACGCTTTACAAAACAACATTACGTTCTTAAGTTCTGTATGAGCAGTTATTTTACACTACACATTAGCAATCGGGCTTCACGGGTATTGTAAATAGTTAATGATGTAAATCTCGATATGTATGGATTCTGATATTAATTATAGTTGTGTTGAATAGATGCAGTTCTGTAGTTGTGTTCAAATTCTCTTAATCACAAAGTTTCCTTTGTTATATGCATATCTGTGTATTTTGTTTTCTCCTCTGTGTTAACGTTTATCAATCCCAATTAGAAAAGGGGAGGATGTTTCTCTTGTTTGTTAAACGACGTTATGTATTATAAATATACAATGAAAAACAGTATGATACTTCGTTAAAATACATTCTGTTCTATTCAAACTAAATTTTACATTGTAGTCCTTCAGAGCCATTAGGCCAGACCTGCCTACCTGGAATTGGAAAAACGCGTAGTGTTCAGTGGTTTTAACATAGCAGACACTAGAAAAATATTGAGCTTTGATATAGCGCAATATCTACTAATGTGCTCAAAGCGCTTTACAAGAGGTCCCTGGTCAACAACAACATTTAATATATAATTCGGGACATGACGCCAGTTAGGCGATTTTACAATTTTTCGGACAAAGGCAACGCTGTTAAGGACCAGGTACTCATTTTACACCTGAGTACGGTGAGAGAATATGAGTTAAGAGCCTTTTCCAAGGACTCAACTATGCGCCGAGCGAGGCTCGAACCCAGGACCTTCCTACCACTAGACCACATAGCCGCACACTAGAACTACTAGTAAACACTTCCAATTTGTCATTAATATGTTAAAATATTGCTTTTAACTCACTTATAGACTAGCTACGACAACAAAAACTTTGCTTTCAAGAAATTTTATAGACTCAAAGATCTTTCATAATATAATTGTCGGTTTGGAGTCAATATTCCATCGTTCTCCGAAATTTGCGCACTAGGAGGCAAGTCTACATTAGGTTCATGCAGATTTAATTTTTCATGGTTTCTATAGCGTGAAATGGACAATATCAATTGCTTGCTACACTTTTTTGCTAGGACGTTAGTCTATCGCAATATACCATCCGCCAGATCTATCAGACAGAACCACCCAATCACTGATGGGGTGGACATCAGCTGTGTCAGAAAAAAAAAATCTCGACTGAAACATGGATTCGATCCAGGTTCATTTACGTGTAAAGCGGGTGCTCTACCAACTGGGATATCCGGAACCCTATTTACATAAGAGTTGAAATTAATTCCTTGTCTTTTCTTGATGTACATGTTGCTGCTCGAAGCTCGAAGAAATGAATAATAGTGTGAATTTGAATGTAAGCTTCAATTTAATTACAAAAACAGATCAAATGAACGTTTCGGGTTTCCCGACATCATCTATTTCATCTGAAATGTTTCATTCATCCTGTTTTGTTGATAAAAGGGAAACCCGAAACGTTGATTTGATCTGTTTTTGTAATTAAATTGAAGCTTACCTTCAACATCACATTATTATTTATGTCTTTTCTTGATGACTTTAGGTGATCATGTCAAAGCAATCATAAGTTCATTTAGTTGGACTTTATTTTTTTTTTTCACAACGATTTTAACTTTACTTGAGCTTTTATGAAGCGCAATATTCACTAAATGTGCTCAAAGCGCTTTACAAGGGATCCCTAGTCAACAACAACACTTAACATGTAGAACTGGACACGACGCCTGTTTGGCGAAATTACAATCTTTACGACAGAGACAACGTTGTTAATAATCAGATACCCATTTTACGCCTAATTACGGTGAGATAATGCCGGTAAAGAGTCTTTTTCCAAGGATTCATATATGCGCCACCCAGAGGCGGACTCGAATCGTGAAACTTTCGATCCAAAGGCGGGTGTTATACCAATAGACCGCATAGCGCGTTATTGGCCATCAGTTCAACCATTAAATTTTAATGTATTGAGATTTTGTCATCGTCGTGGCATTTCTTTAAACTATACAGACATAAAAACCAATTGATTAGTTTCAACATTTCTACCCACTTAAACTTGATCTGTAACAACAGGATTGCGTGATAGTCTTCAATTACGCGTATGTTCCTTGCTGGAGTTTTATCCATGAAATTAATCATGAATGCTAAATGAATACCCATTTTTAAAAGACAAAAAAAAATAAATAAATAAGTGAATTATTAAATCACATGACTAGTATTTTTAATTGGAGGATGTCTTGATATGTAACTACAGTCATGTATCGATCTATGTAGTGAATTTTATTTTTAGTTTTTGAAAGAAATTGTTAAATTCCTGAAGATGACAGATAAATAGTGAACAGGAAAAGATAGGCTTAAATACTCATGACTGTATAATCCATTTTTAGTATCTAACTCAGTCGACGTGATACCATGTTGAGGCTTAGGACTTAGGACACATATTTAAGAGATCAGGGCTACGTTTTTTGCGTTATATTGATTATTGAGGACAATTTATAATTCATAATAAAGTAACAAAGGCTAATATTTCAAATTTTGGTTTTGTAACTTTCAAATCATTTTTTGACAGCTGCATCACATGGACATAATAAAAAAAACACGAGCTTTTATATAGCACAATATCCACTAAACGTGTGAGGTTTATTTTACAAAGGGTTCCTGGTCAACAGCAATTCGTAATATGTATAACAAGACATGAATTACTTCTGTTAGGGTATATTACAATTTTTTTCCAATAGGGTCAACGCTGTTAAAGGCTAGGTACTCATTTTACCCCTTAGTACGGTGAGAAAATGTGCGTAAAGAGACTTTACTAAGGACTCAATTATGCGCCGACCGAGGCTCGAACCCAGGACCGTTCGATCCGAATGCGAGTATCCTACCAATAGACCACGACATAGCCGCAAATATTACTGTTTTGGGGTGATGGGTCACATTTGTTTTTTTAAGATTTTCTGACCAAGTTAACAAGAAAAAAAAAAAAGAAATAAAAACAATGTTATCTCAGTGCATGGCTGTATTCATATCCCCTTATTTGAATTGTAAGTTAGATCGCCATTAGATGTAGATTGTTTCGTTTTCATTAAGTAAACATTAATAATAGGAATATTTTATGTAAGGCCAAAGCATAACCAGTAACTTGATAAAAGCATTCTTACTTTTCTTAGAAAAAAAAAGTTTATATTAAAAGTAAAAAACCCTTTTCTTAGCCTAAGTCGAGGTCACATTCTTTTACTTTGATATTTCAAGAGTTATCGTTTAAGATCGAATCAAAATCTTCTAATTTGAAAAATATATTAAAATATTACACGGACTTGAGCCCCTGTGAAAAATAATTGAGTCATTGGAGAAGGCTCTTTACTCACATTCTCTCACCGTACCCAGGTGTAAAATGAGTACCTGGGTGTTAACAGCGTTGTCTCTGTCCTAAAAAATGTAATATCGCCTAACAGGCAAGATGTCCCGTCCTACATGTTAAATATTGACGTTGACTAGGGACCCATTGTGAAGCGCTTTGGGCACGTTTACTGGATATTGCGCTATATAAAAAAAGCTCTTTTTTTTTGGTTCAGGTTAAACATTCATAGTCTGATATTATAACTATGATCATCATTTACATCATAAGCAATCAAATAATAGACACGCGTCTTATCCAAAAGGTAGCAAGCAATTAATTGCTAATGTCCTTTTCGCTCTATTATAGTACAGGGATAAACTCCGGCTCCAGAGGCCTAATGGCTCTGAAGTACTGCTTTTGTTCAGAAAAAAAGTCATCCTTCAAAAATCAATTGATTAAAATGGCCCTCATCTTGTCAAAAATTCTCAAATCTGAGACTTCATCGAAGGATCGCGTGGCTCAGCGGTATGGTCTTGGCTTCGTATCCGAAAAGAAGCGAGTTGGAATTCCCGTCTCGCTGTGTGGTCTTGAGCAAGTCACCTCGTCCTAGCTCACTTTATGGCGCTGCACTGCGGCTGACACCTGGGTTATTCCAGTCTTCCCTTGAAATAGATCCTAAAGAAAAAAAAACAGGACGTCGGGTGCTTGGTGCGGCTCTTCTCTTTATTCTTAGTAATTTGTCGGTGCCCGATGTGTTTATCCGGAAGACGGCAGAGGACGGCAGTGTCGGGTCGTCGGAGTCAGTCCCCGGTGTTGGTTATCCCTAAAGGGAATTTATTTTTAAAGAGTCTATCGATATTTGAAGGACGAGTGTTCTCACCAAATTTTTTAAAACGTGTTTTTACAGAGAAGTACAGAATGATAGATCATATTAACCCATGAGTTGCCCCAGCTAATTCTTTTTCTTTTGGCGCCAAAGCATTGTAGCTAAAGTAAATACTGTCGAGACATTTCTGGAGGACGCGGTTGAATTATTAATACTTATTTCTGGAAATAAATAGATAAAAATATAGACCTATAGGATTGAGGTTACCGTAGTAAACCTCATATATTATAGATAGTTCGAAGATGACGTCACTCAGGTCTTTGTTATCGTTTTTTGCCATCCGCGTTTTTTAAGTAATGCTCACTGAACTGTATTAACCTGACTATAAACGTTCATGGATACACACAGTTTTGTGTGTTGGTCCGTTATACTTCCGGATGGCAATGTTATGAGCTTCTTAGCCAAGCGCATACTATCTATAACATAACGACGGCTACGGTCTTATTCATTTGGCAAGAGGTATCCTTATTCACTAAAAACCATCATCCATTCCAAAATTTGTCTAGTAAAATTGTGACTTCTTTGCCAAGCGCATACTATCTATATATAGATAGTTTGAAGATGACGTCACTCATGTCTTTGTTGTTGTTTTTTGCCATCCGCGTTTATGAGTACTTCTCACTAAACTGTATTAACCAGACGATAAACCTTCAAGGTTACACACAGTTTTGTGTGTTGGCCAGGTTTACTTCCGGATGGCAATGTTGTGAACTTCTTAGCCAAGTGCATAATATAGTTAAGTAAAAACAAGCTGTTTATGGCCCCTTTTCTTATTACAGAATTTTTGTTATTGTTTTTAGCAAGCCATTTTTGCGGCGCTGCACTGCGGCTGACGCCTGGGTTATTCCAGTCTTCCCTTGGAATAGAACCTACAGACAATTTTTCCGTATGAATTGAATAAAGGAAATTTTATTTTATTTATTACATTTATTTTTATGAATAACTCTCACTAAATTTTATCATTCAGGCTATAATACGTTACACGTAGTTTAGTATTTTGGTACGTTATATCCGACTGGCAATGTTGTGGACGTTTTGTATAAACGCAAACCATCAATAGTTTTAAGTTCCAAGTTTATATACTTTTAGGCGTTTGTCAATAATTTTAAAAAATTGAAATACATGAAAGAGAAAAATGATACATATTTCTAGTTTTAGACCCAATGTGACCCATTGTCTCATAACGGTATCAAGTCGGGATTACCTACTATGTGCGGAAAATTGAATTTATAGACATCGGGGATAATAAATACAAAATATAACACCACAAAGGAGGTCCCGATAGCTCAGTTGGTAGAGCACTAGCTCCACACTCAAAGAGACCGAGATCGATGCCGGATGCAGTCGAGATTTTTTTCTGATTCCCCCCCCCCCCCCCCCCCCCCCCCCCCCCCCCCACCCCCCACCCCCACCCCCCCCACCCCGCCCCCCTTGTCCACCATACCAGGCAGTGATTGCGTAGCTGGGTCTGTTATTTAGATCCGGCGGAAATTACTTTGCAATAGACTAGCGTCCTATACTATCCAAAGGGTAGCAAGTAATTGATATTGTCCGTTCACACTATAGAAACCGGAATAAACTCCTGCTCCATGGACCAAACGGCTCTGAAGGTCTACATTGCATCACAAAAACTTAAAATTTAGTATTTTCTGCTATATGTGTTATCTAAGTCTTTTTTTTGTTTTTTTTTTTTTTTTTTTTTGGGGGGGGGGGGGGGGGTCCAATCAATCCCTACTTAATACCGATTTGAGACGATGGGTCACAAGCTATAAGTGCAAATAGATTTTAAATAAATACTTCTGATTTTTTAAGAGTTTGCGTTAAGAGTGTCACTATAGATAGTATGCGCTTGGCTAAGAAGGTCACAACATTGCCATCCGGAAGTATAACGGACCAACACACAAAACTGCGCGAATCCATGAAGGTTTATAGTCAGGTTAATACAGTTTAGTGAGCATTACTCATAAACGCGGATGGCAAAAACAACAATATCAAAGACCTGAGTCACGTCAACTAAGAACTATCTATACTAGCATCAGAAAACTTGGCAGTGAATACGCATGAGACGCGATCTGAAAATCTGAACAAGTGTGTATGAAGTGGTGTCAGACAAAGCATCAAATAAAAATAGAAGTAAAAAACCTCCAAATATAATCAGTCATCCTCGACTGAGGATCGAACCGCAGACCTCTTGATTACCTTTTGATTCTCAGCATGAGGCATGGCAATGATTTTTTTTAAAGAGAAAGAAAGAAAAAATGAGTATAGAAAGGTAATTTAAGTAAAATAATCACCAAACACACAGCCACAGTCAGATTGGCGGAATTAGTGAAACTTATCACTTAACTGGCGGTCGAAAGAAAATAGGAAAATAAAAAGGGAGGGACAGAGAGAGAAGAGGGGGGAGAGAGAGAGAGAGAGAGAGAGAGAGAGAGGGAGAGAAAGGGAGGATAGAAGAGAGAGAGAGGGGGAGAGAGAGAGATAGAGAGAGAGAAAGAGGAGAGGGAAAGATAGTAGAGAGAGAGGGAGAAAAAGATAGAGGGAGAGAGAGGGAGAGAGAGAGAGAGAGAGAGAGAGAGAGAGAGAGAGAGAGAGAGAGAGCTGAGTGGTGTCAACTTTATCCTTACTTCTATCAACGATAGTAATTTACGTGAACCATGACATTTGTCTAAAAGAAAATAAAATATCACTCAGTTTACTAGATAAGTTTCAATGAATCATAATCACAATATTATCAAGCTCTTTGTAAAAAGACAGAAAATATCTTATAGATAGTATGCGCTTGGCTAAGAAGCTCATAACATTGCCATCCGGAAGTATAACGAACCAACACACAAAACTGTGTGTATGCATAAACGTTTATAGTCGGGTTAATACAGTTCAGTGAGCATTACTCATAAACGCTGATGGCAAAAAACAATAACAAAGACCTGAGTGACGTCATCTTCGAACTATTTATAGTCCACACAAAAGAAATTCATGTGAACTTTACTTAACCTCTGGATTTGATACTCGACGAACATAAACAACAATTATAGTGACCTCATGTTACAAAAATAAACAAGGGGTGAAGTGAATTCAGGTCTGTAATAACGGGTGTCTTACAGGGAATGCTATCCCAGTGGAACAATGGGCATTAAGGTTAAATGTTACTGACCATTGTGTGGCCAAAGGCAATGATTAGAGGTGGCCGTGTGTAAGATTGGCATGACGTTGACACAAGGGGCTGGTCAATTGTTACGTTAAAAACATGTTTTCGTGGTCAGCTGAGCTGGGGGGAATGGATTATGCGTCATAAGATTACTAACACCAGAACTATGTAAATAACAAAAAGAAAGAAGAGCAAATAACGTTCTAATAACGGTGGGTTGTTAAATACGGCATTGTCCACTGCTCCATACAGATTGCAAAAGGCCCTAATTGAACAATAATTTAAGGCAAAACAACGTTTTAAATAAATGAATAAATACTATTCTCTTTATAGATAGTATGCGCTTGGCTAACAAGCTCACAGCATTGCCATCCGGAAATAACCTTAAACGTTTATAGTCTGGTTAATACAGTTTTGTGAGAATTACTCATAAACGCGGATGGCAAAAAGCAATATTAACGATCTGACTGACGTCAACTTCGTTCTATCTCCAAATGAAAATATCATCTCTGGGGTATTTTTCATTGGAAGAATGGAATAATACAGACGCCATAAGCAGTGCAGCAACGGAAAGAAAGCCAGTGAGATATAACTGTTCAAGACCACATGGGCTGGGGATTCAAACCGTAGCCATCGTAAAGTTATAACCTGACGCCGTAGCCATCGTTAACTTATGGATAGTATGCAGATGACGTCACTCAGGCCTTTGTTATTGTTTTTGCCATCCGCGTTTGTGAGTTGTTCTCACTAAACTGTATTAACCAGACTATAAAAGTTCATGGTTACACAGAGTTTGTGTGTTGGTCCGTTATACTTCCGGATGGCAATGTTGTGAACTGCTTGGCCAAGCGCATTCTATCTATAGCCTGACACTGACCAAAAAATGACGTCAAAATGCCAGTCTTTGGCCACAAAAGAAAACAAATCGTGAGTTGTATTCAATAGTCCAACCAATTGGACCACTTGTTTCCTTGAGCTCAACTAATAACTCACGAGACGCTACACAAACCCAAAAAAATGACGTCAAACTGTCCTAGAGGGTTCTAGTATCAGGCTATTTGATAACGATGGCTGCGGTCAAACTCTGTACTTTCTGGTTAAGAAGCAAAAAACCACCGTTGTCCCCAAGATAAGACATAATGCATGTTAGAGCTACAGTTGTATTGCAACTCCATATTTTTCCGCCGACAGGGCAGTAATAATTCTGAGTCGACTCCAACCTTTACACCGGAATCGAATCAGACAAGGGAGTCGTACTGGAATTCCAATCACACTCTGAGCGTAGCCATCGTCAACTTATGCCTTATAGCCTGACACTAGAACCGTGGCCTTCGTAAAGTTATGGCCTGACACTGACCAAAAAATGACGTCAAAATGCCAGTCTTTGAACACAAAAGAAAACAAATCGTGAGTTGTATTCAATAGTTCAACCAATGGGGCCACTTGTTTCCATGAGCACTACAAACGACAAATCACTAGGCGGTGCAGATACCAAATAATGACGTCAAAATGCCAGTCTTTTTGGGTTTCATTGTCAGGCTACGATCAGACTGGGGAGTCGTACTGGGAATCCAATCAGACTCAGAGCGTAGCCATCGTCAACTAATGCCTTATACCCTGACACTAGAACCCTCCAAGACACAGTTTGACGTCATTTTTAGGTTTGTGCAGCATCTGGTGAGTTATCGTTAGAAGAGCTCAAGGAAACAAAGTGATCCCATTGGTTGAACTATTGAATAGAACTCACGATTTGTTTTCTTTAGTGGCCAAAGACGTGTCTTTTGACGTCATTTTTTTTTGGTCAGTGTCAGGCTATAAGTTTACGATGGCTACCCTCAAAGTCGTACTCCGAATCGAACTCGGACTCCAGTAGTTTCCAGCCTGATTTATTATTCTGAAAAATGTGAGTGAAGGGCATTTTCAAATTAAAAACAAAAAACACAAAAACTATTGGTACCTTATTTCTCATCCTCAGGAACTATTAGCGGTGATGACTTTGCTGAACAAAATAGTTACGCTAATAGTTTTGACTATGAGCAGGATTATGAAAACACAAATCTCAGCCATCTATTACAGCAGGTACACATCATTTATGTTGTTCATTTAATTTATATACTCGATAACATTTCATAGCAGTTGATTAAATATTCAAACCACATTTCACCATTCTCCTTCAACAATTAGTATACAACGTATGATGGAATTGAAAAGCATATTCTTTATGATGCTGATATACATAGTATGCAGATGACGTCACTCAGGCCTTTGTTATGGTTTTTGCCATCCGCGTTTGTGAGTTGTTCTCACTAAACTGTATTAACCAGACTATAAAAGTTCATGGTTACACAGAGTTTGTGTGTTGGTCCGTTATACTTCCGGATGGCAATGTTGTGAACTCCTTGGCCAAGCGCATTCTATCTATACTGAGCTAAAAGTGAAATAGGTGCTTTTTACACGACTTAAAATTAAAAAGTAAAACAGCATGACAGTAAATGCAAGTTAAATAAATAAATATTTTACCTCTCATTTTTTATTCATTCCTCCTCCTCCTCCTCCTCCTCCTCCTCCTCCTCATCATCATCATCATCATCATCATCATCATCATCATCGTTTTCCTCCTCCTCCTCCTCCTCGCTCCTCCTAATCTCTGTTTTCTCATATTCCTTATCCTATTTCTTTTATTACTTCTCCCACCCCTACTCCAATATTATCATCTTTAAACACGTTTTAAAGTCATATGAGAAATTCCTTTTATAAAAAGTGATATATTCATAAATAATATCTTAATGTAATTATTTATCTATACTTTACTTTTATTTAAAGCTGACTCAAACATCGGATCCATTTGAACGATGTCGTATCAGGAATTCCATTCGTCACATCAGACAAGAGAATGATGCTGGTGAGTATAAAACAATGAATTAATAATATATAAAGATATAAATGTTCGGCTATATGGTCTATTAGTATGACACTCACTTTCGGATCGGAAGGTCCTGGATTCCAGTCTCGCTAGGCGCATAGTTGAGTCCTTGAAAAAGGCTCTTTCTCACATTCTCTCACCGTACTCAGTGTCACTGAGTACCTGGCCGTTAACAGTGTTGTCCCTGTCCGAAAAAAATGCAATATCGCCTAACAGGCGTCATGTCTCGTTATACATCTTAAATGTTGCCGTTGGCCAGGGACCCCTAGTAAAGCGCTCTGAGCACATTTAGTGGATATTGCTCTATATAAAAGCTCATTTTTTAAATAGTTTTTTTTTCAAAAACGAAGTCATCGAATAAGTCGAAATTATAGCCAAAGATTATGAAGGAGTAAATAGAATAATCATTTCAGATGCTTTATTTTGTTTCATGCCTTTGCATTTCTTTGTCGCAAGACTTGAGTATTTAACTTAAGCATATTTATACAGCTCAATATCCACTAAACGTTTTCAAAGCGCTTTACATAGCGTTCTTTGCCAACAGCAGCACTTACCGTGTAGGACAAGACCTGTAACCTGTTAATCGATGCTACAAATATTTTTTCGTCGACAGAAACAATGCTGTGAATGGCCATGTAGCTACTCATTGTACACCCGAGTATGATGAGAGGGGTGTTAATAAATGATTCAACTTTTCGTCCCTAAAGAGGGACTTGAATCCAAGACTACCGAGTATCCTACCACAATACCACAAAACCGCAAAAGTGGAATAACAAGTGTCTTGTACATGTTGCTGCTCGAAGCTCGAAGAAATAAATAACAATGTGAAATTGAATGTAACCTTCAATTTAATATACGAAAACAGATAAAATGGACGTTTCGGGTTTCCTGCCCCTCAATGTTTTTGTTTGTTCATCTTAACAATGCCACAACCAAATTATCTCATTTGTCTGTAGTGTTTCATTCATCCTGTTTTGTTGATAAAGGGGACAACCAAACGTCCATTTTTATCTTTTTTTAGTATATTAAATTGAAGCTTACATTCAATTTCACATTGGTATTTATTGACAAGTGTCTGAACGCTGGCAAAAGAGAAGCCTTTAATTAAAAGTTTCTCAAGCAAGCTCTGGTGGAAAATGTTTTAAAATTAATGATTTCCAAGTCAGCGTGAATCTTTGATTGAATAATAATGCCATTATACAAGAGCAGCAACCAACCAACGAGGATAACTGAATATCATGGATTACATTTTGACCTCGACCCCACACTCGCACTTCAAGTTCAAAGATTACCCAGGCACTTAACACTCGATTGATTTACGAGCCATTGTCGTGGTTAAGGTCAAGTGACCTTTGGCTCTCCTGCGTCAAAGAGGTTCCGAATTGTCTCCAAATATAGGTACATGTATAAGAATATCATTTTATCATCGAGGTAAGTCTTGGTTGATTTATTGAAGGTTGTATGTAATCCAAACATAGCTATAGAAATTTTTATTGGACTCGAAAGATAAAGATATCCGAATCGTTGTTCGTCAGTAATTATTGGCATTTCTTTTAAGTGGCCTTGGTTTACACATATCAATTTTCTTGAATGCGTTTTGTACAGGGTAATGGCCGTGTTAAATGTAATTTAATACATATTTTAAGACGTAGTAAAAAAATAGTCCTTCAGACCCTTCAGAGCCTTTAAGGCCCATGGAGCAAGAGTTTATTCCGGTTTCTATAGCTCGAGACAGACAAGAGCAATTGCGTGTTACCCATTGGATTGGATGGTAATCTTTCGCAAAGTACTTTTCACCGTCTAACAGACCCATCTACCCAATCACTGCTGGGTGGAAAACACATATCGACTACACCCGGGATCGATTTCCGTCGCTCTTCTTGTGATGCAAGTGCTCTACCAATTGAGCTATCGGGATCCCTATCTAAAGAAGAGCACCATAAATTTGGACCGTCTCATTCCGACATCAAGTTGTTTTGAACCAGATCTAACAATTAACATTAAGATATACATTTTAAAGATTTTCTTAATTTAACCACGCCATTCATTGAGAATATTTAATTTAGTAGTTACTCGTCAATTACACAAGCCTTCGATATCGTAATTGGATTCAATGGCCTGATGTCACGTCGCTTAGAAACTGCGGGCAGCTTGGTTCGAAACAAAGAAAATTGGTACTTTTAGTTCTTCATGCTGGCTAGAACTGTTTCAACTGTCAAGTGATTAGAATGTAGAAAAGTCAAAATATAATCAGATTTATAATGTTTTTCTCCTATTGATACACTTTTATGCTCGTCGGAGAAATATTTCATAAGGGCGTCCGCTATTGTTCCGATAGTTTAGAGCCAGTTACTAAGTTACTATGCATCATTAAGAGGGAAGTGACGTCATGACTGTTGAAGCCCATTGTAGTCATTTTCCCGTTAGACTTAGTTTTCTGAATATTATTGATGGCCCCAGCATGGTACCAAAGTGACGTGGGAAACAATTTTAGGTTTTAAAATGTCATCATAGTTGACGGTTTAGTGTAAAATCATAACGCGTAGTATGATAATATGTATATCAAATCTACAAATATATATTGAATATGTGATTTCAACATAAACCTTGAGCTTTTATATAGAGCAATATCCACTAAACGTGCACAAAGCGCTTTACAATGTGTCCCTAAACGATACGTAACATGTAGAACGAGGCATGATGCTTGTTAGACGATATTACAATTTTTTTTCAGACAGACACAATGCTGTTAACGGCCATGTACTCATTTACACCTGAATACGGTGAGAGAATGTGAGTAAAGAGTCTTTTCCAAGGACTCGACTATGCGCCGAGAGAGATTCGAATCCAGGATTCAGATCCGAAAGTGAGTGTCATACCAAAAGGCCACATAGACTATATAAAATAAAGAAACAAAGTTGAGGAGCAAGGGGGCGTGTTGAATTGGGATCGAGGTAAGCGAAATGATCAAAATATGATTCTTGTAGTTTGAGAAAGTGAGAAAAATAACATCCCTACGAAAGTTGAACGCTGAATTTAATTGACAAAGGCTAATCATGTTGATGTTTTTGGGGTTTTCAATGTGTTAAGAAGGTAGACGACGAATTAGAGATAGACTAAATAAGTTTGACAATAAATACGAGATGGAAGTGAATGGTGCTGTTGAACCAAATTAAAAATAAATAACAAAACAATGAAAAGAACAACCCAAAAACAAACCAAAAAAAATACCCCCCCCCCCTCCTGCCCCCCTCCAAACACACTTACACACACACACACACACACACACACACACACACACACACACATACACAAAACGAAACCCAAAACAAAAGCAGACCAATAACTAAACAAAGCCGTATATTTTGCACCACTTGTTACAATAATGCCATAAAAACCAGTTTGGACAATAATTATAGTCATATAAATATACGTGCCAAAAATAGAAAATCCTATAGAACATTATCATTATAAGATTAACACACAAATTCGACCTCCTGTCATTTACGTAACAAAATTATCTCACCACACCTTTTATTTTTTTTTGGTCAGAGTTATGAGTACCAACACACACATTACTATTCCACGCCTACTGGACTGAATGAAAACAACGGCAAGTCAAATACAATGCAGGGATAAGATTTGTTTAGATTCAAGACTTTTAGTTGTCCAAATATTCGGATCAATTTGAATAGAAACGAATCGATGGGATAACCGGACAATAATTAAGCTGTCACACGTCGTTAATTTCCGATCCCATTCACTCAGACTCACGGTACATTTATTGCTGGGTGGCCTTGTCATGTCAGATACCGCCGTGACCATTTTCGCAGGTCTGATAACGGAATGAAATAATAGGCTTGTATTAAAATTGTTTAATGGAGAATATTGTGGCCCTGGTTTGAGAGTATTTCCATTACAATACATGAGCCCGTAATAAATTGGTTTATCATACCTGCAAGTAAGTACACTTTGCCTGATACCAATTTATTGCTGTGTGGCCTTGTCAGATACCGACGTGACCATGTTTGCAGTTCTGATAAACGAGTGAAATTATAGGCTTGTATTAAAAAATTTTAATGGAGAATATTGTCGCCATGTTTTGAGAGTATTTCCACTACAACCACGAGCCTGAAATAAATTGGTTTATCATACCTGCAAGTAAGTACACTTTGCCTGATACCAATTTATTGCTGTGTGGCCTTGTCAGATACCGACGTGACCATGTTTGCAGTTCTGATAACCGAGCGCAATTATATAGGCTTGTATTAAAATTGTTTAATGGAGAATATTGCACCCTGGTTTGAGAGTACTTCCATTACAACTATGAGCCCATAATAAATTGGGTTATCAGACCTGTAAATAAGTACACTTTGCTTTGCCTGATACCACTTTTTTAAGAAAGACTTCGAGGGGACTTAAGAATGGCATGGCTAAATATGTATTTATCCACAATCCTGCCGATGAATTCATTGTTTTGTCTTGCCCGAACAGTGGCAACGATTAAATGTCAAAATAATAAGATATGGATTGATGTCATCAAAAGATTATCTTGATTTTTTGGCATGTCCCGTCCTACATGTTAAATGTTGCTGTTGACCACGGACCCCTTGTAACGCGCTTTGAGCGCATTTAGTGGATATTGCGCTATATAAAGCTCAATTTTTTAAAAAATGTTCTCTATCTATGACGTATTTTTGAACCTACCCACTCACTCACTCACTCAATCCTCTCCGGGCGTTCTGGCACTTGAGGCGATGCAAGGGATCTGCACCTGGTCTTGTCAGCAGCTATTCTTGGGGCCATCTCAAGGGACAGACCTCTCTTTTAACCTACGGTAAAAGAAAAGTTTGATTAACCCACTCATTGTGCCAAGCATTTGGAGTGCTGAATGTCGTAAAATTGGACGACTCCTTACTTTACTTTTATTATTTTAAAAAAGAAAAATCTTATTCTGTATCACACAACTCTACCTAATGAACCTTTTATTAATATTTTTCATGTTACAGATTAATAGAACGCTACAGCCACCAAGAGATTTTCAATTAAAGCTGTGATTCACTCAACTTATTACATTTGGCACAATTTGGTGTTAAAGAGTAGGATATCGTATTTTCTTTTCTTTTAAACGTTAAATGTGACCGATCGTATAAAAACAATAATATGAGAGGCAAACTCGGTGCTGGAAACTGCATTTATAGCTACAAATATGATATTTGTCGTTAGTTTCTATTCATTATGGTGTATAAAATACATTTGTTCCATTGCAAAAATCGCAATGATCGCCCATCACCTTCCACTTTAATTCTAAAATCACTTTTAAGGGTCCAAGTAATCAGGACATAATACCGTTTTGAGGCTGTTGGTCACATAGTAAGTTTTCAGTATTTGGTTCACTCAGAGCTATGAGACCTATGGAGTCGGTTTAATCCCGGATTTTATAGCGTAACAATTGATTGCTTTCTTTTGGATAAGACGCTAGTGTATCGCAAAACACTCTCCGCTATATCTAAACAGACCCAGCCACCCAATCACTGCTGGGTGAACACGGGCGGTTTTATTTTATCTTATAGCAATGCCTTCTTCGTCCACATTTTTCACTTGTACTACCATCGGGCTGACCAATTTTCAGGGTTCAATGCTGGTCAAATTGTTATAAAAAAAGACGATTTGTTCCTTCTTTTTTTTTTTTTTACATAGATAAACAAATCCAATGCGAATGTATAACAGTTTTCTGAATTGCTTACAATTGAAATTCTATACCCACTTCACCCCGGGGCTAAATTGGTCAACTGCGAAATATCTATTTAACCCATTGAAGTTACGAGTATCTATTTCTTTTTAAAAAATGAAGACGCTTAAAAATGAATTAGAGATTGAGTCATTGTGTCAGTCAGCAAGCTATCTACCATTTTGTAATCCATTTCATTCTGCGATAGCAATGGTCAATTCATGCCTTTTTTGTTGGCGCTGTTAATGGATTGGTGAAGCAGATTAAAGCAATTCAATGGTCAATGACCCGTAAGAGTGAATAGACCAAGGGTCCCCTTTTTGGTCCAACCTATTCATTCTACCGTATAATGACAAAATGCTTTTTAATTTTCATTTTGACAAGGAAGCTTTTACTTCAGTTGAAAGTTAGTAGTTAGTAATTCAAAGCCATTTTATTAGGCCAATAGAGTCGGAGTTTATCCCGGTGTCTTGAAATATAACTTGAGCACCCACCCTCCCACACACACACACACACACACACACACACACACAGAGAGAGAGAGAGAGAGAGAGAGAGAGAGAGAGAGAGAGAGAGTCTACCCAGTAGAGATTGGGTAGCTTGGTCTTTTAGAACTGGCGAAAAGTACTTAACGATAGACTAGCTTCCCATCCAAAACATAACAAGCAATGACAATTGTACGTTTTACACTATAGAAACCGTGGGCCTAATAGCTCTGAAGGACTACTAAGGGTTTTGTTTAGGTGATTATGACAAGTCTTCCAGACTCAAGTATGAGAAAAACACTTGAGAAAGGCACGTTCCTCTCATTAACCAATACTCAAGTCCAGCCCTATGTACTTCCTGACCTAAGAAAATAGTTTTGTACATTTGTTAATCTCTACAAAATGCCTAATGATTGATAGAAAAATGTCATTGTTAAACATTAATCCATAAAAACAAATGAACGTAATATGCTGCAAGGTAAATCGTTTGTCAATACAATTGGATTCTGTTTTCAACACATTTGCCAAAATGGATGAATACCATATGTGACCCTTCGTCTCAAAACGGTATTATGTCGGGATGGACCAGATGCTAAAAAGTCAAATTATAGTTAAAAGGTCAAAAATATGAAACGTTGGTATTTACAACAGTAAAATATGGCATTGCGTCACCTCTATAAAGCATATAAACTCAACTTAAGCATGATATTTCTGGCTACAAATTCCATTTTAAACATCTTCATCATCCCGACTTAATACCGTTTTGAAATGAGGGGTCACAAATATTCGTTGTGTTCTCGAGTTTAACACTGAAACGACTAAAAATCTAGGTGCGCATATTTCCAGGTCTGATCATCGAACGTAATCATGGGATTGATTTAAAGTTGTTGTAATGGACACTAATTTATGCTTTGATTTGAGAGTATTTCCATTACACCATATGGGCCCATAACAATTTGGGCTATCAGACCTGCAAATATATACACGTCGACTAAAACATTAAATAAAACACGAAAAATACTTAACAACGATGTTGATTCTTTTATCAATATAAATAACAAGCATAGTTGTCCATTCAATGCACGTGATGATAAGTCGATCAACTAAAAATATATAAGATTCAAGTATTAACCCTTTCCTTACCACCTATAGGAAAATCGTCACATTCGTTACGATGCAACAGACTATTTTCTCATTCTGATTTTTGTTTTACATCACAAAATTCAAAGAAATACTTTGATTACAGCTATAAATACTTAACACTGTGTTGTAGACATCATTTTGCTGAACAACATCCTGTATAGAATGCACTTGTTACTTTTTTGTTTGAGTAAGAAAAGTCTATTTTTGTGTTGGGTGGGTGTGAATTTTTGGGGGAGATTCTAAAAAAGGCTGGCAAGGAGAGAGTTAAATAATGTTTGAACTTAATTTCTATTCTCTTAATAGACAATACATTTTTCAGTCGTAAGAGAACCCCACGGAGCTTTTTATTTGGGCACGGTGAGATAAATGTTGCATTTGATATTTTATATATGTCGTTCACATATCGTAGAATTTTTCAACAATATTAAGAACGAAAATTTTAAAATCCAATTTTTAAAGAAATTGATTGTATTAAAAAAAAATGAGAGGAATCACCAACCGGTACTGATTCAATACAAGTACTCCCATCTCATTGTCATACTCTCACTAACCGCAATGTTCACACATAACCCACCGGCTCAAAATGATGGCGTCTGTTTTTAAAATGAATGAGATTTGACGAAACAGCTTTGATTTTTCGATAAAAGCATCGCGATGTATAATCATAATACCCGCAATCCATCTTAATGTCAATTGTAATTGCGAAATTTCGTGATGATTGGTCCAGTAGTTTTGAAGCCTTAGTGTTACAAAAAAATCACATTTGCAAAATATATAATATTATGATGTCATTTCTTTCAATTATAACATAAGACTAAATCAATACTATTATATACAGATGCTCCGACATATAATTTCACAAGTATGCAATGGTGGTAATGACCATTAACGATTCCATAATCTACACACTCAATGAGGAATGTTAAGTATTAAGTGCAAGTTCAAGAGTGGTACTATAAAGGAATATGTAAAATATCTAATAATTTCTTTAAATGGAAAGCTAGATTCATGTTAAAGCTTTAACATTGCATTGTGTGTTACATTCGAATTGCTGATGAGCATCATCATCATCATCATCATCATCATCATCATCATCATCATCATCATCATCATCATCATTATTATCACCATCATCATCATCATCATCATCATCATTATCATCGTCCTCTTCATTATCAGCATCGTCGTCGTCGTCATCATCATCATCGTCATCGTCATTTTCATCATCATCATCATCATCATCATCATCATCATCATCATCATCATCATCATCGTCATCGTCATTTTCATCATCATCATCATCGTCATCATCTTAATGGCTGACGTTGATGTCATCAACATCATCATCATCGTCGTCGTCATCATCATCATCATCATCATCATCATCATCATCATCATCATCATCATCATCATCATCATCATCATCATCAATCAATCCTTCACTTTGTCAATCATTCAAGCATCATCGACACTAATGTTTTGTCGTCATTAACACCATGCACAATATGTCGACAGATTCCAATTATATGTAGCCCGTACCTTTGTTTAGTTTTGTGTAAAGGCCTACCTTAGATGTAAATTATTTAAGCACATTTGTCACCCATCGTCTCAAAAGGTATTATGTCGGAACGAACCATATGCTTAAAAGCCGAATTAAATGTTAAACTGGTCAAAAATACAAATTGTTGGCATTAGCACCCTAAAATATGTTACCCATTCTCCTCAATAAAACATACAAACTCAACAGAAGTCTGATATTTCTGACTATAAATTCAATTTTCAACATCTTTACTATCCCGACTTAATACCGTTTTGAGGCGAAGGGTCACATTTTAAAATGGAATGATACAAATCATTGAATAGAGCACGATGCAAATTTGACGCGCGCCTAATTTATTGAATATCGTCAACAAAAGAACGTAATTTTTTTGTTTCATTTTGTTCTTCCTTTCAAACGTTAAGAAAAGGCGCAGCTTAGCTGTTATTTTTAAAAAGATGACCTGAAAATGTGTCTGCTTCCCAATTTGTTGCTTTGACTTTGGTATTTATTATGGTAATTTTCTCCGTAATGGGACTTAATGTTGCTGATTAAAAGGCTAAAAATAAAGAGAAGGAGCGAGAGAGAAAAAGGGGGGGGGGTGGAGAAATTGAGAAATAGAGGCAGGAGAGTGGAAGGAAGGGTTGAAGATAGAGAAAGAAAGAAAGATAGATAGATAGATAGAGAGAGAGAGAGAGAGAGAGAGAGAGAGAGAGAGAGAGAGAGAGAGAGAGAGAGAGAGAGAGAGAGAGGGAGAGAGAAGGCGGGGGTGGGCAAATAATATTTAATCCCATCTGTTTGTATCGGTGTGTTGTTGTAAGTGATCAATATTTCGATCTCCGTGATCGGAAGAGATCAATAACGTTGATTGGTTGATGGGGGGAAGGAGCGTACAACAGTCAAAAGGGAACAGTCGAGCGTGAGTGTGTAATGAATAGCCCTTGTGACACGTGCACGGAGGTGTGAGTTTGTTGGATATTCGTAATTTTTTAAAGATGTATATTTTCTAGTTAAGAGGATGTGAAAGAATTCTGTTTCCACGAATTCCAGAGCGATATGTTTCGTATGTATAATCACATTTCAAAATGATATGATATAGTTTATTTATTTTTGACACTACAGGAGCGATATTGATAATGTCCTTGAATAATATTCAGAAAATTATTATCACTATTTGTAACCCACCGCCTGTAAACGGTACTATGTTGTGGTGATTTGTTGTGCTAAGAATTGAATGTACCCCCCCCCCCCCTTTCCAAAAAAAACAGGGCTATCCCTATTTTTATAGGTCTCTTTTCAGGATAATGAATATCGTTTCTGGAAATGTGAACAATTTATTATTTTTAATATCCTATGATTTTTATTTAAAAATATAATAGTCCTTCTTCTGGTTCACCTCCTAGAGCACCTCGATTGGGTAGCTATTCTATATTGTGCTGCATGGATAAGTCAAAACCTAAGAATTTGGCTTATATATTTTGACTCTGTGAAAACGTTATTTAGAATAATATACTTGAATGATACTGGGAAAATCCTTGCCATTATTTGCAACTACCGCATGAAATCGGGATTTTATCGGAGTGATTTAGATGCTGAGAATTGAATTGAAAAAAGAATGAGGGTTGTTTTTTCCCCCGGCATTTTTCTAGTAAAAGAAATTATACAGACAGTCTCCGACGAGTAATATAGATGGAACCAAGTTGACGTCACCCAGCTCTTTGTTATTGTTTTATCTTTTGACAGCCATTTTAATTATTATTTCTCACTAAATTATGTCAATCAAACTAAAACAGTTTAAGATTACACATCGTATTATGAGTTGGTACATGTAAACTAGCTGGCGGATGTTTTGAGATCTAACCGCACAGCACAATAGCCAAAAGAATGAAAACTGCTTATTTTTCTGCATTTTTCCAAGAAGATAACTCGTACCTACAGACATTCAACGACGAGTAATATGAATTTAAATTTGATCATTTTTAGTTTCTAAGGGACCTATTTGAAATTGAGATAGATGACGCTATCTCAGGAAATAGGAGTGTTTGGTGATTTTATTTCATGAATCAGAAGAAAACGTTAGGTAATGGGTTAACTTGACTTGTCGAAAATTTTCCAAAACTTGAGCGGTGACATTTATCATGGAGCAATCTTCAACCTTTGATAAAAATCATGAAACCAAGGTAATATTACACTGCCTTCTTCGTTTATCTTTCGCTATGACCGTGTTTCATCTATAGTGGTTAACATGAACTGTATGGCGGGAGAAAATGCTTGACCCACCCACCCCGTCGATCTGGTCTTATGTCGGAGTGGACTAGATTGAAGAAAACTAAATTCAAAATGAAATTTATCAGAATTCATAAATCTAACTATATATTTTTTTTAAAAACGTCTTTTCATTATCAACCCCCCCCTCTCTCTCTCTCTCTCTCTCTCTCTCTCTCTCGCTCTCTCTCTCTCTATCTCTCTCTATCTATCTATCTCTCTTCTTCTTCTCTTCTGTTCTCTTCTCTACCCCCCCCCCTCTTTTTCTCACTCCTTCTCTTGATCTATCGCCTCTTAATTATTATCTACTATTATCGAATCCAATCATTGAGACCTGGGAAAGTATTAGGAAAGTGTCAGACAAAGCAAGAAAGTAAAATACTAGAAAATATAAAATCACCAAAATTTAGTCGAAGAAGGCTGATTTTGGAGTGGTTTATTTTCTTACATCTCAGGTTTGTCAGGTACTGTGTTATATACATTTTCTCAGCTCTTTACCATGTCTTGCGATTTGAAATAGGAATCTCGTCAATTGTTGTTGGAACTTAACAGAGGTCTAAATTGTAACATTAGAGCCACTGACGAGACAGCAACATGACAATATGATGTTTAAGTCTGATTTTCTTCTCGTGTTGCTTATAATACTTATTGCCTGGACTGACTATGTCATCACAATGAATTTGTGTAGTGGATTATCTAAGCGCTTAGAGTCTTGTGTCTCGGAGTTATAGCGCTATATAAGTTTTCAGCATTATTTCAGCATTATCTATATCCGTCTTAGAATGCTTAGTGCCGAAGCAACAGAGGACTTACTTATTAAAGCAGGCATTTTGGTTTACCAATTTTTTTACGCATAAAATATTATGCCCGACGAGAAAATGTGAACAAGTGCGATATAATCAATAAACGGAAATTTGTCTGGCAATGTTTCATACACACCTTTCCGAAAATTTGTTATCAGCGACAATGACACATACGTATTGACATGCCTTTATGGGTCTACGATTCTTTATTAAGGAAAACCTCAAAATGTTATCAAATTCCATGCGTGCTCTATTGTTACTGACTTTCCTATCAATCCATATTTATTTCTTCTGCATACAATGCAAGGTCGATCCCAAGAAAAGTGTTCCGTCATTAGTCATAGATTTGTATTGAATTGTTTACAGGTTACAACGGCCCCCGTGTTGATATCAATGGGATTGTTTATGTTTGCAAAATGACCCCGTGTTCCCATTGGCCCACGGCGATGGTAGGAAAGGGTTAGAAAGTCACCGTTTATGATAACCTTTTATGATTGAGAGAGAGAGAGAGAGAGAGAGAGAGAGAGAGAGAGAGAGAGAGAGAGAGAGAGAGAGAGAGAGAGAGAGAATGGACATGACAGACAGGGGTTTCTGCTCTCTGTTGTCACACGTGTTCGATTACACCTATGTGTGTCTTTGATTGGTTTTCTGTGTGCTTTTTCTGTGTAATCATTTGACTAGTGTGTGTGTGTGTAGTGTTGTGAAGTCTAGTAGTCAATACCACCCCCCCCCCCTGCCCGTTCTTTCCAACCAACCTCTCAAACGTAATGCCAATGTCTCGGTGCCACTTTCAAGCTTACCTTAATGACAAAATTCAATATGATCAGTGAGCCGGTTAGAAAAGAGGGTCATTTTTCTCGTCCTTCTTTTACACGGAGTGGACGTAGAGCGGCAGTTTTAAAACGTTTACAGTGTTTGTTCTCTAAAATAATATTTATACAAGAACTAGATAGTTTTGTGCAGTTATAATACTTTCAAACTAACGCAAATTCTATGGAATCAATGTAATTTCGTCTACGGATATGGAAATTACGAATTCTTGTGTGATTTATTTGCTATTTGTGACGGTGTTTCATTAATGTGGCTATTAATTTATCAGATATAAGATAATTTAAGACTTGATTAATTGGAAATATTGACATAAGTTTAGTAATGATTTGTTTAATACTGAAATTATGTATAGAATATAACATAATATAACATATGGTATAAGGCGAAATAGGATAAAATCTCTTGAATAGTAATTTTAAAAATCTAATGATAGAAAGATCACAATAATGATAAACATGGTAAAGATAAATAATCAACTTAAATGTACCCATGTATATGTGATGTACATAAATATATCTATAACCGTATTATGCAAAACACACACACACACACACATATATATATATGCATCCATACATATAGAAAATAACCATAATGGGATATATCTGGGAACGGCTGGTATCCATTAGATTATAAAACAAAATAAAATAAAATCAAAAATATATTCCCTTTATTCATCCCATAGGGGACATTCTTTCTATAGGGTTTTTTTTCCAAAGGAAGACTGGAATAACCCAGGCGTCAGCCGCAGAGCAGCGCCGCAAATTGAGCTAGGGTAACTTGCTCAAGGCTACACAGGGCACTGGCGAACGTGATCGAACCCGGTACCTTTCGGGTACGAAGCAAAGACCGTACCGCTGATCCACGCTGAAACAAATGTTAGGGAAATAAGTTTATCCTAAGTTGAGTCCAATATAATGAATACTATTATAAGGACAACATTGTCGTAAACATTTTTATTCTAGGCTTGATGGGTTTTAGAATCACGCAAACAAACTCTTGCGCACAGTAAAATAGGGAACAAAAGTGTGATGTCAAATAAATGGTTCAAATCTCATTGGAAGTGTAAAATCACTCTTACGGAGGACTGAATACCGACCTTGTGTAATTGATCTTCGGGTTTAAAAATGATGGCATCTTATTTTCTAGTATAAATATATGCTGGTCGTCAATAAGGATCATCCATCCTCGATTCTTTTACGTCAGTAATCCGTAGACTTTGCCCCTACATCCTGCTACTAGAATAGTTATGAATTTTTAATTCAGAAAAGTGAGTTGAGCAGGCACTAATGTTTATAACAACAAGAAATGAAGTGAGTAGGAAAGTGCCAGAAGACAATAGAGAATAAAAATTGTCGC
>NC_088362.1:12284586-12304586 GCF_034508935.2 Berghia stephanieae
ATCATTGAGTGATTAGGGATACAATATTTTAATTGTTTTGATTTAAATATTTGAAAACTAGCAAAAACAAAATCCATCACAAATTATTTATTATCATTGTTTGTTTGTTTTTTCTTATCTGCCATATTATATTTTATCCATATGTTGGAGTTAGTTATAAATTTCAGTAGTCATTGACAAAAGTCAGAATGTAAACAACCCGGATAACGCGTCACGTTTTGACCTCGAATATTATGATCAGATCAATCGATCTAGGTGCCATTAGACGGATAAATGTAGTCGAACCTTTATCTTTCTTTCTCCCGGATGATTAAACAGCGTTGTCATAATGTGTATTTAGCTATAGACGGTTCTTTTTATGCCCTGCAAGGGGGTGCCAATTTAGTGTCAAGTCAATGCTATACACAAACATAAGTGTTAAAAATAGGAATAAAAAATGCAAATAAAAAAACAAATATAAAACCGAGAACAACCCCCCCCCCCCCTCTTTAAAAAAAAAAATTAAAAAAACAAAAACAAAACAAACAAACAAAAAACCCAACAACAATACACCTGTCTGATTGCACAATAACTAATCTCAACTAGCACTGCATCTCATCTGCTGAAAAAGAAATAATAATTTAGTGCCAATATTCTTAGTCGGCTGTGTGCAAAATACAAAAGATAAATGTAAAAGAAAAAAGAACAACAATAAAACAAAACAAAACAAAAAATCAAAAACATACCAACAGTGTTGACATAATGTGTATTTAGCTATAGACGGTTCTTTTTACGCCTTGCAAAGGGTTTGCCAATTTAGTGTCAAGTCAACGCTATACAAAAACATAAGTGTTAAAAACAGGAATAAAAAATGCAAATAAAAAAAAACAAATATAAAACCGAAAAAAAAAACAAACAAAAAAAAACAAAAAAAAAAAAACAACAACAACAATACACCTGTCTGATTACACAATAACCAATTTCAACTAGCACTGATCCTCTCATCTGCTGAAAAAGAAAATATATAATAATTTAGTGCCAATATTCTTAAGTTACGGTGTGCTAAATACAAAAGAAAAATGTAAAAAAAAAAATCAACAACAAATATAAACAAAACACACAAAAAAACAACATCAGACCAACAGTGTTGTCATAATGTTTATTTAGCTCTAGACAGCTCTTTCATGACAACAAGAGGTGCCAAGTTAGTGTCAAGTCAATGTTATACATAGCGGGGTTCAAAATAAAAAAAACAAATGCTTGTCTCTAGTTACACAATAAAAAATATGAAATTGTTTTGGAATTTTCTTCTACAGAAAGAAGTGTCAATTTATTAAAAATCTAGCAAGAGGTAACAAATCTCAACTTCAGATCGCCATCTCCTTTATTGATTACATAAATGTAAAAATACCAGCTCTAAACCTTGATTTCAAATTTGGTTCCTTGTGTTTTATGATTATAAACTATCTGAAAATATCCTTCCACTCACTTTAATAGAAAATAATAAAGAAACAATGTCGTCTGAGGGAAGAAAACAAAAACAAGCATTAGTTTATTTTGGATGAAAAAAAGGAAATTTCTTTACTCCGTGGCTGGGCTTGTGTAGAAATCAATTACGCTCGGAATCGAAAAGAATCAATATTATGTTCAAAATGAACAAGCAGTAAACACTATTTTATGAATTAGAGATTAGTATGGAATTCAAATGGCACACAGTGTACAAATATCATTAAACTTAAACACTAATGACAACTTGTTTGTTCTGTAAACGACATGGTGATTAATTAGTGTGTGTTGCCAACGTGCACATATTTGCAGGTCTGTTAAGCGAACCTAATTATAAGATTGATTAACATTTATACAATGCTGGGTGATATTTTGAGTAGCTTTCAGAATATTTCCAATACTACAATGGGCCCATAACAATTTGTGTTAGCAGACCTGCAAAGAAGTACAGGTTGTGCAACTAAACATTTACCATCGATAGTTAACCAGTTATTGTTTAAAAAGAAAAACTACATAGATATATAGTGGATAATTTGGCTACACAATATTTAATCGTTTTTCTTTGACTCCAACGTTTCACAACGATTTCCAAAGACTAATAGATAAATAAAGAATAAAAAAAACATAGCTTGTAAATCTGCCAACGTGTGAAAACTTAAGTCATGAAAATTCATATCCTGGATATTTGATGTGCTTGTGATATTATGGATTAATTCGCCATGGATTTGGGAAAACGAAATTTGCTCTTTTTAGGTAAGACGTAGGGCATTTCAGTCTCCAGAAACGACAGATCCCCCCCCCCCCCTCCACTCCCCCGCCCCATCCAAATAAAATAAATGGTTTTATTATTATAATATGTTACATAACGATACTAAATTTACTTTACAATGCTCATTCTAATTCCCTGTCGGCTTTAAAAACAATGTGTCCTTTTAATAAAGTACAAGTTACTTCTTAAGCGCCCTTTAAGTAGCATATCATTGGTATCAGGGTAGAAGGGGGAGGGGGGGGGGGGGCAAAGCGCGTTGAGCAAGGTAAATCAATAAAAACGCCTTATGAAAATGTTAACAATTTATATAATTATTTGTTTCAATGTAGATATATTTCATAACCGATAACCAGACTATTAAGTAGTGTAAGACCTCGAGGAAATGACTTTACTCTCTTGCTTTGTTAGTAGATCTTTTAGAGCCATTTGTCCATAGAGTCGTAGTTTATCCTGGGTTCTATGTCATCAAACGGACAATAGCAATTGCTGGCTATTCTTTATAGACAGACGCTAGTCTTTCGCAGGGTACTTTTCGCAAGATCTAACAGAACCAGCTACTCAATCACCGATGAGTAGAAGGAGGTCAGAAAAATAAATAATCTGGACTTCACGCGAAATCAATCCGATCCCTTTTGGGTGTGGAGAGAATGCTCTTGCACATGAGCTATAGAGATAACCTCTTGTTTTGTTAGGTTGATTTTTAAAAATGGTGGTAAGGAGAGAGTTAATGGCCGGTAACAGTCTTATCTCCGTCAGAGAAAACAATCATTAGCGCCTGTCCCTACTAGCTTGGGACTCCTTTGAGCACATTATAAACATTTCTCTGTATAAAAGCTCGAGTTTTATCATAGTTAACGTTTACTGGGATCATCATAATAGTCACTATGTATTCCTTCTAACTTCCCAACCTTTACTTTTCATTTCAGAGCGCCTAAAAAAGTACCCAGTCTCCAGGAGTAATCTTCTACCTGCTCGACACACACCAGACGGATACGATTACTCTGCCAGCACACACAAATCGGACGTAACGACTGGGCCTTTTGTGGATTCCACTCAGCCGATATCTGATCGAAGTAGATCAAATCGCACAGCCGATTCTTTGAATAACCGGAAAGATATAGGAAAGAAGGAGTTGGAAAGTAAACATTTTAACTGCGACAAAAATGAAAACTTGAACACTGTCGTCATAATTCCAAAGACCGCAAAGGAGCAAAGTTGTCACAATAAAAACGATCAAGTCCAAACAAATATCAATTCGAATTCTGAACAAAACAACAACGACGAGGATGACGTATTTGTTTACTCATTCTCTGAAAATAGTGATGCAAAAAATAACAACACAATCAACGACAACAAGGCACAAGCTCCTGCCATTTCTAGAAGCAATCAAATCAGGCCATCATCAGACTCTAAACTTGCTTCTAGTTTAGCAGTACTAGAACAAGCAAAAGCACGGTTACGATCAAGGACACATACACTCCTATCTGAGTCTGGTGAACCTGAATCAAAACCTTCCCATAAGTCAACATCTAGTGAGAGAACACTATCAGAACGGACGGGTATATCACATGGTCCACGGGACTCTGAAACCGCCTCGGACCGTTACCGTGAGCTCAGACGTTGTATTTTGGGGGAAGTGCCATTGTCTGAAAATTTTCCAAAATCGCCGACAAAAGACAGCAATGACATCAGTAAGACAAATGATCGTTCGTTTCAACCTATCGAACCCGTTTCGGCATCAAACTTTGATCGCCGGTCGCCAAGTGAGAATTTAGGTTGTTCCAATTTCAATAATAAAACAACAAAATCAACCCCCAGCAGCGAGTCTGTTTCGGATTTCATTAAAGATTTTAAAACGCCACAAAGCCCGAGACTGACTCGTCACCAGGCATTTAAAGTACCTGACCTTGCGAAAGATAAGCCACCAGTAATACCAAGTGCAAACAGACACGAGATATCGACTAGTGACGCCTTATTAGACAGATCTGACAGCAGTGCAAACGCTTCTTATCCATCGCTGTCCAATTTAGACAACAAACAGCTTTCTAAACTCTCTACTTTCGGTAAAGACTTCGATAAAATCGAAAAAGTTAATTCTGCCTTGACAAACACTGCACAAACCTTATCTCACAACAGACCGGATATTGAAAATGGCCAGTATGAATTAAAGAAGGAATACGACGCTACAAGAAGCATAGTAAGTCCGAGTAGAATTCCTGTTAAAATTGATCGAATTGATCGAGGGAGTGATTTGAAGAGCTCTGACAATTCCAGATATATTAGCAAAAGAGGCAGCTTGTGGCAGCCCGATAAACCCATTGTTGGGTCTTTGGTAGAAAAATTTTCAGAATTTCGTGAAGAATTGGATTTAGAAGAATCGAAATTGAAATCATTTTCTTTGAGAAGAACCGGAAGTCTAAACTCCGGTCTTCGGAGACCCTTGCAATCAAAGTCCAGATATGGCAATGGCCTTATTGATTCGGAATGTAAAGACTTACCGACCGAGAATAAAGTGAATAAACTAACAAGGGAATGGAATGAGCTGGACTCGAAACACACGCCGCAAATCATTACACCAAAGAAGTTGTTTAGCAAAGCGAGTTCTTCGAGTTCATTTTTCCAACAGAAATCTGCTCCCTCAGAAACTTCTGAAATTACGGAAGAAATAGATCAAGATGACAAAACAATTGCTAAAAATGACATTGTGACAAGGCAGGTTGCTGAAATTGGTGATTCCTCGCTGCTATTGGTGTCTGGTCCGCCTGTGGATAGCAATGCAAAAGATACAGAAAATAATTTCGACAAGTCAAATTCAATTGGAAAAGGCATATCTGCTGCACTTAATTGCATAGAAAAGGAGCAAAGCTTTGCAAGTCAAGTGAGCAGAAATTCCGTACCGGATTTCGATAATAAGCTTTGTGATGAAAGTGTCAGGGGTAAAAATGAGTCAGAAAATATTGCAGAGCCAGCACCAAGACGACAACGAAAGATTGGCATAGTCTACCCCAGTGTTGTGCCTCCCGTATTAGAAGAAGTGATCCCTAGTGCAGAAAGCGTCTCTAAATCATCAGTTTCCGATACAGTTGAAAACTATTAAAGATTATGTTGATGATGCCGGAGAAGATTCCTATCAAGGATTGAAAAAAATAAATGTTAACAATAATGATAAAGCAATCGCTCCGCAATCGCATGAAGAGGTTATCTCTTCTTCAGAATCTAAGCTTGTAAATACTACACCGTCACTGAAATCAACATCCAAATTTACACCTAAAGGGGACAGACTAAATAAACTCTCATCAGATCGAATAAAACGCTTTTCAGTTCCAGCTTTCGGACTCCATGGGGTTATTAACACGGACGTAAAAGACAACCAACAAAAACCCAGCACTTTTGCAACATCGTCACCTGTAACATCCCCCGTTCCCACTCGAAGGCAGTCGGAAATTCATAATAGAAAACCAGCTGCCACAATGGAGGAAGCATTCAGCAACTTACTGGATGATTTGGACCAATTCGGTGGTCCTGAAGACACAGGCTCTTCCAGTTCTGACTTTGATTTCAGTGGCTCTGATAACGAAACCAAAATTACCTCTAATGACACTCCAGACAACGCCACTGCAACTGTAGTGAAGAATAATGATCTTACTAATCTAAATAATAACAATCTAGATAATTCAGATAACCTGACGTTGTCTAAGAACGTAATTAATCAAAATGATAACAGTTTGTTCCAAACGAACAGAACACAAGAAATAATACAGTTTGATGAACACGATGGAGTAAATACCAAACAAGATACACAATATACGCGTGTTACGAAGAACGATAATGTTGTTGAAAGCCTTGATTTTCAAACAGTTACGTCAAGTGTTTCTATCGATGTTCGTCAAATTGAGAATAAACAAAGGCGGTATAGTAAAGAATTAAAGGATACCAAAGAAAACCACAATGTTGAAAATGTGGTGGAAGATATCATGACGAAGACATCCACCAGTCCGAGACCCAAAGCCGTCACATCTTTGGATAACTGGTCCAAGGAAGACAGTGGTATAGGCCTGGGTTTAGATGAATCATTGATAACAACAAACAAGGTAAGTGGTTATTGCATATTATTTAAGTATGAAGCGTCTGTTAAAATCGGTTTCTTAATAAACTGACTCTTTATGACGAGGATATATTATATGACTCGCTGTCTCAAATTGATTTTTAAAAAGTATTGAGCTTTTATATAGCGCAATATCCACTAAACGTGCTCAAAGCGCTTTATAAAGTGTCCCTGGCCAACAGCAACACCAAACATTTAGGACGAGACATGACGCCTTTTAGGCGATATTACAATTTTTGCGGACAAAGACGACGTTGTTAACGTCCAGGTACTCATTTTACACCTGAGTACGGTGAGAGAATGTGAGTAAAGGGCCTTTTCCAAGGACTCAATTATGCGCCGAGCGAGGCTCGAAGCCAGGACCTTCCGATCCGAAAGCGAGTGTCATACCACTAGACCACATCGCCAAGGGGAAAGAGAAAGAGAGAAAAAGAGAGTATGAGGATGGGGCGAAAGAGAGAGAGAGAGAGAGAGAGAGAGAGAGAGAGAGAGAGAGAGATACAATTACAGAGTAGGAGAATGAAGAGAGAGAGAGAGAGAGAGAGATGAGAAGGTGGAGACAAAGAGAGAGAGATAGAGAGAGAGATAGAGAGAGAGATAGAGATAGAGAGAGAGAAAGAGAGAGATAGAGATAGAGAGAGAGAAAGAAATAAAGTTACAGAGTAGGAGAATGAAGAGAGAGATGGAGAGAGAAAGAAGAGAGGAGGAGAGAGAGAGAGAGATAGATAGATAGAGAGAGAGGATAGAGAGAGAGAGATAGAGAAGAGAGAGAGAGAGAGAGAGATACAATTACAGATTAGGAGAATGAAGAGAGAGAGATGGAGAGAGAAAGAGAGAGAGATAGATAGAGAGAGAGAGGGGGAGAAAGAGAGAGGAGATGAGATAATAGAGAGATAGAGAGAGATAAAAGAGAAGAGAGAGATAGAGAGAGAGATAGAGGATAGAGAGAGAGAGATAGAGAGAGAGAGGAGAATGAGAGAGAGAGATGAGAGAGAGAGAGAGAAAGAGAGAGAGAGGAGAGAGAAGAGAGAGAGAGAGATAGAAAGAGTAGAGAAGAAGAGAGGATGAGAGAGAAGAGAGAAGAGATAGAGAGAGAGAGAGAAGAGAAGAGGGAGAAGAGGAGAGAGTTAGAGAGAGAGAGAGAGAGAGAGTAGAAGAGAGAGATAGAGAGAGAGATAGAGAGAAAGAGAGTAGAGAAGAGAGAGAGAGAGAGAGAGAGAGAGAGGAGAGAGAGGGCTAGTATAGGGATATAGCAAATAATGAACGAGTAGTATTGGTTAAAGTAAGACGTGGTAAAAAAATGCAATGGTAAAGCATGAATATGAGAAAGCAAGATTAGTAGATGATAATGTGAGTAGGTAGTATGAGTGTGTAGGTGGTGAGGAGTGGGTGAGTATGTGAGGAGAGAGAGATGATGATGAGTAGAGAGATGATGTAGTTATGTATGAGTATGGATAAGTAGTATAGTATGTAGTATAATGATGAGTATGGATGGTTATGATGGATAGATGGTAGAGATGGTGAGAGTATACAGTAGATGGATGTAGTATGAGGATGAGAGAGGATGATGTAGTAGTATATGTAGTAGTAGTATTAGTATAGTGTAGTATGTATATAGTGTAGTAGTGTATAGTAGTATATAGTGTATGTGTGAGTGTAGATATGTGTTAGTATAGTATATAGTAGTAGTAGTAGTAGTATGTAGTGTAGTGTAGTGTAGTGTAGTAGTGTATGTTATAGTATGTATGTATGTATGTATGTATGTATGTATATGTATAGTATGTATGTAGTATAGTTGTATGTAGTAGTATGTAGTATGTGATAGATGTATGGAGTAGTAATAGTATCTAGTAGTAGTAGTATAGTAGTAGTAGTAGTAGTAGTAGTAGTAGTAGTAGTAGTAGTAGTAGTAGTAGTAGTAGTATTTAATAGTAGTAGTAGTTGTAGTAGTAGTAGTAGTAGTAGTAGTAGTAGTAGTAGTAGTAGTAGTAGTAGTAGTAGTAGTAGTAGTAGTTGTTGTTGTTGTGGTTTTATCATTATTTCCTTTATTGTGCTAACGTTTTTATGTATTAATCCACTCTCCTCTTCCCTGCCATCGTCTTGTTTCTGGCACCGTATCATGCATTTCACAGTTATAATATTATGATGATAAACATCATATTATCACTAGCTATTGAGGTTTCAAAGAGCCCCTTGTTAACCTCTTCCTTCGCTTGAAATCTAGCTAGACATTTATATTGCCATAATGTTACACTCTCATTAAAGGCGCCTCGCCATAAACGGCGGTGAAGGTGTTATACGTTCGATGGCAGGGCAGTCATGAAATTGATTTAATTCGTTACAAGTTAGTAAATCCAATAATTTGTCACGTACCTGTGGTTGAAAAACAAATATCACAGTGACCTCGACACGATAGTTTGACTTGGAAAAATCGTAAATCGTAACCTGCAATGTATTTGTTGTTTTATATCCCGATCTACGCATTAATAGTTTTGCAAAACAGACAAATTCCTAACATTGATGTCTTTGAGCCCATTCTGACGTGAACGTTTTTCGCAGGTCTGATAACCCAATTCATAATGGGCCCATTATTGTAAATGGATAATCTCAAAATAATGAAGCAAAATATTGTCCATTACAACAATATTAAACTAGGCCCATAATTACGTTCAGATGTCAGACCTACATATTATATGTATACGTCGGTCCTCCCCCTTCGCCTTCCATTTCCCCTCCCTTCCCTTCTTCATAATTTGCACACAGTTAATGAATTGAGCGGAGTTTCATTATTTACAAATTCAACGGGGGACTTAAGCAGACATCGACAAGTTAAATAAGCCTCTTCAAACTTCCGTTTGCATAACGTTAAACCCTTATATTATTTTAGTTTGCATATATTTTAGTTTGCAACTCTTTCCTGATCCGCACTGTAAAAAAACCGAGTAAGACCTTTTTTTTTTTTAAGGTTAAGGAAAGCGTTTTGATCCTAATGTGTTTTTTTTATGGAGCATAACGACTCAGAACCGAGTCCGCGAATTAATAAATTTTAACATTTATACATGTGCAAGTTTGTTTGAAGGGCTTTGGGGAGGGGGGGGGGGGGGGGGGGGGGGGGGGGGGGGAGTTCTCAAATTATAAAGGCGCTAAAGTACTTGTTAGTGTGTTGATTATCTAGGTTTATGATCTTTAACAAATAAATGCAATTAAACACAACAAGGACTTAGCAAATGAATGAATAAATAGATAAATAAATGAATGAATGAATAAATAAATAAATAACTAAATAAATAAATAAATAATAAATAAAATTAAATAATTAATACATATAATAATAAAAACTTATCTAATTCACTGTAGTTTTGCACATTCCTCCAACCACGTTGTTTCGTCTATAATTCCTGGAGTCATCTGGGAGGTCGTTTAGAGATGTCTGGAAGGGATGTTGTTGTGTTGTCGAGCACTCTACATGGTTTTAGCCAACTCCCCTCGATCATAAATAAATGAATGAATATTATTTTTGCGTAATCAGATGCAAATCAGCATCTAAAGCTTAGATTATTCTGAATCGTTTAACTACGGCAAAGGTGATCCACCATGTTTAAACAATTAGAAATTTTTGTGAATTAATGACATGGCAGTATGGAGTGCATTTTGAACGGTCTGATAACCCAATGTCATTATGGCTGTTGTTGAAGTGTATATACCGTCAATAAAAAAAGAAAAAATCAGATATAATAGTTAATAATTATATATATATAATACTATAATATAATCAATAAAGAAGAGACGAAAAATGAAAAAAGAAGGAAGAAAAGAAGAAAGAAGAGAATAGAAGAAAGAGAAAGAGAAGAAGAAAAGAGATGAGAAAGAGTAAGAAGTCAACAAGAAGAAGAACAAGAATAAAAAGCAGAAGTAGAATAATATAATAAATCTTTATTGTCAAAAAAGTGCATTGTATGATTACACATGTATAACATCTATTGACATTGGCTATAACACACCACATCAGATGCAACTATATAGTAACATCGACAAAAAAATCGCAAATCAAGACGCAAAATATTGTCCATAACAAAGATGTTAAACCTGGCACATAATTGCGTCGGATGCCAGATCTGCATGTAGGCAATGAAATCAATCCAAAAAAAAAATAAAAAAAAAATACCGAACTGCAAATATAATTTTTGATAAATTTCGTCCAATTGTTATGATTTTAAGTTTAGATTACATTTATATTAATTAGCAATCCCTAATGAGTTGGTAATAATAAAAAGTCGGATTATGCATCCACATATTAACAAATCTGATAATCGAAAGTAATAATGGTCTAATCTTAACATTGTTGTAATGGGCAACTGATAAAGAGTAATTCTTTAAAAACAATGAAACTATAACATCTTTGGGCAAATAAGTACACGTTCTCGTTGGTTGTGGTAAACTGGACGCAGAAAATGAATTTAACACAAAAATATGTCATGTGACCCAAAGCAGTAAAAAAATGTTTACTTTCTGAGCTTTTTTTAAAAAAAAAGCGAATACATGTAAATTGCTCAAAGGCCATGTAATCATTTTCTTTCGGCGGTGTAGGGGGTTGAACCAACAAACCCTATTGACGCGTGATACACGTTTTGGACAAACCGACCCGTAAAGGTACAGTAAAATTACACCACTATATGGTTGAGAATTTATAAATCTTTTCGCAAGAGTATATCCCACGCGAGTTTCAAACAGGACTTCATCTAAGCGAGTGTCTACACATAGCCCTAGCCGTACTTCTTAAGCAGGCCTGTAACCCATTCATATGGTGATGTTGTAGTATGTAGTCGCAATTAGACTAATTGCCAACCCAACATTAAAATTGTTAAAAATAATTGAGTCCTCGATTATTAGGTCTGAGCTTTTATTTTATCCTTAGAGGGAAAACATGTGAAGGTTAAGATGAAATTGGACGAATACAACTTTTATATCTTTTGCGTCACTTTGATATTTCTTCACATAAAATCCCAAATGAATGCCTTTTTTACACTTCCACATAAACCGATTGGGCAAGAACTATGAGAACCAGGCCAGATCGAACTAGAGTTGTGGTGTGCAGCTACTCTGATTTGCGACGGTGCACGAATTGCGGACGGACTATGGATCGTCTAAAATATGTAGGTTATAAACATGCATAGCATGGGGTGTGAGTCAATATTGTGCAACCTATAGATCGTCTATAATAACCTCTATAAGTATATTATAATTATTCTAGTTGCAATTATTCTCCAAAATCCATGTTTTACTTAGACTTAACTCACATTTAGGACCTGCTTTTTAAATACTTCTCTCCACAACTTTCCTTTTGCGATTGAATAGTTCACAACGTCTAATGTGTTTTTTTTCGTTTTTTTAGTTTTTTTTTTTTGGTGGGAGGGGGGGAGTTTAGTGTAGTTGTTTTGTTGTGTTTTTACTGTGTTTTTCTTTTTTGGCGGAGGGGGGTTTGTTGATTGTGTTTGTTATGTATATATTTATTTTGTTTTATTTTTTTGTAGGGGGTTGGGGGGGATTGTTTATTTGTTTTATTGTTGGTTTTTTTTTTTTTTTTTGGGGGGGGGTATTTTTTTTGTTTGTTTTTGTTTTTTTTCTATGTATGTTTTTTTAACATAAGATTATGTAACGGTTTTAGCAATTTTAATTCAACCCTACAAACGTTGAGTGACCTCGTAATATTGGGTTTCACAAGAACAGCAAGAAAGAAAAATTGTCTTTAGTAACTGTAGTAGGCTTTAGAACTGACTTTTTAAAATTGTGACCAATGCCGGGGTAAGCCGTAGCCCCGTAGTTATCGTAAACTTATTAAAGCCTGAAACTAGAGTCCACTCGGACATAGTTTGACGTCATTTATTAGATTTGTGCAGCGCCTAGTGGGTGTCGTCAGTGTAGCTTAATGAAACAAGTGATCCCATTGGTTAACTGTTGAATACAACTCACGATTTGTTTTCTTTTGTTGCCAAAGACTTGTCTTTTGAGGTCATTTTATGGTCAGTGTCAGGCTATAAGTTATGGCTACCGGTAAACCAAGTATTAAAACTGAACTTAGAACTTATTTCATGGAATCAGATTTGTTTTTGTTTTGTTTTGTTTTGTTTTGTTTTGTTTTTAATGGGGCAGGGTGGCTCAGTGGTAGGTCTTAGATTAGTACCCGAAAGGTAACAAGTTCCTTTACCCGCCGCCGACGCGCTGTGCGATTTTGAGCAAATCACCTTGACTAAGCTCACTTTGCAGCTCTGCATTGCGACTGACGCCTGGGTTATTTGAGTCTTCACTTGGGAATAGACCATAGACCAATTTCTCTTTCGGGCTGAATAAATGGAGTTTTATGTTTGCCTCTCATATTATATTATTATTATCATCATCATCATCATCATCATCATCATCATCATCATCGTCATATTTATTATTACTATTATTGTTATTATTATTATTATTATTATTATTATTATTATTATTATTATTATTATTATTATTATTATCATTATTATTATTATTTTAATCAGTGAGGAAAGTGAGTTTTGTCCTTTTTGTTACCATTATCAATTTAAACTTTAAACTCACATGTAATGAACTGGTTGTGCATTCCTACACAATACCAAGACTGACACAGATGGTCACACAATAATATTCCTACCACTGTGTGTTCAACCTCCTTTCTACCTCTCTGATCCATATTATATTATATGATATCTATCTCCTTACCTGCTCCTTCATTTCTGTCCATCCTAGTAGTTGTATGATTCCACAGTCAACAAAGATTCATGTCCTCTAGCCCTCAGCGTCTCTAGGTGTTGACTCTTTACAACAAGTGCAAATGTCTCTATATCTTATCTCATTCTCGCGGTGTTTACAATTCAGTGCGTTTCTGGTCATTTTGTGACACTACTTCACAAAGCAATCTCCGTTTATTTATCTATCTGCTAAGGTACGAAAGTGAAAAAAAAAATACATTAAAAAATAGATTGAAATATAAATGAATAGAATAATTTTTATTATTTTTAATGAGCTTTATAGAGCATATATCGCTAAACTGCTAGCGTTTACAAGAGTCCTGACAAACAAGACGAACACGTAGAACAAGAATACCTTTAGCGACATTACAATTTTATTCGACATATAACAACGCTAATTACGGGAAGGTATCATTTTACATGAGTACGGTAATGTGATAAAAGCCTTTCCAAGACTAACATGCCATCGTTGGCTCAACCAGGACTCGGATCCGACAAGCGGTGCATACTCCAAGAACACATAGCGCGACAAATTAGGCATCTATAATATTGATCAATTAGAAAACTATATAACGAAAGACCAATAGCATTAGTACATTATCAATGGGTTAATGGTTTACTGCATTATTGTTTTATCTTTTTGACGTGTATTACAAGGTCGAAAGTGAAACTACATAAAAGTTATAATAGATTGAAATATAAATGAATAGAATATTATGCTTCTATAATATTCAATCAATTAGAAACTATATAATAAGATAACACCAATAGCATTAGTCATTATCCAATAGGTTTATGGTTTATGTTACTGCATTTTATTTTGTTTTATTCATTTTGACGTGTATTGAGGTCATATATCATTTTCAAGAGTACCTTACAACATTTAATTTTTTTTCGAGCATGAGCTATTACTTATCTGTAGGTCAGGAGAAATAAATCATGGTAATCTATTGGGTTATCTGTCAATGAAAGACATGCAGTGCAGAGATTCCAATCTCTTTATAAAATTAAAATAAAGATAACATTCCTTTTATTCAACTAACTTATAGGGGAAATTCATCTCTATAGTCTATGCCAAGGGAACACTGGACTAGCCCAGGCATCCGCCGCAGTGCAGCGCCGCAATTTGAGCTAAGGTGAGGTGACTTGCCCAAGGCGACACAGCGGAGCGGCGGATGATCGAACCCGGTACCTTTCGGGTGCGAATCAAAGACCGTACCGCTGAGCCACGCCGCTGCCCCCCTGTTGACGTACTTTTGAAAAAGATTAGGTCCTTTCTGCGCGGCATCGCGAGAGGCATTCCATGAGGGAATATAGATAGAATGAAGTTGACGTCACTCATGTCTTTGTTATTGTTTTTTTTTTCTTTTTGCCATCCGTGTTTATGAGTAATTCTCACTAAACTGTATTAACCAGACTATAAACGTTCCACTTTTTTGTGTTGGTCCGTTATACTTACGGATGACAATGTTGTGAGCTTCTTAGCCAACCGCATACTATCTGTAGACAATCCATCAAACACATGTCTGATGTGAAAAGGAATCACACTTGTCCAAAATGAGCAATTCGGAGTTGATGATCTTCCTCATGACAACAACAAAAAATAAATCAATAAATATAAATAAAAATTGAAAAATTAAAAGATTGAAAAATAATAAATTGCTTGAAGCGGACTTCGGGGTTACAGCGAGATTAATCACTCGACCACCCTAATTTAGACAAAATTCATTACAATATTATTATGATAAACTCAAGTCTTAATTTTTGTCCAAATGTTGTTGCTTCAAGCTCGAAAAAGTAAATAACAATGAGGAAAAGAAATAGATAGAACAGAAGCTTCAATTTGATTTTTTTAAAGACAAATGAATAGGACTTTTTGGTTTTCTCCTTTGTCAAGAAAGCACGACGAATAGGGCACCTAAGACAAATATTCTTATGAGATGACAGGATGGTCTTTGTTAGGCAAATGTAAGCTCTCTCGTGTTCTGAATGAAAGAAAAAAAAAAAGAAACAAAACACCAATTTAAAATTTTGGCCAAATTGCTAGATATTCAGTCAAATAGCGATCGATTAAAATAACCATCATCTTGCAAAAATCTGTAAAACCTGGGATATCGGTGAAGTCTCATGTTTGGGAGATTTTTTTAGCAATATGAAGGTCATTTTATTCAATCGATTTTTGAAGGACGAGTTTTGTGGCCAAACTTTTATATCTATCTTTTGGGTTGTTTTTTTTTTATTTTTACCCTTTTTCGGAATACGACATAGCTAGTTGCGTGTAGCAGATACAAACGAAATGAATGCCAAGAAAAGTCATGATGCATTTACTTTCCTTTTGTCAAATTTGTCTTGGCAAAAATAGTCATTCTTTTGACCTAATCTCTGACAACGGCGGAGGAGGACTCTTGTCTCTTCCATAAAGTTACAGATAGACAAGAAGTAAATGTTTTTTTTGTCATTTGCTACCAAAGGATAGTTAGGTATGTTCTTTTGATGTACTGTGATGAGGTGTGTGCGTGTTTTTGATTAGCAAGAGGGTGTTACGTGTTTTACATTAAAGTTAAAGTATTCAACAAGCTATACCTAAGTGGCATGGTGGATATTACTGGGAAGGAAAATGGTGAGTCTATTGTTCTGCTTGTTGTTGTTGTTGTTGTTTTTCTTTGTATTTTTTTAGGCATTACATAGGCCTACCTTATATTATAGTTACGTGTTTATTACTCTTTTGAAGGGTAAATAAAACGAAAATATTAATCATAACCGACATGTACTTATTGGCAGGTTTGATACGAAATCAATTTGGTTATGGTTTCATTCTTGTGATGGAAATACTCTCAAACCAACGTAAAATTATGATTTCCATTACACATAATGTTAAAATAACATAATATGGTATATAGGGCAAAATAGGATAAGATCCCTTGAATGCCCTTAATATTAATAGTAATGCCATAGATCTATTGATTAAAGATTACAATAATGATACACGTTGTAAAGATAGTATTTCAACTTAGATGTACTCATGTTAAATCAAGCCCATAATTTTGATCGGTTATCAGACTTGCAAGTATGATGTCAACGTTGTTTATAACACGGTCTACATATATCCAGAAATATTTTGATTGAAAAATAGCAATCGTTTTCAGCAGATGACAAATTGAAATTCACCCTCTTTAATACTTTTGATTGTGACTTAAAAAATAAATAAAAACGTTCAAAATCGTATAATGAGTTATAAGTCTGGATGTAATTCTGTCGTTTTATTAAAGAACACAATATGTGTTATTTGGTTAACATTGCATATATTGTGTGTTTTTTTTTAAACGACAGAATTGAAAGCGATAAAACATAAAAATTGATCAAAATTTGACAACTTACAAAAACTACAATTCGGTATAGCCAGGTGATACATAAACTAGACTGGTCAAAAAATTAAGAAAAAAGTTTAATAGGACGATATAATAAAGTAATGTATTTGTGATCCATCGCACCAATTGGGCATCATACGAGACGAAGTCAATGAAAAAATTTGAATTGTTTTATCAAATATAAAAAATATATATATTATGTAAAATAATACACTTGAATCATCGCCTCAAACCGTAGGATATCAGACGCCGAATAGTTAAGATGAATATATATATATATATATATATATATATATATATATATATATATATATATATATATACATATATATATATATATATATATATATATATATATATATATATATATATATATATATATATATATGTATGTATTGTTTTTCGCATTTTAATTTAGGTACTGTATTTATTCGTCTCATTCAATACAACTTGCAAACAAAATCCAAGTTTCGGCTATAAATGCCATTTCCAGGGAGGCCTTCCGAAATCTCCTACAACCCCACTATTCTTGTTCTAGGAGGGGGTTTGGGAGGGGGGAACTTTTTATTAAAAAAAAAAAAGTTTCCCCCCTCCCAAACCCCCTACCAGAACATTATAAAAAAACAAGAATAGATAGTTCGAAGATGACGTCAATCAGGTCTTTGTTATTGTTTTTTTGCCATCCGCGTTTATGAGTAATGCTCACTAAACTGTATTAACCCTACTATAAACGTTCATGGATACACACAGTTGTGTGTGTTGGTCCGTTATACTTCCGGATGGCAATGTTGTGAGCTTCTTAGCCAAGCGCATACTATCTATACTGGGGATGTAGGAGCTTTCGGAATGCCTCCCCATTTCCACCATCCAAACCATCCCAACCTTTTTGAGGCGTTGGGTCATGCAGAGATGATAAAATAAAAATAAAGTAACAACAACATGTGACCCTTCGTCTCAAAACGGTATTATGTCGGGATGGACCGGATGCCAAAATGTCAAATTATAGTTAAACTGGTCAAAAATATGAAACGTTGGTATTTAGCACAGTAAAATATGATATTCCTTCTCCTCTATAAATCATATAAACTCAACTTAAACATGATAGTTCCATTTTCAGCATCGTAATCAACCCGACTTAATACCTTTTTGAGATGAGAGGTCACATATGTGACCCTTCGCCTCAAAACGGTATTAAGTCGGGATGGTTAAGATGTTGAAAATTGAATTTATAGCCATAAATATCAGACTTGTGTTGAGTTTGTATGTTTTATTGATGAGAATGGATACCATATTTTAGGGCGCTGATGCCAACAATTTATATTTTTGACCAGTTTTAACATTAAATTCACTTTTTAAGCATATGGTTTGTTCCGACATAATACCGTTTTGAGACGAAGGGTCACATATCACCAGACTGTATCAGATAATCAGAAAGGACAGAAATACACAGTGACACACTGTCATGTCATCACCACTTGACGTTTCGGTGAGAGGCAGGACACTGGACATCATCTCGTCTTGGTCAATTTAACGACAGTCGTGCGCAATAAACATAGTCCAGAACTACTTGTGCAAACACTACAAGTAAGACAGACACCCTGCTTGGTAAAGGACCAAAACATCCACTTATAACAACAACCAAAAAAAAAAAATAAAAAGAAAAGAAAAAAAGATATATAACTTATGGCCCTTATGTCTCTTACGTAGACGAGATAAAAGTTGGGTTACCCCCCTTTGTATTCCAGAGAGGAAGAGTTATCTTTCCTATCGCAGCAGCCAAAGCAGTTTGTTATGTTTTCATTTTGTCCCTGTCCTTTGCCAAGGGGTTTAGAAGTCGGAAAACCACTTACAGCATCTGTTGTTATAGGAGATAAACCCATTGTTCACAGAAGTAGTGCGGGGCGGTCCTTGGCAAGCTTAAGGACCACGGTCCTACGGTCTTTGGGAAATGAAGACCGCAAGGACCGGTCCTAGGACCGGTCCTTTTCGACATTGAACATTCCCGAGAGACTGTTGGAAATTCGAACCGGTTTGACCTTTGAGAGCGTGGGATCGTTCATTCTTGAACCGTTAAAGACCGCTACACGATGAAAACCGTGGCCTACAGGAGTAAAACACACGGAGTAGTCACACTCATTTCAAATTGTAACCTAATTAGAGAAGAGGGGTGATGCCTTCTTTATTTGCTCACCGTACTTCATTGTTACTTCGATAATTTAATAAAATTTGAAATTTATCCCCATTAACGGAGATAATGGCATCGCCCAAGGCGTTGATCGAGTTGTTCGTGGCGTTGATACACACACGCAACTCCTACCCCCCCCCCCCCCCCCCCCCCACCCCCCCCCCCCCCCAACACACATTAGAGGGCAGCGAGCATTGAAGAGTAAGAGAGAGACGTGAAGTTATAATAAGAGGGGGTGGATGAGGTGATAAGAGGGGTCGATGGTGACTTTTCGCCAGATCTAACAAACTCAGCTACCCATTCATTGCTGAGTAGACAGGGATTCAGAAAAAATCGACTGCACCCGGGATCGATCTCTGGCCCTTTGCGTATAAAGAGAGTGCTCTATCAACTGAGCTATCGGGGTCCCCAAATATTCTATTGGACTTTTTTAAAATTCAGACGTTATAACTGGGTTTTTTGGAAGGAAGAAACTAATGAAACTCATATTATTTGATTAGTAAAAACACCAAACGAAATTTTAATATTATTGTATTATTTTAAATGACAACACTGCGATAGAAAGGAGTGGTGACAAGAGATGGACAAAAGAAAACAAAAAATCGGATTTGCTACTTGCTAGGTTCGACACACACACACACACACACACACACAAACACACACACATCTTTTGTAGTCACATACATTTCAAACAATAACCCATTAGAGAAGAGGGGTCATGCCTTCACCATAGATCATTGTCATTGCGATCATTATGGTGTAGTAAATTTTGAAATTTACCCCGTATAATGGAATCGTTCAAGGCGTGCGCCTCCTGTTCCCCCCATCTCACACACGAAAGGGCGGTTTGCGGAGTGGAGGTTGGTGGTCGTCTGCCTGTATGGTCGTCTGTGTCGTTTAGTGTATGGCAAAGGGGGGTGGGTGCGATTAATTAAGTGGGATGGGTGGTGATTGGTGGAAGATAGGCAACCGAAGCAACGAATCGCTGGGGAAGTAGTAGGCTATGGCGCGAGACCGTAGGACCGTGGTCATTGCAAGGACCGCCCCGCACTAGTTGAAAGGTGATAAGAAGTGAGGACCGCCGCCGATCTTCCCCTCTGGGACCGGTCTTCGGTTCACAGCTAAAAGACCGTCGGACCGCGGTCCAGACCGGTCTTCAGCGCGGCACTAAACAGAAGTGTATGGACTGTGACATTACTTCATTATCACATGGTTTGGGGCAGTTAAATGCTATGATATATAATTATAAATCGAGACCGTTTTCTCCATAAAGGGAGTACGCTAACTAATAAAAATAAAAACAAAAGCTCTTTATACCGACTGC
>NC_088362.1:12307086-12312086 GCF_034508935.2 Berghia stephanieae
CAAAATTGTTGGTTACGTCGTAACGAATGTGACGATTTCCCTATGGTTGGTAAGGAGAGGGTTAAAGAGTATGAATGTTCAATTTGTTATAAACTTAAGCTTTTATATAGCGCAATATCCACTAAACGTGCTCAAAGTGCTTTACAAAATAAAACTACCTTAATATATTTCTTTCCTTGTCAATGATTTAGTTTGACATGAAACGTCTTCTTTCAACTCATCCCAGTGGTGTAATGGTAGCACATTCTGATCGGTAATCAGAAGGTCTGAGGTTCGATACCCAGTCGAGGCAGACTGATTTTTTGGGATGATTTGTTTTCTTCTTCTACTTTTCTTTCTTGCTTGGATATGGGTCTTAGTGGGTTTTAGTGTCAGGCTATAACGATGGCTACGGTTAATTACTATTCGACTTGGCGCTGAATAGATATGTACAATGTCTTACATTGAAAAAATAATAATAAAAGAGAAAGAAAGAAAAGTGAAGGCTCGTATTTTTTATCATTTTAGTTTTACATTCACTTTTCGAGGTCCGATAGATAGAACGAAGTTGACGTCACGCAGGTCTTTGGTAATGTTTTCTTTTTTTGTTTTTGTCGTCCATATTTATGAGTATATTTTCAATAAAATGTAGTAAGCAGACTATAGATGTTCAAGGTTACACATTATAGTTTAGTGTGTTGATTCTTTATATTTCCGGATGACAATGTTGTGAGTTTTTTAGCCAAGCGCATAGCATCTATACATCCCACTATCATACCGTTTTGACACGGTGGATCACATTTGGAAAGAAATATATGTAGGTTCTCACATTGCGCGCATGGAGAAAAAATAATGTTTAAAAAAGGACGGTGAACATGTCACACACTTTCCAATAGGGTTCAATAGTCGTGACGTCACTTCCCTCGTAATGACGCATAGTAACTTAGTAACTGGTTCTAAACTAAGGAACAATGGCGGACGTCCTTCTGAAATACTTTTCCGACGAGCATAAAAGTGTATCCATATGAGAAAAACATTATACATCTGATCATGTTTTATTTGACTTTCATACATTCTGGTCACATGGCATGTGAAAACGTTCTAGTCAGCATGGAGAATAAAAAATACCGATTTTCTTTGTTTAGAACCAAGCTGCTCGTTGCTGGACGGACGTGACATCAGACTATTGAATCCTATCATTGTAATGTTGTTTCTACTGTTACAATACACCGATAGTTCCTTAGATGGTCACATGCGATAGCGAGGTTTAATGACAATGGCAAGGGTCAGGACTGATGCCAGTAGCCTCTGTCAACTAGTCAAAGGAAGAACAAAATGGCAATTGGATTCAGTAGTCTGATGTCACGCCGCCCCGCAACGGCGGCCATCTTGGTTCTAAACAAAGAAAATCATTACTTTTTATTCTTCATGCTGGCTAGAACTTTTCATATGTCTTGTAATCAGAATGTGTAAAAGTCAGAACATGATCAAATTTATGTTTTTTTTCCTCTGGATACGCTTTTATGCTCGCAGGAGAAATATCTCATAAGGGCTTCTGCCATTATTCCGATAGTTTAGAGCGAGTGTTACTAAGTTACCATGCGTCATTACGAGGGAAGTGACGTTACGACTGTTGAAGCCTATTGCAACGATGGTACAACATGTATTTGTGGGGCTATGTAGTCTAGTGATATGACACTCGCTTTGGGATCGGAAGGTCTTGGGTTCGACCGTAGCTCGGCGCATAGTTGAGTCTCTTGAGAAGGCTCTTTACTCACATTCTCTCACCGTACTCAAGTGTAAAATGAGTACCTGGCCGTTAACAGTGTTGTCTCTGTCCGAAAAAAATTGTAATATCGCCTAACAGGCGTCATGTCCCGTCCTACATGTTAAATGTTGCTTTAGGTCAGGGACTCCTTCTAAAGCGCTTTGAACACGTTTAGTGGATATTGCGCTATATGAAAAAAGCTCAAGCTCAATATTTGTAACCAATAGCGAGGTTTAATGACAATGGCAATGGCCAGGATTGATGCCAGCAGTTTAAAAAATTGAGCTTTATATAGCGCAAGATCCACTAAATGTGCTCAAAGCGCTTTACAAGGGCTCCCTGGTCAACAGCAACATTTAACATGTAGGACGGGAAATGACGCCTGTTGGGCGATATTATAATTTTTCGGACAAAGACAACGTTGTTAACGGCCAGGTACTCGTTTTACACCTGGGTACGGTGAGAGAATGTGAGTAAAGGTCTTTTCCAAGAACTCAACTATGCGCTGAGCGCGAGGCTCGAACCCAGGACCTCCCGACCCGAAAGCGAGTGTCATACCACTAGACCACATAGCCGCACATAGCCGCAGTTGCCTGTGTGAACTAGTCAATGGAAGAACAGAATGGCAAATGCAACGATGGCACAACATGAATTTGTGACTCGTCGTGTCAATCTGGTAATATGTTGAGGAAAAAAAACCCCACAAAACTTACTGGAGCACCTAGATAGCGCATATCCACTAAAAGTGCTAGTAGTACGGCTATGTGGTCTATTGGTGTGACACTCGCTTTCGGATCGGAAGGTCCTGGGTTCGAGCCTCACGCTCGGCGCATAGTTGAGTCCTTAGAAAAGGGTCTTTACTAAAAGTGCTAGTAGTAGAAGCGCATGGCTACATCTCCACGCAGGAAGTCTCCAGCCAGTCTTTAAATTCGTCACCGCAGTTGATTGAAGACAGCCTCAAATCCTCCCGCCAATCTCAGGGCAATTAATGTGGTCTGCTGTTTTTGGCGCTCCCTGACAGTGGGGACAGTCGGCCTACTAAAAGTGCTCAAGTGGCTTTACATTGAGTCCCTAGCCAGCAGCAACAATCAACATGCAGGACGAGATATTATGACACCAGTAAGGAACCCTACATCTCCCCACATAATATACTAGGTGAAGGAAATTGAATTCAAAGGGTAAATGATGAGAATTAGGAAATTGGGGTGGGGGGGGGGGGGGGGAATTTAAGAAAGAAACAAAAAAAAACCAAAAAACTTTCTATCCCAAATGGATTTGGCTCCAAATCTATAACAAAGCTTGAAATTCAATGTTCAGCAATAGGTTCACCCCGACGTCCACTTATTTTCAGGTCTGATAACCCAATTTCTTATGGGCTCATTGTTGTAATGGAAAACTCAAAAAATGACTAAAAATATTGTCCATTCCAACAATGTTCAAATAGGCCCATAATTGAGTTCGGATGCCAGACCTGCAAATTATATCGGTTCACCCCGAAACAAAATCCCATTTTGAGATGATTGTTCAGATGGTCTCTCAATGAACAACAACCCCCCCCCCCCCCCCCCCTACCCCCTCAGTTGTTTTCGGTTTTTGCCTTGCTATGATGGCAGAGAAAAAGAAAGGGAAACAAAACAGAACATTTTCAACATTCAAACCCATATTATCATGGTATTGCTTTTAGTTTAACCCACTCCTTACCACCTGCAGCAAAATCGTCACATTTGTAAGGACACAATATACATTTTTTCTTATTCAGATATATTTTGAACATCACAAACTTTGTAGAATGATCTTTGTTTAATTTATAAGAACGTATAGTTGTTTTGTAGAGAGCTTGGTTGAGTTTTTAAAAATCAATTATTCTGCTGGGTAAGCCTGCCATTTTGGGAAAATACTAAAAAAGATCGGTAAGGAAAAAGTTAGAATAACAATAGCAGGTTAAGACTTTATATTATTATACTAGTGTAAATGGCTTGTAGGATGTTTTGTCTCTTTCTGATTTCTCAACCATGACAACTCCTGCTGTTTGGGAAGATTGGGTATTTCCCCTACTGTACGTCCTACTGTTATACCTTTTGAAACGAGTAATTTGGATATATTTTGGGACGTTTAAAACTTGGAATAACACTTTGCATTTATCTATCTATTTCTTTCTTTCTTTTTTTTTTTTTTTTGTGTTCTAAGAGCAGGCACCGTTTTCATATTTTAGGTTTATAGCAGGCGAGAATCCAGATTTAGCTCAAATTCGACGAAAGTCGTATCACATTGATATCGCGTCATTCATTAGCTCGTTGGAACCGGTGGGGTGGGGGTTGGGGTTGGGGGGTGGGGGAACGTTAATTTGACGGGTAAACAACATTAAATGACTCACCAATATTTTTTTACGCAGGTTTTTAAAGGTTCACAACACACCATAAGGCATTGGGGTAGCACCTACTTTCCCAAATTACCTTTGATTATCTAAATTAGCGGATCTTGTAATTGATGTATTGCGATTTAGTAAAATACTCACCAGCTCTGCCAACCAGATCAGCCTTATAACTAAAACAACCACAATAAAAAAATAAAATACTCACACAAAACGATTTGCTATTTCCATTTTTCAGTGAGCTGTGCGAAAAACATTCAATACCAATGCAATATGTTTACTTCTTTGATAATATAATTTGATAACTTATGTTGATTTTCCGACATAATACCCTTTTGAGACGAGAGTTTAAAAAAAAGGTGACCTATAAGATCGAATCAGTGTTACGCCGGGTGGTTTAACTGCTAAAAGTTGGATTTATAGTAAACAATTTGAGACTTTTATTAAGTTATTTTCATATTTTATTGAAGAGAATGGATGTAATTTCAGAAATTGATAGAAATTTAAATTTCACGCTCTGGTCATCTTACCTAAAGATAGAAAACGCACAAAACTGTGTGTAACGTTGAACGTTTATAGATAGTGTGCGCTTGGCTAAGGAGCTCACAACATTGCCATCCGGAAGTACAACAGACCAACACACAAAACTTTGTGTAACCATGAACGTTTACAGTCAGGTTAATACAGTTAAATGAGGATTACTCATTAACGCGGATGGCAAAATACAATAACAAAGGCTTGAGTGACGTCATCTTCGAACTATCTATAGACTAGTTAATACTGTTTGGTTAAAATTACTCATAAAATGGAAGGCAAAAAGTAATAACAAAGACCTGGGTGACGTCAACTTCATACTATCTATTGGGTCCGATTCATCCCGAT
>NC_088362.1:12317086-12322086 GCF_034508935.2 Berghia stephanieae
AATATTAAGATAGTCGGTTAGTGACCGCGCCTATCATGGTCTCCAGAGCTGAGGTTAGCCAGAAATGCACATAACATATTGGTTTTAATATTTTTTATACTTTATTTCCTTTATTTAAACAATGTTTCATAGTTGAATTGTATATTAGCCTAATTTCACTTGTTCGTAAATCGTAGTAAAAGTCAAGTGCTCGACATTCTTTTGTCCGGCACGCGTAGACGTTTCGCCACTTTCTCTGTTACTCAAGTAGTCGTTTTATGTTCTATGAAATTCTGTCTTACTCTGAAAATAAAAACAATAATCAAACCAAACCAAACAAACGCGTATTTAAAATCTGGGACAGAAAACTAGTCGTTCAAATATCCCTATATTAACTCACTTAACCCTAACACCGATTTTATCTGTAGTTTACCCGGGTCACTTTTACCCCATGCCTTTTTATTACATTTTTCTAAGACAAATTATATGCGTAGAATCAAAGCTTGTGTTTTTAGATTTTACATGTTAATGGTAGTTGAATAAAAATATCTATGCATATGCTCATTTTAATATACTTTTTTTCCAATTTTGGAAAGAAGCAACAATATCTAGGATTGAGTGAGTTAATATAATCCCCATCTTGTTAAAACTTTTAATCCTGGAACTTGCGAAGATTTGAACGTCACCTTTTCAAATGTTCTATTTTGCACATTAATTTATTAATTTTGATCGCACCTGTTCGACAAGCATTTATTTGCAGGTCTGATTACCCACTATATTATGGGCTCATTGTTGGAATGGAAATCTCAACAACCCCCCCCCCCCCCCCCCCCCCCCCCCCAAAAAAAAAACAAAAAAAAACAAACAAAAAACAAAAAAACAAAAAACAAAACAAATAAAAAAAAAAACAAAACAACAAACAAACAAAAAACAAAAAAAACAAACCCATTAATTGATTAATTCATAAAAATTGATGGAAAATATTGTCCATTGCAACAATATTAAACTTGACCCACAATTACGCTCGAGTGACAGACCTGCATATCGTAGTGAGGCGTCATGTTAATGAAAACTTACAAATCCATCGGTGTGACAAACTAGAGAGCCGGCATTGGTGTTAGATCAAAAACATGAAAAGATGTATATTAAAAGTATCAGTCAAATTAATTAACCCAGAAAGAAACTTACACACAATAAATAAATAAATAAATAAATAAATAAATAATAAATAAATAAATAAATAAATAAATAAATAAATAAATAAATAAATAAATAAATAAATGAATGAATAAATAATAAATAAATAAATAAATATAATAAATAAATAAATAAATAAATAAATAAATAAATAAATAAATAAATAAATAATCCTCAAATATAAGCCTGCCTCCACTTTAAAGATGGAACCTCAGGTCTCCTGATTAATTGTCCGACTTATTGTAATCAAGAGGTCTGGGGTTCGATCCTCCGTCGAGGCCGGCTGACTTTTTTGGGATTTTTTTTTTTTTGGGGGGGGGGGATGATTTATTTTCTTGTATTTTTCGTTCTCCTTTGTCTGGTACTGTTTCATACACACCTTTTAGAATTAATACAAATCCATCTATAGATAGAATGCGCTTGTCTTAGAAGCTCACAACATTGCCAACCGGAAGTATAACGGACCAATACACAGAACTATGTGTAACCTTAAACGTTTATAGTCTGGTTAATACAGTTTAGTGAATATAACTCATAATCGTGGATGGCAAACAGCAATAACAAAGACCTGAGTGACGTCATCTTCGAACTATCTATATACAACCTGTACCATTGTTTTTATTTCCTTTTCAATAGGATTCAATAGTCGTAACGTCACTTCCTTTCTAATGACGCATGGTAACTTAGTAACACTGGCTCTAAACTATCGGAACAATGGCGGACGCCCGTATGAAATATTTCTCCGGCTAGCATAAAAACGCTTCCAGAGGAAAAAAACACATAAATATGATCATGTTTTGACTTTTACACATTCTGATCAAAAGGCATATGAAAAGGGAATGAAAAATTCTAGCCAGCATGAAGAATAAAAAGTAATGATTTTCTTTGTTTAGAACCAAGATGGCCGCCGTTGCCGGGCGGCGTGACATCAGACTATTGAATCCAATTTCAAAATTACAACGCACTTGATAGACACACCTTTACTTCTAAAATATCCAATCGCGTAGTACAGAATATCATCTCACCAGCATGTAACAGGTGTCATAAAGCACATGTTTTTTGTTTTTTTAAAATTTGAATTAACTCGATAAACATTAACCTAATACGAATTCAAATTCAAATTCAAAACGTTTATTTTAGGCAGTTGCCAATATAACTCATACAAGAATATATTTTCATCAACAAATCAAATAAGTAAAATCAATAATAATACGGAAAGGCCCAGCTCACAAAAAAACGATATTTTTTCCCTGTTGTTTTACAATCAAAACTGTAATATGTGACTCATCGTATCTAGTCGGTATTATGTAAAGATGATTAGTTCTGCGGATCAATAATTAGGTCCATAGAGTAGTCGACGTTAGTCCCGGTTTCTATAGATAGTATGCACTTGGCTAAGAAGCTCATAACATTGCCATCCGGAAGTACAACGTACCAACACACAAAACAGTGTGTATCCATGAACGTTTATAGTCAGGTTAATACAGTTCAGTGAGCATTACTCATAAACGCGGATGGCAAAAACCAATAACAAAGGCCTGAGTGACGTCATCTTCGAACTATCTATAGATAATATGAATTTGACGTAAAACAAATTGGGTTAACACATTTGTAAATAAGTAGGTACACGTTACATTAATTACATTTTCTTCATCTAGTTCTTTCGGACTAAATTATACCAGATTGTTTGGGCGGTTCACAAAAGCAAGGGTAGGAATATAAAAAAATTAAAAAAAATTAATGGTTTTACCACGTATTAATGGCATAAGAATGAATACTGGCAAGTTGTGGAAAAATACTGGTAAACGCGCCCGGGGGAGACAAAGAAAAACACTCATAGACCAATGAAGGGCTTCACAGCTAACAATCCAAGAGCTGTTTGAAAAGGCAAGAGACAGGGAGGAATGGAGAGAGATAATTCATGCAGTATCCGAAGCTGACAGGCTGGAACCTAGAGAAGAAGAAGATGACATGTACATTTGGTGGCACGGATTTGTAATTTAAGTAACTATCATACATTTTCACTTAACCTGATCGTCTGATATTGTTTGGGTTTTATTTCATCATTATTGTTTTTAGTTTCTAATTTATTTATTCGTATCATTTTTTTTTTTTTGTCGTTGCTAAAGATGGATATTATGAGCTGATGAACACTTAGTCCAAGAAATATAGTTTGTTTCTTTCTTAATTTTGAAATGTTGAAAATTGGTATATTTTATTTAATAAGTACCATAGAGCCTGCTCGGTTTCATATCTATGCATAACTATCTGTAGATAGATGTGGAACTTATCAGAATGTATGCTCCATTCAACTATTAATTAAGCGTGCTTAAAAAAAGAGAGAGAGAGCGAGAGAGAGAGGGAGAGAGAGAGAGAGAGAGAGAGAGAGAGAGAGAAGAGAGAGAGAGAGAGAGAGAGAGAGAGAGAGAGAGAGAGAGAGAGAGAGAGAGAGAGAAGTGTCCTACATAGCCATTAGGACATGCAGCAAGAGTATATTTCGTGCCCTATAGCATGCAACGAATAATAGCAATTGTTCACTACCCTTTGGATAGGAAGCTCCGGCAAATGGAGCTAAATTTTTTATAGACGTATTTTTGTCAATATGTTTGTCAATAATTCGCTTCTTTCAGTTCCCTTTCTGACTTCAATCAGGTACTCATTGACACCTAAGTCCAGCTATCATTATTAGTTATCTTGTGCGGCCTTGTGGTATGACACTCGCTTTCGGATCGGAAGGTCCTGGGTTCGAGCCTCGCGCTCGGCGCATAGTTGAGTCCTTGAAAAAGGCTCTTTACTCATTTTCTCTCACAGTACTCAGGTGTAAAATGAGTACCTGGCCGTTAACAGCGTTGTCTTTGTCCGAAAAATTGTAATATCGCCTAACAGGCGGCATGTCCCGTCCTACATGTTAAATGTTGCTGTTGACCAGGGATCCCTTGTAAAGCGCTTTGGGCACAATTATAGGATATTGCGCTATATAAAGCTCCCCATGATGTTTTTATAATCCAAAGTAATGAACCGTGTCAATAATAGTTCAAATATCAAGAGTAAGGTATTGATAGTATGCAGATGACGTCACTCAGGCCTTTGTTATTGTTTTTGCCATCCGCGTTTGTGAGTTGTTCTCCCTAAACTGTATAGATAGAATGCGCTTGGCCAAGGAGTTCACAACATTGCCATCCGGAAGTATAACGGACCAACACACAAACTCTGTGTAACCATGAACTTTTATAGTCTGGTTAATACAGTTTAGTGAGAACAACTCACAAACGCGGATGACAAAAACAATAACAAAGGCCTTAGTGACGTCATCTGCATACTATCTATTAACCAGACTATAAAGTTCATGGTTACACAGAGTTTGTGTGTTGGTCCGTTCTACTTCCGGATGGCAATGTTGTGAACTCCTTGGCCAAGCGCATTCTATCTATAGATAGAATGCGCTTGGCCAAGGAGTTCATAACATTGCCATCCGGAAGTATAGATAGTATGCAGATGAAGTCACTCAGGCCTTTGTTATTGTTTTTGCCATCCGCGTTTGTGAGTTGTTCTCACTAAACTGTATTAACCAGACTATAGATAGAATGCGCTTGGCCAAGGAGTTCACAACATTGCCATCCGGAAGTATAACGGACCAACACACAAACTCTGTGTAACCATGAACTTTTATAGTCTGGTTAATACAGTTTAGTGAGAACAACTCACAAACGCGGATGGCAAAAACAATCACAAAGGCCTGAGTGACGTCATCTGCATACTATCTATAAAAGTTCATGGTTACACAGAGTTTGTGTGTTGGTCCGTTATACTTCCGGATGGCAATG
>NC_088362.1:12332086-12367086 GCF_034508935.2 Berghia stephanieae
AGTTTTGCGGTCATTTTAATCCTTGAATCTATTATGAACTACTGTGGAATGGGGGATGACTAAGTATAGATCGGGTGATAATGACCAGCCCCCCAAATGTGGCCCGTGGATTGAAAATTATTCCATATTTGTTTAATAATTTTCGGTCTGGGGGGCATATTTATTTATTGGGGGCTGGTCTTAGTCACCCCAACTAACTGGTCCTAGGGCTAACCCACACCGGACACGATCCGGCACTGCCGTCCTCTGCCACCTTCCAAATAAATACATTGGGCACGGACAAACTACTAAGGATAAAGAGAAAAACAGCTAGACCTACCCATACTAAGCACTAATAAAGTCTGTAGGTGCGAGCAATTGATTCTGGCAACAGGGTGGCTAGATGGCGATTCCCAACGTCAAATTATGACCTATCATCATGCCCTAGCAGATTTTATAAATGATCATTTGAGTCAACGGATGATAGAATTGCCCTTATAATTTAAAATAAAAGTTTTCAAGTTACTTGTATATCAATCTGTAAAAAATAATTAATTGTTACTATCTTATATTTTTAAAAATATACAAGGTCTGCAAGGAACAAATTTGATTGTTTTTGTTGTTGTTGTTGTTTTTTTTTAAAATAAACAATAAGAATGATTTTCAATGCTCACACACAAACACACACACACACGCACACACACACACACATATACACACACACGCACATATATAAATTATGAGTGAGCGTTGTGCGTCTTATAATGTCTCATGTTGTGTCCTTCATAATTTCCTCTATCTCTATATACCAGCAAGATACTACATAAGTATGAACACGATTGAGCAGCTACTAATGGCCTCTCAAGGCTGGATAAAAACTGATAAAAGCTAGAAACGGGCGCTTAAATGACCTAAATAGTGTTGAAAGCGCCGTTAAACGCCTAAAAACAAACAACAAAAATCAACAACCTGCAAGATGCACGCTATCAAATACAGCACTGATATTTAATTATATTCATAGTTTGTCTCACTACTGGCTCAACACGATTTTGATGTTTACATAATAATACACAGTAGGTGTAGGATCTGTTTCGTTTCCCTCGCTGTTTTTACGAGAGGTCCATTGCGTAAATATAAAAAAAAGATACATTGTTATTTAAAATCCTTTATAATGTCACCCATCGTTATATTCGCTTTAGTAAATCTGAAAAGATAGATAGAAAGAAAAAAAATAATCACATAATAATAATTACCATTTCCAAAATTGAAATATGATTCTCAATGAAATTTTTCTTATGAATGGAAACGAAACTGCTCTACTTAATAATATTAAGGTGAAACTTAAAACCACTCCTTCACATTTATTTCCATGGCTTGAACTGATAAAATAATATACGAAACCCGATGTCCTTATTAACCGTTTAACTGCCGTACTCTGGAACAAAAAAAAAACCCCACAAAAAACAACTCGTATTTAAAAATGGGGCCAGAAAATTTGTCCTTCAAATATCAATCGATTTAAATGATCTTCGAGCGAAGCCCCAGGTTTTGAGAGTGATTGCCAAGATGAGGGTCATTTAAATTGATATTTTTGAAGGACGACTTTAATGACCAAAATCTTAACTGTACCGCCGTTAACTGGTTAAAAAGATACATTGTTGACATCCGATGTAGCAGTTTTTCCATAGCTGCGAAATTTAACTCACTCAACCCTAACACCGACTACATCCGTAGTTTACCGGAGTTACTTTTACTCCATGCCTATTTATTACATTTAAGACAAATTATAGGCGTAGTATCATAGGTAATATTTTTAGTTTTTACATGTTTATGTTAGTTGAATAAAACTATCCATGTACATGCTTATTTTTAATCTATTTTTTTTCCAATTTTGAAAAGTTGCAAAAAAATCTCTAGGATTGAGAGAGTTAATAACGTTGTTACGCCTCGTTATGTCTCTATTGTAATGTAAAAAAATGAATGCATTATGACTTTGTGTAAATTTGTTTACCAAACCGTCTGTATTTCCTGTCTGTAAACAGGTTGGATGGAGTAAGGAGCTTATTTAACGGTGTCATTTATTTGGTAACTCATGTTTTCATTTTTCTGTTTTTCTCGCCTCTCTGAGACTTTAAGAGTGTTACAAATGGTTTTCTGTAAAAGACGAATGGATAAAATATTGTAGCATGGTGTTATTCGTGCAGCTTTTTGTTGTTGTTTTTTTTTTGTTTTTTTTTAATTCTTTTTTTTTTTGGGGGGGGGGGGGGGGGGGTCTTTCTCCTTGTCACTCGCCTAAGGACGTAGGATTGGTATATCTTTGGTTCGAGTCCCGCCTTAAGCAGTGCAAAGTAATGTCCTTGGAATTGGTTATTTTCTTACATTCTCTCACCCTACTCAGGTGTGAAATGAGTACCTGACTATTAACAGGTATTAATTGCGGAAAATTGTAATATTGCCTTACAGGTGTTATGTCTCGTTCAACACGTTAAAAGTTTCTGTTTGCTAAGGACCCTTTGTAAAGCGTTTTGGGCACATTTGGTGGATATTGCGCCGTATAAATGATCAAATTCTTTTTTTGTTTATGTTTTTAAAAAAAATCATTTTCACATACAATCGAATTTTTACAATTACAAGTTATATTAAAGTATATGAGTATGAGTTTTCTCACTCAGAGGTCTTTAACCCTTGTCTCTAAATGTTTCCAATCGCCTCAAAACGGTATCACGTGAGAATGAACCTCGTGTTTAATTGGTTTAATTGACTTGTGAGCTTCACCGATGACTTTTAAGTTAACATAACTGTTCTCATTCAGGAAAGTGGATTTTATTTGTCAAATTTCAACACCTTTACGATCTTATTTTCGTTTAAAATCAAGAAGAAGGAATAAAATAATTGAAAATAAGTATCTGCTAAAAACTGTATTATTATAATCTTTATTATTATTATTATTATTATTATTATTATTATTATTATTATTATTATTATTATTATTATTATTATTATTATTATTATTATTTTATTATTATTTTATTATTAAATACACACTCAAAATTACACAGACTCACAGATATGTAGATATAGGGAGAGAGAGAGAGAGAGAGAGAGAGAGAGAGAGAGAGAGAGAGAGAGAGAGAGAGAGAGAGAGAAGCGGAAGAAAGGGAAAACAAAGAAAACATTATATTACGCTGATCACACAGGTCGTTCGTTTATAACCTCATACTCAATCATAGGGGATTAACAAGTCACTCCTTCAATTAATCAATTAAGTCAATCAGGCAATTAATCAATTAACTGTTTAGAGTTGGATACTTTGATGTTTCTGACTTTGATTACATTTTGTTTTGTATACACCGTTTCTTATTATAATATTAATACGTTAACTCACTCAACCCTAACACCCACTATATCCGTAGTTTACCCGGGTTACTTTTACCCCATGCGTATTAATTTCATTTTTATGAGACAAATTATAGGCGTAGAATCAAAGTTAATGCTTTTAGTTTTTGCATGTGAATGGTAGTTGAATAAAACTTTGCATGCTCATTTATAAAACAGTATGTGCAGATTTGTCCCTTCCCTATGGAACTCCCGCCTACTGTCATTCTAATTCAGTCATGTCTGCAGATCGGGATTTGGCCCAATATGTCTCGAGTTGTGCGAACACTGTGCAATTACTCTACATTTTTTTCCAATTTTGAAAAGTAGCAAAAATCTCTAGGATTGAGTGAGTTAACGCTCCGTCGAGGTTGTCCCTGCACAACTAATGCGTCTGTCCGCCAACATCTTTCTCAATGTGAGAGCTAGAATGAAAAGATGTGGTTCCATTCATTATTTATTGTATCTCGATTTTGGCTCCCACATGCTTGGACTTTAAATTTCTCTTCTCTTTTTTTTTTTTTTTTTTTGTCTGGCATTTCTTTATCTATTCCATTTATTTCTCATTATTATAGGGAATGAGATTAGCGGAAGAGTAGCGTCACTTGATTAGACGTCACCCACAATCTGAAGCGAGGACGAGAGACGCATGCGCACAACCAACATGACGTTCTCTCTCTAATAACTTTTCCGCCGGTGACGTCACAGACTATGGGTGACGTCCAATCAAGGGACGCTACTCTTCCGCTAATTTCATTCCCTATTAAAGCCCTTCGTGTAGACTCGTCAAAGCGATTAGATCAGTCTGTACAGTCTGCTGGAGTCACAGGCAAAAGGACCTCATACGAATACCCAATAATATTGGGGTTTTTTTCCTCCCAATCTCCATATATCCACTCAGTCATGAAAGATCAACTGGATCTAGGACAGCTAATATATGTTTTTGGAGATTAGCGTCCTTTACAAATGGTAGACAGCAATCATGATTGTTACTCTTTATTAAATACAACGAAAAAATAGCAAACACTTTACTTATTAGAGCTTATTATACGTTTATCAACTCGCTATCTACTTTTATTTAAGTAGATGGTAAAAATCTATTGCAATATTGTCATGTACATAATCTCCCTTTGTAAGAATGATAAATGACAGCCGTACTTCCCAGTTGCATTTATTAGTAGCAGCTGTATTTTGACTTGAAAAACAATATATCTTTAGATATATATTTGCCAATACCGTGCACTCTGTATCAATAAACAAGTCAATCATACAGATAAAAATATTTGTTTAGAGTTTTCATCACGCTGTCAAAGCAATGTGCCTAGCTGGACAGAAATAATATTTAAAAAATTAAATGTCTAGAGCATAGAAAATAGTTCTGAAGATCAAAATATGAAAACTGAAGTTGGAAAAGTAATTACTTCAATAGCTGAGCTCTTCATAGGCGTCATGTCTCGTTCTACAGATTATATCCAGCGTTTCTGTTAGGCTGAAATCGGCGTGTACATTTTTACATCTGATTACCCAAATTGTTAAGGGTCTGTTATTATAAAGGAAATTAATACACTTAAACCAAAGCAAAAATATTTTCCATTACAACAAAGACGGATAAAGCCCATAATTGTGTTCGGTTTTAAGACTTGCAAATGTTTACACCTAGACTGAGACCTAAGTACGGTATTGCATGATTGATAACGGAACGAAATAATATAGGCTTGATTTAACTTTGTTGTAGTGGATAAAAGTGTTCCTTGGTTTGAGAGAATTTCCACTACAAAAATGAACCAAGACAGACCCCAAAGAATGTTTTCTACTGAGGATGAATAAAGAAAACGGGGATTTTATTTATTTATTTATTTATTTATTTATTTTTTATTTATTTATTTATTTATTTTTTTATTTTTTTATTTACTTATTTACTTATTTTATTTTATTTAAATTGATTCATTTATTTGTTTGTTTATTTTTTTCTTTGTGTATTTACATTTATAGTCATGTTTACAAATAATATTATACTGGATCCGTTTATTTTATTCCTCAGGATGATCTGAAATCCCGGACAACGTCCTCATCACCCCTGCTTCAATCGTATTCCTCCGCAACTTCATCCTCTTCATCGTCATCATCATCCCCGTCACCTCTGTCCCTCCAGCAGCAGCAATCGTCCTCCTCTCCACAACAGTTACCGGCGAGTCAACAGCAGACCCCTGATAAGGATACAGTTAAACTGAACCAGGTCAAGCATGACAATGATACCCGCCAAAAAGGTAACCTCGTAAGAAGATGATGTCCACACACACACACACACACACACATACACACACACACACACACACACACAACACATATATATATATATATATATATATATATATATATATATATATATATATATATATACAGCAGACATACTTTCTCTAAAACGCATACACAAAGAGACAAGACACAAAATAACCTCGTTGGAGGGAGCTGAATGTTCTGCTCCCATGATCTTCCCGATAAAATGAAATTTTCCATGTAAAAGGAACGAAGTTGACGTCACTCAGCTCTTTGTTATTATAATATTTAGACAACCTTTTTGTGATAAGTTTTCCAATAAATTATATCAATCGCACTGAAAATGTTATAGGTTCCACACGGTTTTTTTTTTGTTGGTATTTTTAATTTGGCTGGCGATGTTGTAATTTTTTTACCATAACGAATAGCGTCAATAAGTGGTAAGAATAAGCCTAGAGTGTCACAGATCTTGTTGCAACTTTCGAATCCATTTAGCCCAACTTCAGTATTAGACCCATTTAACGTGGAAAACAAATAAAATACATTTTATTTAATTTAATTTGTTTTCCTCGTTAATTGCTGTATTGTTGTGCTGAACAAGGGTTTGTACCCAAAACGTCCATTGTCTGTATTGTTCCCATTCGAAGCCTCTCCATTTTCACTCTTTCGTTAGTATCTTCATAAGACATACAATAATATACCATGACCTCCATGTCTGTCTGTCGGACACGATGTTATTCCAGGTTAGCCTAGCCTCCTTAATCTCTTTATCCTTGGGTTTTCTCCAGATTTCCTTGTATCTTTCTTTTCCTCTTTTGTCATAAAAATAAGAAATTTGATATCTGTGTTCTGCCTTTTCGTCTTTTGTCAGAAAAAATAAGACATTTGATATCTGTGGATATTATCTGTTATAATATCAGAGAGATACATTGAAAAAAAAATGGAGTTCCTTTTATTCATCTGATGGGTAAATTTGTTCCTGGGGTCTATTATTCCAAGGAGAGACTGGAATAATCCAGGCGTCAGCTACACTAATGCAGCACCGCAGATTGAGCTAGGGTGAGCTAACTTGCTCAAGGCCACCTAAAGCAAGGGTATTCGAACTTGGTACCTTTCGGGAACGAAGCAAAACAAGTACCACTAAACCACGCTGCCCCTGATGTTGCTTATATGGTTTGTGTGCAGATATGTGGTCTCGTGGTATGACACTCGCTTTCGGCTCGGAAGGTCCTAAGTTCGAACTAGCTCGGCGCATAGTTCAGTCCTTGGAAAAGGCTCTTTACTCACACTCTCTCACCTTACTCGGATGTAAAGTCAGTACCTGGCCGTTAACAGCGTTGTCTCTGTTCCATTGTAATATCGCCTAACAGGCGTCATGTCCCATCCTACGTGTTCAGTGCTGCTGTTGTCCAGGGACCCCTTGTAAAGCGCTTTGAGCACGTTTAGTAGATATCGCGCTATATAAAAGCTCATTTATTATAATAATAATTATTATTATTATTATTATTATTATTATTATTATTATTATTATTATTATTATTATTATTATTATTATATTATTATCTTGCTTTCTTGCCTAACATTTCCCATTTAGCAAACTTGAGATAACCAGGCTTGTTGTAGCATATCCACGACAATCGGTGGGTGGTAAATGTTTCCGTGTTTCCAACGTATCAAATGTGTTTTATAATCCAATTCAAAGGACAGGCTATACTGGATGCCTATCTCTCTATGATTCTCTTATTATCTTTGGGTGAAAAACATATGCTAATATTTTGATTTCTTTTGTGGTCGCAATTCAAAGTAACTTACCACACTGCTCAGAATGGTATAATCGGCAAGGAGAAAAACATTTCAAAGCTACTAGACTTCAGAAGGATTAAAATGATTTTAAAAAAAAATATTACTGTTCATTATAGGAGGTGTTCCATTTCATTAATGAAAAACATCTTATGACTCAAGAGGAGTCAATTTTCATCATTCCTGTCGCCTTACTCAACTAAAAAAAATATTTACCTGTTCCAGAGCATGATATATACAATTATCTCAAAGTAACAAGATAAAACGTATCTATAAAGAAAATGTCCTCTTTGAACTGTCCCTTCCTTTTTCTTCTTCTCTTTACCCTGTTTATGTTGATTTCACATATATTTCTTGAAACCGTAAAGTAATAAAATGCTTTTTGGCTAACACCGGCTTTAATTTTCACATCCACAGTCATTGTCAGCGAAGATGGAAATGTGACAAAGCCCAGTGATTTAATCGACACAGACACAAAAGAATCTACGACTATGGAGCAAGTACTTATATTACAAAAGACAAAGCAAGATCTGGAAAGCTCTTTTACTCCAAGCAACAAAGACAGCAACGTCGAATACGAGAGAAACAATAATAAAATTGAAACAAACACTAGTCGTGTAAATAAGAATCACAATAATGTTGCTAACGATAATAATAAGAGTTTCGGCACTCGAACCTTTGACGTCGATGAGGAGTCCGACGGAACGTATACTGTTCGAGCTGCGGCGGAAGACGCCACCCAAAATCGGGTCGTCACGGTGCGCACCAAGAAAGAACGCACGCCTAGCAACGCAAATATAGAAATGAAAGACACCATTGTTGAACGCAAAATATTCTCACGCAGCGGATCGGTTGTCGCCGAGGAACGAGATGTGATACAGACCAAAAAGAAATTGACCCACCGAGGGTCACACTACTATCAAAGGAACGTTGTCACAACGAAAAAATTGCGCAATCGTGACGGAGACATCGTCGAACATGACGTGTCCGTGGAGTACGACAATACATCGGTTTCACAAGGTCATTCCTGGGCCGATAAGGTCACAACGAAGGTCGTGGTGGGAGATGAGAATGTTCCTGACGCTGTGATAACGAAAGTAGAACATGATGGAATTGATTTGGCCACTTCCGGTAGCAGCGGATACGGCACTGCAGTTGAGGAATCAGACTTAAGAAATGATGGTGCTGAAGAAACCAAAGAAGGTAATTATTATTCCTTTTATCTTAATTTCAAATTAGAAGGATATTTCTCCAAAACAAGAATAAAAAATTATACTCAAAGTATTCGAGTTTCAAAAGAAAAGAAAGGTATTTGGATTGGTTTTCTTAAAAGTATATTTACTTATAAAGTTATAGAATGCCAACTAGATATAGTATGTGCAAAAAAAAAAAAGAAGAAAAAACAAAACAAAAACAAAACAAAACAAAACAAAAACAAAAAAAAAAACTTAAAGATTTTATATTTCAAAAGAAAAGAAAGGTGTTCAGATTGGTTTTCTTAAAGTATAAATTACTGATAAAGTTACAAAATGTCAACTATAATATGTGCAGAAAAAAAAATCCATAAAGATTTAATATTCCATAGATTGATAATATTTACGACATTCAGTCGTTTTTCATACATTGATAAATTTTTGGGGAAAATATTTGATTTTCTAGTATATCTATGTTCTCCGTTTACATTGTCGAGTCTATGAACTACGCGAAGACAACTCAAAACACAGAATTATAAATATGTCACCTTTTTGCTAACGAATAAAGATCAAAGATCTACTGAAAAAAACAACGTATAGCTCAACAATGTGATTTCTAATATCTGAATCTATGTTCTCCGGTTACATTGGCGAGTTTATGAACTACGTGTAGACAACTCAAAACACAGAATAATATATGTCAACTTTTTGCTAACGAATACAGATCAAAGATCTACTGAAAAACAACGTATATATAGCTCAACAATGTGATTGATTGTTTCAAATGTTGGCCACACAGGGATCTCCTTTGTTTTAACCTTGTTGTTTTTCCTCACTGACCATGACCGATATACGTTAGGAGATAAAACAATGCCTATTTGTGCCTTTCTCATTAACGATGTCACGTCCTTAAACCAGAGGATTTGGCTTTGAAAAAGTTACATATTTAATCGTGTGCGGCTATGTGGTCTAGTGGTATGACACTCGCTTTCGGATCGGAAGGTCCTGGGTTCGAGCCTCGCACTCGGCGCATAGTTGAGTCCTTGGAAAAGGCTCTTTACTCACATTCTCTCACCATACTCAGGTGTAACATGAGTACCTGACCGTTAACAGCGTTGTCTTTGTTCGAAAAATTGTAATATCGCCTTACAGGCGTCATGTCTATATTATTTCTGCCCTTCTCATTAACGATGTCACGTCCTTAAACCAGGGCATATGGCTATGAAAAAGTTACATATTTAATCTTTACAGTGTTTTAAAAAAGCAGGCATGTTTGATATAGTTTATATTATTGTGCATAATGAAAGAGAATTGATTTCGATGTATATTATAACATAGAACATATAATGAAATAAAGGTTTAACGTACACTATTTTGCCGTTTTATTAAAGAACACAGTATATGCTATTTAGTTAACATTGCATATACTGTGTTTTTAAAGACAACGACAGAATTATAATGAAAGAGAAGTTAAAGATATATTACAATAAATATATTTTATTTAAGAAAAGTGCGATGTCTTTTATTTAATTAACGAGAAGTGTGATGATGATTTTAGACTGTATAATACTCATCAACAGTCGTAACGTCACTTCCTTCCTAATGACGCATGGTAACTTAGTAACACTGGCTCTAAACTATCGGAACAATGGCGGACGCCGTATGAAATATTTCTCCGGCGAGCATAAAAGTTTATCCAGAGGAAAAAAAACCCCCATAAATTTGATCATGTTTTGACTTTTACACATTCTGATCACAAGGCATATGAAAAGTTCTAGCCAGCATGAAGAATAAAAAGTAATGATTTTCTTTGTTTAGAACCAAGATGGCCGCCGTTGCCGGGCGGCGTGACATCAGACTCTGAATCCAATTCACAAAGTGTTACGTTTATATGTAGTGTATGGTTACAGAGAAGTTAAATGTAGATTTATAATGATTTCCGTAGTGCATTTTAATTTAAGATGGAGAGAAGATACCGCTGGGAACAAGCATATAAACTTGACTTGAAGTTGTCTTGCAAGATAATATCTTGCTTCCCAACACTGACTCACACATTTTAGAAAATCAGTCCTTCAGAGCCTTTAGGCCCATAGAGCCGGAGTTTTTCCCGGTTTCTATAGCGTGAAACGGACAATAGCAATTGCTTGCTACCCTTGGATAGGACGCTAGTCTATCGCAAAGTACTTTCCGCCATATCTAACAGACCCAGCTAACCAATTACTACTGGGTGAACAAGGGGGTCACCGTACTCAGGTTTTAATTGTGCTTGGCCAATAACACCAATGTCTCTGTGAGTCGAAAAAAATAGTGTGATAATGATAGTTCCTTGCAGGAGCCCTTTCTCTATAAATTTGTTAAGTTTGCTGTTGACTTAGTAAAAGGCTTTGAACACATAATTTAGAGGACATTGCTCTAGATTCAAGCTCTTAATCTCTCAGGTTCTGGATAACTTGCCGGAAATAATTCATTTGCATGTTGTTTTCCGAGTTTGTTTTGACAGTTTTGAAAGCATCATTTTTGTCTCGCTTACTCAAAAAAAAAAATAAAAAAAAGTCTCCATGTTTACAAATGTATTAATTCATGATTCATGACGTACATAGCGTCCCTGGAAAGGAGTCAGATTTCCACATTCCCCAATGTCCTTTGTAATTGGATATTTAGAGTTAATATTGTCAAAATACATGACGAAAGCAATAATGAAGTAAAATATAAAAAATGAAACATCCCGTACAAACACCATATATACACACACAAAAAAAAAAACACAACCCAAACAAAAACTGGAGACATCGCATTATTATTATTATTATTATCATTATTATTATTATTATTATTATTATTATTATTATTATTATTATTATTATTATTATTATTATTATTATCATTATTATTATTATTATTATCATTACATGAATGAAATGCGAGTCCGCTTTTTAAAAGACATAATATTATTGTGAAAAGAAATAATATAATGCTTTCCACATAGAAGCTTTAACTCCGAAGCAGCAATCCATTGAAAAATCTCGGCGGGGAGTTTTTGGGGGCTTTGGGGGCCATGAACAGAGGGGTTTATGTAACTGTCTTAACACACTGTACCTAATCACACGTAAAAACCGTAGACAACAACGGCGACGTAACCGATTGTGACGGTTAAGTCAACGTCGTCTGGGCGACTTTAGTTTATAGTGCGTGAAGCCGTAGATAGTCATAGTAAAAAAAAAAAAGAAAAAAGAAAAGAAAGGTGTTTATGTCACTTATCTACATTTAAGACTATTTTATTATTGGCTACAAGGCAATATAATGTTGTTTTTTTCGAAAGTATAGTGTAGGGTTATATTTTATGTCTCTTATTTTAATAACTATTTTATCTATTCATTGCAATAAAATGTGTTCAATGAAATTAAAGAAGAATTCAAGAATCTCATTTTCATCATCATCATCTTGATTTATCATCATCATCATCATCATCATCATTATCATCATCATCATCATTATCATCATCATCATCATCATCATCATCATCATCATCATTATTTATCACAATCATCATCATCATCATCATCATCATTATCATCATCATCATCATCATCATCATCATCAACAACAACAAAACATGAACGTCGTCATCGTCGTCGTCATCATATGATCATATTCATCATCATATTCATCATTATCACCATTACTATCGCCTTGAGCAAAATTTTATCACAAATTTGGGAGTTTGTTTCAGGATTAGCATCTCTGCATTGTCCTAAGTAAATACAGTAGTGTAGTGTTATCAAAATATCCTATTTTCTATTATAGATTCAGTTTTGTGCACTAGTGTACCCGTCATAATATCGATTTGACTCGATGGGTCACATTTGTTTTCATTTCGAATTCGTGTGTATATTATATTTCCCATGTTTTAGTCATAATGTTGGGACTTCATATTATCTCTAGTTGTTTGCATAATCAGGGATCCGGATCGGGACCGCCACGTGCGCGGTCAAAATTGGCCATAAAGAGAAACTAGTTTCCATAATTAATTTTAATTATTTTTTTTGTTTAATTCGCAAACAATTTTTCGTTGTATAGATAGAATACGCTTGGCCAAGGAGTTCACAACATTGCCATCCGGAAGTATAACGGACCAACACACAAACTGTGTGTAACCATGAACGTTTATAGTCGGGTTAATACTGTTTAGTGAGAACAACTCACAAACGCAGATGGCAAAAACAATAACAAAGGCCTGAGTGACGTCACCTGCATACTATCTATAGATCTAGTCGATTAAAAAAAAACAACAACAAAAAAGCCGATGAGTTTTTCAAGGTGGGCAGAGTCTTATTAGTGTTTGGCCATGTGAGCTTTTATTCTCTATAGTCTTCTCGCACTTTTCTACTCATTTCATTTCTTGTTATCATCAACGTAAGTGCCTGCTCGACTCACTTTTCTGAATTTATTTGGCCACTTTTGAAGTGAAAATTGGCTACGAGGAACTCAAGCCACCTGGCAGCCCTGTGCCAAATGCCTCTACGATGACTTGACTTACTTACTGACTTAGATGCCTTTCGCGTCTCGACCGAAAGATCGGGTCGCCTTGGCTGTTTCCAGTATTTCCTGTGTGAGGTGTCTCCAATATTGCCGGTCCTCTGCTAGGGTTCTCAGATTTTCAAGGTCCCCTGCCGTTATGAGACTAATGCTTTGTCCAAGTGTTGTGAGGTTTTTGTTTAGGATCACAGGGAGTGTTGTGATCGGTCTTCCTCTGAAAAGGTTCCCGTGTTTTTGGAAGTATCCCGACATGGCTTGGTTTGCTGGTATGTTTTTGTCCCTGCGTAGTATGTGACCGAAAAGTTGCCATCGTTGTTGTAAAATGTCAAGGGAGATTGGTCTTTCTTTTGTGATCTTATAGAGTGATTCATTTGAGATCTTTTTGGGGTATTTGATGTCCAGTACCCTTCTTAGCTGTGTGCGATGGAAGGCATCCAGATGTTCTTCTTCGGATTTTGTCAACGCCCAAGTGCCGCAGTTATACAGAAGTACCGGTTTTACAAGAGCATGGTACAGTTTCAGTTTGGTTTTTCTCTTTATTTTGTCACCTCTAATCCATACATTGGTGAGTTTACTGAGTGCGGCGTTTGATAGCTGTTTTCTTCTTTGTACATCCTCGGTGTCTCCAATTAGTGAGCCGACTTTCTTTGTTCTTTTCCATTCCTCTTTGTTCCTCGATATTGTTGTAAATTCGGTTTTATTGGCATTGACTTGGAGGTTATATTTCATGAGGGTATTTTGTATGATGTCTATATTTGCTGGTGTTGATCCAATAAAATCGACATCATCTGCATAGGCGATTTCTCTAGGGATTGCATTCTCAATATCAGTCGTTGGTTTTGGAATGACTTTTCGAACTTCTTTCAGAGCGTGTTCTAAGTATATTGTGAACAGAATCGGGCTCAGACTATCTCCTTGGGGGGTCCCGATGTTACTTTCGAACTGCGTCTGTTTTGTGGCCCCGTATATCCTTGGCTGTATCTTTGTGTTGCTGAGGAGAAATCGGATTATTCGGAGCTCGTCTTCGTCTACTATTTCTGTTAATATCTCCAAAAGTTTTCCTCTGTCGATCGTATCAAAGGCTGCGGACATATCGATTCCGGTTATTGTTATGGATATGTTTTCTTTGAGTGCCTTTGCTGCCAACCATTTATGTGTCCATACAACGTCCGATGTGCTTCGGTCTTGGCGAAACCCGCTTTGGCTATGTGATAGGTATTTTTCTATTTTCGGTCGAATTCTGTTGAGGACAATAGTTGACAGTGTTTTTCTTATGGTATTCAGTAATGTTATTGGGCGCAGGTTGTTTACGGGTCCTTTCGTTTTTCCTGGTTTTTGTATTGTAATTAGGACACCGCTGTTTATGTCCCAGTCTTTGTGTGTTGAGAATGTTTTGTTCATTATGTTTGCAATGCTCAGATCCAGGGAGAGTGTACCGCATTTCAGCAATTCAGCGGGAATTTCATCTTCGCCTGGGGATCTGTTATAATATGCCTCTACGATGACCTCCCTTTAATTTCCATCTCCGTCGGTGTTTATTCCTGGATACCTTTTTATTTTTATAGTTTTATAAAGGCCATGTACTTTTCCGTATTGAATGGCCGTTTGATGTCCATAACAGCATATCGTTATGTGGTTTAGGACTCTATCATGCCTCTCATGTTGCTATTATAGCATATGTGCTGTTGTGCCTAGCCACATACGTCTCATGTGGTTTTTTTTATTTACTTTGTATTCATTCAATCGCTGTGATTTATGATCAGATGGTCGGGTGGGACCTTGAAGTACTTCTTTGAAGTTTATACAATACAGCATTAGAAGATTGTAAATTTCAAGAAGTCCCTCCTTGTCATGGTGGTATTATGTCAAAACAAACTAGATGAAGATAAAAGAAGATTGAGCGTTTTATATAGCGCAATATCCACAAAACGCACTTTACAAGGGGTCCTTAACCAACAGCAACATTTGACATGTGAGACGAGACATGACGCCTGTTAGGCGATATTACATTTTTTTCCGAAAGAGACAAAGCCAGGTACTCATTTTACCCACATTCTCCCACCGTACTCAGGTGTAAAATGAGTACCTTGTCGTTAACAGCGTTGTGTCTGTCGGACAAAAAAAAATTATAATATCGCCTGTTTCTGTTGGTGAGGGACCCTTTTTAAAGCGCATTGAGTACATTTAGTGGATATTGCGCTTTATAAAAGGTCAAGTTTGCTTTGGTTTGTTTATTTAGTCGGTTTGATATGTATTACTTTTGGATCTTCAATGTCGTGACTGAGAAAAAAAAAAGAAAGGAAGGACAAAAATTTTAGTTAGCAACGTATGTTCACGCAGAGATGGATATCAAAGGGCTTATATTTTTATTTCACACTGTGTTGTGTTTTTCTTTAGAGAGGTTGTAAAAAAGCCCAATTGCGTCTGTAAAATGCGATGGTGGAAAAACACGAAACTCAATTAAGACAGTTTCTGTTGCTTCTCACACAGACTTCTCAAGATTCTGAGAGTTTTATTTCAAAATTATCTAGACAAAATTTCCAATACAAATATTGTTTTGCTTGGAGGGTTTTCAATAATTTTGAACGGTTTTACTTAATAAGTCGCTTTCAAAAATGCTACATACTGCCAAAAAAGATAGTCTCTTTTGCAGAAGCTCTTTACTTGTATTTCAGAGATTTCTTCGTAATTCTTTATGTTATGTTTTATAATCATGGACTATACAAATATTATTCCTGAAACAATTATTTATAGGATTATTTGATTTTTCCCCATTCAGTTGAATGAGTTTTGTTATCATTATTGTCTCATTTATAACGTATGCAATACCATTTACTCACAAGCCTCAACGCAAGGTTCTGCATTGAGCACTCCTTCTGAAGACTATATATCTTTCGAAGCATCCGTGAAAGAAAGTTCTGCATATCCTTACGCACAAAGCAGTAACGTAGAGGAAAAGAATTGTGACCTGGAATCGTCTCAACAAAATTTTGTGGTCGATTCTTGTTATTTCATCAACAACCAATGTGCGTCTACAGAACATATACATAGTCACTTAGATACGAAAAATACATTGGAGAGCACAGTGAATAAACATACATTTGATATTGACCAATTGAATAAAGAGGAATGGGACACAGACAGCCATCCTGTTTCTCATAGACGAAATAGTCGACGAAATTCCAGGAGACTCTCCTCTAAAACTGGAAGTGAAACAAACCGAACAGAAAGTGAATATTATTCATCGGATGACTACGACGATGACGATTATTACGATGAAACGGACGATTATGATGACGATGTTGATGATGCTATGGGTGCTAATTCTTATAACGGTCTTAGTCGTAGTGCAATGTCAGGAAACAGCGTTCCCAACTCAGTTCGATTCCAAAAGTCCTTCCTATTCCTGGGATCCAAAGTCTGTAAGAAGTGCACATAAGTCACTATGCGTGTGGTTTGGAACAAAAAAAAATGCACATATTATATGACGTTTGTTGAGATGCTATGATTAATTTTTGGATGTTGATATAATATTGCACATGAAACATATTATGACCACTGACTTAACACATTTCACCCTCATTAAAAATCGAAAAAATATGTTCGATTTTCCATGCATATGAACTCGAGAGAGTTATTAATAATGCATTGACGAAAATATGTTGTGAAGTTTATTGGTTGAAAAATATATAGAAACATCTCTTGGAGGTAAATTTGAATGGTGGTAAAAGACAACAGTTCTCTTTTGATCAAGAAAGAGATTAGAGATTAAGAAGTGAAATATCTACTATTGACTCATGAGATATATACTGACATTTAGAATAAAAACAAACACGCCATAAATTTCTCAAAACAGATATTGGAAGACAATGCGCTAAGTAACTGTAGTCAGATATTCAAACCAACTATTATATTGTATTTCATATCGACATGATGTCAATGTGGATTAATTTCTTGAACTGATAATCAAGTTGATCACTGGTGAGAATGGTTTAAAAAAGAAGAAATTATCGATAAGTTAAAATGGCCATCCACATTTTAAGGAATCCTAAACCCACGCCTTCAATTTAAATACACTTTTGTTTAATACTCTTCATTTTAAGTTGGACGTTACTTCAATCTCGTGATTTTATTTAAGACTTTTTGGGTCAAAATTAAAGAAAACAATCTGGTTGTATTGGATGTTTATTTTAAGAAAGGTCAGCACACTGCTTTGTTTGACAAGAATCTTAATTAACTTACATATGTAGATATCTCAGCCTAGTTGAGAGCCCTGTCAAAATGCTTATCAGAATCTTTAACATTTTGCGACGTGAAAAGTGGCAAAAATCTTCTTCATTCACATAACACCTTAATTTTATGGTGGGTCTTTATGCAAAATAGCACGCTTGTATTCACTGACTTCATTGCACATGCACATGTATATACAATGCTAGATTTATGGACAGACACTTATATATATAAATTGATTTAAAAGTTATATTTTTAAAATATGTTTTATATATAGATATACTACAAAAAGATTTATAAGATAAGATATAAAATAGTCAATTGTGTATTAATCGTGCCCAGCGCGACATCAAAAAAACCTAACGACAGAAATGGTGCTAACAAGACACAATCATTCTTCAAAATTCTACTATCCTCTTATAACAGCAAACTCTTTCCGGCACAGCTTCTTTCTAGAAACTATTATTCCAGACTGGATTATTTCTCTCTCCTGAGATCAGACCTGCCTAGTAGCACGAACAATTCGTAGAAATACGAACTTTTGGCTCCAGCTACAAAACAAAATCGTTTCTTTTGACTCAATAAATTCATCTTGCTGAAAAGGAAAGTTTTTAGTTCCTTAGAATCCATACCAAGGCATTCGGAGCATTTATGAATCATGCTAAGGGCAAATTGTTTATTTCTAAAACTATTCAAAGTGACTTTTTTCTTTTTTTTTCTCTTGGAAACTACGAATTTTAAAAATTCCAATTAGGCATCTCTGCATGAGATTTAACAACCATCGAACATTCCGATTGTTTTAAGTCAGTTTTATAGTTCAAGTTCAAATGTTTATATTTAGGCAATTGTCAAAACAGCTCATATATTTACATATACTTTCCAATTAACAAATCAAAACAGATAAAATCAATAATAAACCAAAGCAAACCAAATGTATTTTAAATGTCAATAATTCCAACGTAATTTCGTGATAAAAATGCAATGACTCCTAGCTGTTATGTTCCTTTGTTTGTAAATGATGGTAGTAATTTTTTCATCGTGGGCTTTAAATGCCTATGGCATCTTATTGCATTGACACTGAACTTGAACACTTTGTATATTATATCATCCTTCCTTAAAATCCAACAATCATGAGTTGGTTACAACATGACGTATTTCTTATCCAGTATACTGTATCAAACTAATTGATTTTTCATTTTTAAAAAGATATAAAGAAATATATTTTTGTCTCATTGACATATCTATACCTCCACCAATAATTTGATGTTTGATTTTGCAAAGTGTCTGTCAGCCAATGAATTGGTTGATTGTGGTAAATGTCACTTATAGGTCTTGAATCTTGACAAGAAGTCGTCATATGAATATATTGACCGGATTTTCATTCTGTCATCGGATCATTGTCATTGTTATTATCAGTCTTGGATTCAACTCCCTCCTTACCAGCCGTTTTCAAGTTTATTTTTCCAAAATGTCATAGCGTGTCCAACGCCAAAATTGATTAAAAAATAAATCTCATCCCCAAAGCAATAAGTACATACTATACATAATTTGTTCAACAAAACAAGCTCTACGTAACAGAATTAAATTAAGTTCTTATAAGTATAAAAATATATCAATTTCTTTAAATTATTTCATGCACACAACAAATCTCCAAAAAACAATGTTAATTGTGTCGCTAAAATTGTGACGATTTTCCTGTAGTTGGTAAAGAGATGGTTAAAAAGTGTAATATGCTACCGTTTTTTGTGTTGTGAAATTAAATATACAGTATGTCTTAATTGTTTTATATTTTTATTCACCATTTAGCTCCACCTGAGATTGTCCAAGCCTTGAAGGATGTAACTGTGACGGAAGGAAAGCCAATCGTATTGGAGTGTAGAATACTGGCCAAACCAGAACCTCACGTCACGTGGTACAAGGACGACGAATTAGTGGGAGATGGCGATGATTACGTCATTAGGTTTGACCCTGATATGGGCAAAGCGGCTCTTCTGATTGGCTGCTCTACTCTCTTCCACACGGCAAAGTTTACGTGTCAAGGACAAAATGCGGCAGGAAATGCCAAAACTCAGTGCCGAGCTTTAGTGAAACGTAAATGAGTTTTTCTTGTCTTATATAATAATATAAGATTCTTACACTCTTGGTTTTTAAAAAAAATTGGGACGTTTTCCTAATCACTGCACGAGCTTGCAAGAGCGCGATGGGGGAAAATGTTCGAATTCCAAAACGCAAGAGTATAAGATATCTTTTATCCTACCCCTCAGTCGACTGCGATTTTGTATTCTTTGAATGAAAGACATCGTCAAAAACACTTAAATAATACTTCCTTTGCAAGAATCTATTTTTAATGAAATGTTATGCTTGATAATCCGACGTCACAAAATATTATTGTAAACTTGATACGCGTTACTGTTTATGGGAAGGCGTAGACGAAAAAAAAAAAAATTGATGCTAAACATTTTAAAAATTAGAAGTTCCATTTTCTTTTTCTTTTTGGTTCTTTTTATTATTTTGTGAATTTAGACATTTAACTCACTGTTTAAAAAAATGAAAACAATGATTTAAAATCCAATTTTATTTGGTGAGCTGGAAGTGTACTTATTTACAGGTCTGATAAGCTAAACTTGTTATGGGCTCATAATTGTAATGGAAATACTCTGAAGCAGACGCAAGATAAAGTCCATTACAAGAATACTAAATCAAGCCATTAATTGCGGTCGGCCATCAGACCTGAAAATAAATGCACGTAGGTTATGCTGGAATTTCAAATTCAAGCATTGTGTTCACCCCGACAAGAATTATGTGTCACATGTTAAATCCTTTCTATGTCCATAATTCAGGTAGACCAACGAATCCACCGATCTTTGAAAGTAAACTGGTTGACGTGATAGTGACCGAAGGCCACTCCACCATGCTGGTGTGTAAGGTAAAAGAGGCCACGAGCGTGTCTTGGTACAAGGATGGGATTGTCCAGAGGAACTCTTCCGACTTCAAGCAGACTTTTGACGGGATCACGGCTCGTCTAGAAATTGGCGAAGTCTTCCTGGACGATGTCGGCCAGTACACATGCGTCGCCAAAAATGACGTAGGAGAAGAAAAGACATCATGTCAGCTAAATGTCAATGGTAAAACATTTCTGAAATTCGTGGTTTTAAAAAAAATAGTTTAGTAAAATAATGTTTACACAGCTGCCTACTTGAAACATAGGATTCCACAGTCGTGACGTCACTTCCCTCGTAATGACGCATAATAACTTAGTTACTGGTTCTAAACTATCGGAAGAATGGCTGACGCCCTTATGAAATACTTCTCCGACGAGCATAAAAGTGTATCCAGAGGAGAAAAACATTATAAATCTGATCATGTCTTGACTTTTATACTTTCTGATCACATGATATGTGAACATTTTCTAGCAAGCATGAAGACTAAAGAGTACCAATTTTCTTTGTTTAGAACCAAGCTGCTCGTTGCTGGACGGACATGACATCAGACTATTGAATCCTATATATTGGGGCGGGGGGGGGGGGAATCTTTGTTTTTCGGGGTAATAGCACACTAGACAATAATGACTATTTTAAAATAACCTATTTGCTCTTAATACTTAGAAAAAATGATTTAAGCTTCTATATATATACTATATTTGGCACCAGACATCTTTTTAAAGAGAAAGTTTTATTGAATTAGATATTTTTATTTCTTACATTGGAGCCAAAATTTGTAGTTGAGGACTATTTTTGTTATTTAATGGGATTAACTGATTGTCTTGATGATGATGATGATGATGATGATGATTATGATGATGAGATGATGATGATGATGATGATGATGATGATGATTATGATGATGATGATGATGATGATGAGATGATGATGATGATGATGATGATGATGATGATGATGATGATGATGATATTATTATTATTATTATTATTATTATTATTATTATTATTATTATTATTATTATTACCATCATCGTTTCACAGCATGCACATCAGAGACGACTGTCGTCCCGATGTTTTTGACCAAATTGTCCAATCCAGTTGTCAACGACGGAGAGAAGTTGGAACTGGAATGTGACGTCATAGGATCTCCAGAACCATCCATCTCCTGGCTGAAGCAAGGAGATCCACTGGACAGTGGAAATCTCAGTTTTAGGTGAGGCTTAGAACATCGTATATGAAGGCTGAATTGATTCTAAGCTACTAGAAGCTATGGAAGTAATGAACAAAAACGAATCTAAAAGCTTCGAAAAAAGGACAAAAAATACAAAACACGGAACGTTTCGGAAGCCCTTTTTCAGCAAATATAAAAAACAAACAAACAATGAAAACATTAATATATCGCCCTATAATCCAGACAGATGGCAGAGAAGTATTCGGCACTTCTTGAAATAGATTAATCTTAGAGAACTCCATAAAACGTTGAATTATTCCTTTTAGATAGAACGAAGTTGACGTTACCCGGGTCTGTGTTAATGTTTTTTTTTTCTTTTTTTGTCATCCACGTTTATGAGTAATTCTCACTAAACGGTATTAGACAGATTCTAAACGTTTACGGTTACAATTTTTTTTATTTTTTTGTTGTTGGTCCGTTTTATTTCCGGATGGCAATGTTGTGAGTTTCTTAGCCAAGCGCACGGCTTCTCGACAATGTATTATTTTTTAGTGTTCTATAACATGCTAGTAAGCCAAATGTAACCAACATGACTGGTGTAGTCAACATTATATTTATTTACTATTTCTCTACAGCACAAGTTATGACGGTCGGGTTGCGCGATTGATTGTTGACGACATGAAGCCTGAAGATGCTGGTCGATACACTTGTCTAGCCCAAAATCCTGCTGGTAGGGTTTCCATGGACTCAAACGTTACTGTACAAGGTGAGCTGCCCATTTAGTTTTTGTTGTTGTTGTTGTTGTTGTTGTTGTTGTTGTTGTTGTTGTTGTTGTTGTTCTTCTTCTTCTTCTTCTTCTTCTTCTTCTTCTTCTTCTTCTTTTTTTCTTTTTCTTACTTATTATTATTATTTATTATTATCATTAATTATTTATTTTATTTATTTATATTTATTTTTTATTATTATTTTTTAAATTTAAATTTAATTTTTTTACGGAGAAGTTTACTATTTATTTATATTTCCAGTGCTGTCAAAATATTTTTCAATCTATAGTTGAAAGGCCATTGATGATAAAATCTAATGGCGGAAAACACTGATGTCTTGTAATCAGTTAAGAAATAAGCAACAGGCAATAGCAATAATAGAATAAAATATCTGAAAAAAAATGCATTAAGATTAATGTAAACCCATTTAATTTTGTTGTCTATCTTTATTTATTTCAGTGAAAAACAAAGCCCCGTATTTCACAGAGGCTTTAGAAAGGGAAAAGTCGGCCAAATCAGGCGATGTTGTTGCCTTGAAATGCGAGATTTCTGGGTCGCCTCCCCCTGTTATTCTATGGAGGAAGAACGGCATCTTGATTGGCTCGAGCTCAAACATCATCCAATCTTACAACGGAAGAGTGGCCAGGTTGGAGATTCTTGGTGTGACTTCCCAAGACGGCGGTATATTTGAATGTGTTGGAAAGAATTCAGTGTCCGAGGTGACGTGTTCGTGCTTGTTGACCGTCACAGGATCGACAGGTGAGTTTTTCTTCTTCAAGTACCAAGTCTGTGCCAGACATCGGTGATCATGGTACGCCTTTCATCTCTCTGATCAGATAACCTCAGAAAACTAATATTACTCTTCTCTTTCTTTGTCACCCAGCTGGTAAAAGTATTTAAATATGTTTTTCTTGGTCTACCTTTATTCTTTTTACCTTCTATCTTTCCTTTGAGAGCAAGATGTTCAATACACTTATGTCGATTTAGGTGACCTAAAAATTGCATTTTTCTTTTTTTCTTATTGTACGAATTAGTAACCTTTTAGTTGAGTGACAGGTGAGTATATTATATAACATTGAATGGTATGGAAGTGGATTGTGTCGCTGTTTCTGTTGCATTACCATTAAGATAGCGCACGACTTAAATGAGAAAGTACTTGTTACCAGTAGACTCAGTTACACATTAACTTCTCCGTGAATTGGTTCGGAAGAAATGGAAAGATTAAATGAAGAGTAAAAGTAAGCTCGGTCAACCTACACACTCCTTCTCATTATTTGATGGGGCGAATGTCGTAAAATTGAATTACTCTTTGTTTTTGTTTTTTTTTTGTTTTTGTGTTTTTGTTTTGTTTATTAATTTATTACTATTACGTTTTTGGGAGGGGGGGGGGGGGTGGAGGGATGAAACTCGTCTTTCTCTCGCATTTTCTTGATTGTGATCATCTCTTTCTCATTCTCTTCCTTCGGTTTATTCACTGTCCTCGTGGCCTTATTCTACCATACCATATTATGCCCCAACGTGTTATGCCTTAAATCTAACAGCACATCTTTTTTTGTTATTAGCTCTCACTTTTTCATTACACGATTCTTTATCCAATAAGATCTCTTATCGATAAAATCGTTTCTATCCACTCATTTTCCCAGCAAATACACCAACTTCTCCAGAATCTGGTCATCCTGACCAATCTACTCCTTTACCTCAAATTAGTCGGAGGAGGACTTTCAAGAAACTCTCTGAACCCAGAGCCAAAGACGTCATCACTGCCGTTCTCTTAAGAGCATCCTCTTCTCCTGCTGGGACAGTGCAAAGAACACAAAGTTTCTCTCCAGGATCTTCGACGCTATCACCTACCTCACCACCATCACCCTCAACATCGACAAGCGATGACATTTCATTGCCTTCACGTGTGCCTAATACTTCAAACTCTTTATCCAAATCGCCATCGTCTAATGTGCCTTCTACACAAAGCGACCAGTCGTCGTCGTATGCCATGCCAAACGCTGTGGAAACTCAGGAAAGTAATGTGACAGTTGCTCCTCAGCGACCCGAAACATTACAGGTGACAAGAAACAGTATCACAATTTCCCCGAAAACTCGCCAGATTAGTTTAGAACCCTCCTCCAGCTCTGACTCACATTCTAAGACTTCGTCGCTGGTCCCATCCGCAACCTCATCGTCTAAATCTCAACCAGTTTCTAGATCGGCATCTATGCATGTTTTAAGAAGCAATAGATTTATTGAGCAAGATTCATCAGCAAATGCATCGACTCAGTCATCAAAACCGTTGCAAATCCACGTGAACTCGTCAAATAATGGAACCAATCTTAATAAATCCGAATCAAGGGAGGAAACTGGTAAAAAGTCTGAAAGTAATCAGACTAATACTCACTTATCTCCCTCTAATCATAAGATAGCCGGCTACAGACCTGTATCCCCGTCTTTCTTAAATTCTCCTACCCGTGAGAAACAGACACCGTCTCCTCTCACTATTTCATCCAATGGAAGTGATGGTGGTAATACACAACAAAATATTGATTCTGGAAGCAAATCAGAAATGAAACCGGTGTCATCAAATGATTTGAAAGACTTTAAGGCTACTACCTCATCTGTTTCCCCAAAAGACGTTAACCAAACAAACCGCCCCACTTCCTCCCTATCATCTAATGACAATAAATTTTCCTCATCTTCATCATTGTCATCCTCGTCATCGTTAGCGCCATCCAACAACAGTTTAAAACAAAAGGAAATCAACAATATGGGGAGCCAAGGCAATATTTCGTCAAGTCATGAGCAACTTTCAAACCAACCACCACATAAAATGTCTGCTGGACGAATGGTGTCACCTAGGGTCAGTGAATTAAGGCAACAGTTCCTGAAGAATGACCAGAATGCAAACTCTGGCCCAACAAAAACATCTTCTGGAAGCAATATAAGACGTTGGCATTCGTTACCTCCTCAAGAAGCTAAACCTCAAATTATAAAGGTAAGCAGCTAATGTTTATTATTTATACCAAGGCATCTACAACCGAATTACTACCAGGTTTTTGTATTATTAGAAAATCATTGCTCGTAAGAAGTAAACCACAGAATGGCCATGTTTGAAACTCAAGATTAAGTTTAGATTTTCTCTGTCTTGTCTTGAAAGTCAAGCTTTATTGAGTGTAATCTAGAATCGTATAGGTGACAATGATAATAGAACTCTGGGCCCAGCAACTTGTCTTTGGGTAAGACACTCGACAAACTTCACGCTGTTTGAATCATAAATGTAAATGGGTTCCTGTCATTGGCAACAGCATTCAAATAGAGCATTTATATAGCACAATATCCACTAAACGTGCTCAAAGCGCTTTACAAAGGGTTCCTTAACATGTAGGACGGGACAACACGCCTGATAGGCGATATTACAATTTTTTTGGACAGAGACAACGCTGTAAACGGTCAGGTACTCACTTTACACCCGAGTACGGTGAGAGAAAGTGAGTAAAGAGTCTCTTCCAAGGGCTCAACTGTGCGCCGAGCGAGGCTCGAACCCAGAAACTTCCGGTCCGAAAGCGAGTGTCATACCACAAGTCCACATAGCCGAATTATAATTCACCCACCTTAAAAAAACATTGTCGTGGTTGAAGCCAAATCTGCATTTATAAAACATTCTTCATATTGATACTGAGGGTCTTAAATGAGCGTTTAGCGTGATGTGTCAATCTTTCTATTAAAGAAATATACGAGTTTTTTTATTAGTACTATCTATAACTAAAAGCTCTCTGAGAAATACGCAGTACTGAAATGGCCAAAAAGTACAAATAACGAAATGAGATACACTCGCCTGTTCTAGTTACCTGTTCCCGTAATCATCACAAGAAGGAAAGATGGTTTATATCTGTTTTTTGACCGTTGGTAGTCTTGCCCAGTTTACCGTGCTAGAATATCAAATTACCCAATCCTCGCCAATCCCTTCCAAGTATTATCGTTCGAGGTAGTTGTTTATGATACGAATATATATTGTTATGTAAGCATCATTTTATTGGTATGGCATATTACAGTATTTTGATTTAAACGTTTATGGCACATCATATCGAAGTACAAAAATATACAAAATGAAGGGTTTTAAGATCGATATTAAAAAAAAAAAATAAATGCAATCAAGAAACAATTAAAATGAATGTTGAAGCAAATAAGGAAGAGCAAAGGATAATGTAAACATAAACATGAACAAACAAACAAATAAGCAACCCATACACGATTATAAAATAATAAAACTGCACTGAATATACTGAATTGTATATATATATATATATATATATATAATATATATATATATATATATATAACAAATTATACTGATATATTCGATGTAAAACGTGTATACGTATATATATGAGAGAGAGAGAGAGTGACATAGAGAGTAGGGGGGAGAGAGAGAGAGAGAGAGAGAGAGAGAGAGAGAGAGAGAGAGAGAGAGAGAGAGAATGGGGGGGGGGGGGTGCAGGGAAAGTAAGGGGGGGGGGGGGGAATTGTGTTATGTAATGTATACCGAGGATCGGCTTGAAAGCTGTCCGGAGTGCATTCTTTTGCTGCCTGCAACCAGGAACACGATGCCCTGGGAGAATACAGAGAATATATGCGCTGATTGGATTACTGGGTTCCAGTAATCCATGGATTTGCACTATATCAGGTCACCATCTTAATAAAAAGTAACGCGATTATTGCCATACCGCACTATGTATGTTCAATTATAATATTATGAAGTCAATATCAAAATAGGATATTTTTTCGGTGAAAAAAAAAGAAAATGTTACCTTTAAATAACATTTGTGACAGATTTGGATCAAACTAATCAGACATGGCTTATTGATAAAATTAAAACGAGAAAAAACTGACTTTATATTTTGTTCTACGGGTGCTACCCTATAAACCGCGCAACTTGAATAATCCTTATTATCACTAAATTCTATTTTAACTACAAAGTATAAAACAAACTGAACCCAAAAAAGCAGTAATTTTAATCATATTTTTAAATTTCTAAGATCTGATAATTGATTATGATTAATTAAGTAATGAGCACGTATCATAATCTACTTTCTGATTCATACATTTCATTCTTTATATTTAAAAAAATGATATAATTAGCCAGGGTGAAGGTCATCAATGTCAAGAATTGGTGCATAAAATAGAAAGGTAGGAACCAGGTAAAAGCAGAAAGACATCCGTCCAGGTATCTCCCACCTGTCTTCCTCATCTACCTGTAACTTAGTTCCCTCCACACCTCCACCACCACTCATTGTTCTACTCTTTTGATTTCGAACGCACTCTTTTAGAAAATAGTTACTCTCCTCACCAAATCTGTTCCGTTTACTTACACGCAATCATTGCCATGGTAACCACGGCGCAACACGCCTCATAAACTGCTGTCTATTGTAAAATGTGAATAACTTGAATATGATATCATATTTTAAAATAATTTTTGGAGCTTATATATATATATATATATATATATATATATATATATATAATAATATATATATATATATATATATATATATATATATATATATATAAATATATATATATAATATATATATATATATATATATATATATAAGCTCCAAAAATTATTTTAAAATATATCATATTCAAGTTACATATATATATATATATATATATATATATATATATATATATATATATATACATGTGTGTGTGTGTGTGTGTGTGAGAGAGAGAGGGAGAGAGAGAGTGTGTGTGTATGTGTGTGTGTGAGAGAGAGAGAGAAGAGAGAGAGAGAAAGAGAGAGAGAGAAAGAGAGAGAGAGAGAAGAGAGAGAGAGAGAGAGAGAGAGAGAGAGAGAGAGAGAGAGAGAGAGAGAGAGAGAGAGAGAGCTTTAGCAGATAAGATAGTAGATTATCGTCGACCTGAAAGCTTCCACAAAAAAGAGCAGTTATTCTTAAAGTCTCAGTCGCTTCCCTGAATAAAAAGTTTTAATCTCGCTTGATATGCCCCTTTCCTGGTCCTACACGTAGTGTTGTTGTTGGTGTTGTTGTTGGCTTGGGACCGACATGCACATCACTTGAGACCTACTGTACGGCTTTGAGCACATTGTGTGAACATAAAAAAAAGATGCTACTTATTCCTATCGTTAGATGTCGACACATCGGTATTCTGTAAAATGAGCATAAAAAATTCGTCCATAAACCTCTGATAGCATCGGGAATGATCGTCGCCATCGTTAACTTATAGATAGTATGTGCTTGGCTAAGAAGCTCAGAACATTGCCATCCGGAAGTATAACGGACCAACACACAAAACTATGTGAATTACCCATAAACGCGGATGTAAAACACAATAACAGACCCGAGTGACGTCAACTGCATTCTATCTATAGATAGTTCGAAGATGACGTCACTCAGGCCTTTATTATTGTTTTTGCCATCCGCGTTTGTGAGTTGTTCTCACTGAATTGTATTAACCTGACTATAAAAGTTCATGGTTACACAGAGTTTGTGTGTTGGTCCGTTATACTTCCGGGTGGCAATGTTGTGAACTCCTTGGCCAAGCGCATTCTATCTATAGCCGGACACTGACCAAAAAGTTACCTCAAAAGACAAGTCTTTGGCCACAAAAGAAAACAAATCGTGAATGAGTTGTATTCAATGGTTCAACCAATGGGATCACTTGTTTCCTTGAGCTCTACTAACGACAACTAACTGGACGCTGCTCAAACTTTAAAACAATGACGTCAAACTATAAGTCTTAGAGGTTCTAATGTCAGGCCATAGATAGAACGAAGTTGACGTCACTCGGCTTTTTGTTATTGTTTTTTGCCATCCGCGTTTATGAGTAATTCTCACTAAACTGTATTACCAGGCTATAAATGTTTTAGGTTACACCTAGTTTTGTGTGTTGATCCGTTATACTTCCGGATGGCAATGTTGTGAGCTTCTTAACCAAGCGCACACTATCTATGTCAACGATGTCATCGGGAATTATCCATGTTGTCCTACATAACAAACGAGGGGTTCATGATCTTGCCGGAGAAGGAAATTAAAAAAAATATCGGACAATGTCTGAAGCGGGACTGGATCAGGGGACCTCTGTGGGATTCCTGGCTTCCCGTAGCGGACAGGGAGGCGGCACTTGCTGTGTCTTCTATCCCCTTATAGCTGTTTTCCAATTTGATTTCTGTTTTGGTCTTGGAATGAGACTACTTGGTTTTGTCCTGGTCCTGGCCGCCGGATGCCCTGGCTTGGAGGGAAACAGTCAAATGTATAGTTAGAGTTTTGGGAGATGATATTTCTTGTCTTGTAAATCATCCCTCTGCTGTGCGTTGTATTAAATATTTTTTGGTGTTATATCTATATTATAATTTGTAAACATTTGAGTGTATTCCTCTTAGTGCAGCGGGGACCTGTGCTCGTGTCTTGATGAGACTTTTAGGTGATTTAAAACTCAGTACTTTGATAGTGTGCTCTTTTAATCGACATCTGTTTCCTATTTGAACCAATTCCCCTTTGTCTTACCTTTTTCTTGCGTGCTTTAATTGTAATTCTAGAACTTTTTACTATCCCATTTTCTTCCTTGTTACTGGCGCTGATATTACCTTGATGTGTTGCAAGTTCCGTAAAACCCGAAAAGAATCAACAAAAAACAAGGGGACCTTGCTTGTAACAGTGCAATGTCTTAACCACCGGCCATCTTACCTCATGTGTGTGTGTGTGTGTGTGTGTGTGTGTGTGTGTGTAAGTGTTGAATGTGTTTCTTCTTTATCTTTATTTTTTTTACCACTGTCTCGGGAAAAACATTCGGCATTGGATTCAATAGTATGATGTCACGTCGTCCAGCAACGACGGACATCGTGGTTCTAAACAAAGAAAATCGGTACTTTTTATTTTTCATGCTGGCTAGAACTTTTCATATGTCTTGTGATCAGAATGTGTAAAAGTCAAATCATGATCAGATATATAATGTTGTTTTTTTTTCCCTCTGGATTCGCTTTTATGCTCGTCGGAGAAATATTTCATAAGCGCGTCCGCCATTGTACCGATAGTTTAGAGCCAGTTACTAAGTTACCATGCGACATTTCGAGGGAAGTGACGTTATGAATGTTGAAGCGTATTGGTGTGAGGTTAGATAAGAGACGAACCTCGCCTGGAGAAAGTTAATGACATGATAATGGGTCATTCTGTTACAATAACTGTGTTATTTGGATACTACTATTGTCTTATTCAATGGTTGGGTCAACGTACTCGCAGGTGTAACTGACATACTATGCACAACGCCAGAATGGGCCGGTCATTAACACAAATTGACTCATTCATGGTTTGTTACATAGCATAGCTAGTAAATACATATTATGATAGTATAGCCATGACAAAACACATTTTTATTCTTCGGTAATAAAAGTGTTTAGAGTTATTGGGAATGGGGTTAGCGGAAGAGTAGCGTCCCTTGATTGGACGTCACCCATAGTCTTTGACGTCACCGGCGGAAAAGTTATTAGAGAGAGAAAGTCATGTTGGTTGTGCGCATGCGTCTCTCGTCCTCGCTCAGCGTCACAGACTATGGGTGACGTTTAATCAAGGGACGCTACTCTTCCGCTAATCTCATTCCCTATTCCCTATATGGATCCATTGAAGTGATTCTCAACTGTTCAAAAAATTCTTAAATCCTACAATTGAAATAAGTAAAGGATTTAAGATTTTAAAAAAAAAGTTGAATGTCATTTTAATTGATGCCCGACATTTTTGAAAAGCGTTTTGTGGATATAAGACAAAGTAAATTGTGCCATCGCCAATGTCAATACCAATATAATCCGTATCCGTTACGTCTTGTTATTATTTTTTTTGGGTCTGCATATATATTTGTTTTTGTTTTGTTTCTCTGTCTATTTATATATTTGTTCATTGTAATTGTTGTCGCTTAGTGAGTTCGATCTCTACTTATAGATAGTGTGCGCTTGGGTAAGAAGCTCGCAACATTGCCATCCGGAAGTATAACGGAACAACACACACAACTGTGTGTAACCTCTGGTTACTGCAGTTTAGTAAGAATTACTCACAAACAAGGATGGTAAAAAAATAATAACAAAGGCCTGAGCGACGTCATCTTCGTTCTATCTATAGCTACACTCTAGCACAGTTTTACTCGAACACGGTTTCCTCGAACTCATTCGAATGTCCCGATTTTAAAAATGATTATTCTTTCTTATCATTCCATTCCTTCCTCGAACTATTTGTACCTCGAACACGGTTCCCTCGAACTAATTTCGCAAGCCAAGTTTTAAAACAATAAAAATAATTAATTAAAGGATTTTTAATATGCATCCGGTGATTTCGACCACTGATGTTTTATGTGACAGTTACGTATGTATTTATCAGGTGTATCTATCTACATTGCAGGGACCTCTTCCACTCACACACTCGGGTGCCGTTTCGCATAACCGACACCTCTCTGCTTATTCTTATCACTTCGCCATTCATTCTAATTTTCAACGCAACGCGCCATGATTTGCAAATAGTTGGCTACGACTGTAAATGAATGTTGTGATACAGCATCCCCCCCCTCCCCCCTCTCCCTCTTTCAACCAACACACACACCAACAGCTTGTAAGATGTCATTATAACGGTATCTCTCAACAAATAAATAAAGTAAATAAACAATACAATTCCTTCTTTTTTTTCATCCTCAAGCGGAAATTTGTCTTAGGGTCTATTCCAAGGGAAGTCTGGAATTGACCAGGTCAAATCAGCCAAAGCGCAGCGCCGCAAATAGTTCTAGTAAGAGATGGCATGCTGAAGGGCCACATTACGCGATGGATATTCGAACTAGGTATCTCTCAGGCGCATTGCCACGTCCAAACTGCTGAGTGCGCTTCATCAGTGGGGACTTTCCACCTGTCCCTCATGTACCCGCCGATGTGGGCAAGAACCCGAAACGGCAGAGCATCTAGTTGAACGGTGTGTTGTGACGATGCGACCGGGCAGGTTCGCGAAGGTACACGAGTGCGGACCTGACTTTGCTGATTGGGTCGCATAAGAGGCTGCTGCTGAGTCACAATGCCCCCCCCCCCTCCCCCCTCCCCATCCCCATCGATTTCCTCGAACCACGGTGTCCTCTGCATGTCCCGAGGACTTCGAGTAAGCCGTGCTAGAGTGTGCATCTTTTATTCGGTTCATTGTCTCAACATTTATAAAAAATGGGATTTTATTTTGACACAAAACAATAGAACAGCAAGAGAATGGTTAATTAACCAAGATTAAAAAAAAAAAAATTGTAGCTATTTATGACAAGTTAGTGACTGATATAATGATTAACACTTCTCGTCGAACTGTTTTAAAAGATCTAAATCCCAAATCATTTTTTTTTCTTTCCTTTTTATCTTTAATCCGGAAAATCGAAAATAGTTCGTCGCACGCACCTCAGATAATATCATGTAAACTCGTCCACCTTTGTTATTCTACTGATATAACGAAATTAATAATTGACGTCACTCAGCTCTTTGCTATTGTTTTTAGCCAGCCATTGTGATAAATATATCTCACTAAATTGTATTAATCAGACTATTTATAGACATCTCGAAGTTGACGTCACTCAGGTCTTTGTTATTGTTTGTTTTTCATCCGCAATTATAAGTAATTCTCACAAAATTCAACATTATATTAACCTGACGACAAACAGTTTTGTGGGTTGGCCCGTTATACTTCCGGATGACAGTGTTGTGAGCTTCTTAGCCAAAAGTGCACACCATCTATAAACGGTCACGGTTACACGCCGTTTTGTGTGCAGGTACGTTATATTCTTCTGGCAGAATGTTGTGAGTAAATTGTCTAGGCTCACAGCATCAATAAACTCTATTGTTTGTAATCAATACGCTTCAATAGTCGTGACGTCACTTCCCTCGTAATGACGCATGGTAACTTAGTAGCTGGCTCTAAACTATCGGAACAATGGCGGACGCCCTTATGAAATATTTCTCCGACGAGCATAAAAGTGTATCCAGAGAAAACAAACAAAACTATAAATTTGATCATGTTTTGAATTTTACACATTCTGATCACAAGACATATGAAAAGTTCTAGCCAGCATGAAGAATTAAAAAAGTACCGATTTTCTTTGTTTAGAACCACGATGACCCCCGTTGCTGGGCGACGTGACATCAGGCCGTTGAATCCAATTCCAACATCTTCTTCATGATCTAATCACAGTGGCTCATAAATAGCCTATCACTTGTCTTCTGGCATTGACGTAAAGAAGAAATATATACATTATTACGACAGACACACGATAACACACTGAAGTGGGATTTTTTTCTCTTTTCTTCTCTTTTTCATGTGCCTGTGAGAGATTAATGATGTTTTACATCGGTTGCATCACTATGGATGTAAAGCGTGGGTGTGGAAGTACCTGAAATGTCCCGGTTTAAATTCACAATGTCTGTTGATAATTACCAGGCGCTAGCAGGTACACACAAGAGGTGAACACAAAAATAATTTGAATGCTTCACACTTTTTTGTTGTTAGTTAAGCACTGGTTTCACTTTCGCAATTAAAATACGTGAAGGAATTTTTTGCATATCTTTGCGGCTATGTGGTTTAGTGGTATGATAGAGCGGCGCATAGTTGAGTCCTTGCAAAAGACTACGTACTCACATTTTCTCATCGTACTCTTGAGTAAAATAAGTATCTGGCTATATAAAAGCTCATTTTTAACGACGAGTTTATATGGCTACCTAGTATCCCACTATCCATGTCTTTTCATCAATCTGGATAGCTGTAGTTTTTCTCGATACATAAATTATAGTATCTGACGATGGGACAACATTGATTCAGAGAGTTACTATACTTCGTGGTATTATGGGATGATATTCGCTTTCGGGTGGGTAGTTCCTTGGTTCGAGTCACGATATAGGTGGCGCTACTCACAGTGTCTTATCATACTCCAGTGTAAAATGTGCACTTAGCCGGTAACGAAAAGACATTAACATAGCGCCTTACATGGTGTATAATTCGTCCTGTATGTTTAGTGTTGCTTTTAGCCTGTGCAATATTTAGTAGGAGCATTTATTCATTTACTTCCCTTTTGTTTTTAGATAAGGTAATATATACATTTTTTTGTCCGATCTCACTTTTCTTGTTGTTCATAAGTAAGGAAGTAGGCTTTAAGTTTTGTTTAATCGCTTCATTCTTGCCAGCTCATGTCTATTCTTCTTCTTCAAGTACCAAATCTGTGCCAGACATCGGTGATCTTGGTACGCCATTCATCTCTCTGATCAGACAACCTCAGAAAACTAATATTACTCTTTCCTTTCTTTGTCACACAGCTGTTCAAACTATTCAAATATGTTTCTGTTGGTCTACATTTACTCTTTTTACCTTCTATATTTCCTGTGAGAGCAAGATGTTCAATACATTTATGTCGATTTTGGTGCCTTAAAATTTGCATGTCTTTTTCTTATAGTACGAATTAATAACCTTTTAGTTTTAGCTTGCTCTAATACTTCTTCATTAGTTTTCTTTTCTGTCCATGAGATTCTTAACATCCTTCTAAGAAACCACATTTCTGCTCATGTCTATAAAATGTTTTTTTACGTTGTAGCTCGTTTCGTTTTATGAACTGTTTCTACAATGTGCCTAACATTGATGCCTGATGTGCAATATTATTTGATATCTTTTTTGTTCAGCTCTTCATTCGCTCTGATCGCGCTTCTAAGGAATCCAAACAAATACCGTATAGATAGTATG
>NC_088362.1:12372086-12377086 GCF_034508935.2 Berghia stephanieae
GTACCTGTCGTCTGAACCAATGGAGTTTGGTGTTACTTTATATTAATGATATCGTACCATGTGGGATTGAATTATCCAGGATACCTTCAGAGGTCTAAGGAATTTATAGAAATAATATTATTATGAGGTTGCTTGGAGCCTGGAATTGCTCGGTGCCAAAGCAACCAGACAGATGATCGTGGCTCAATTAATTGCAGTTAATTCGCTTGGTTTCCAGAGATGTATTTTTCTCCGTCTTCTCGATTTTATGTTACGAAGGAAGAAAAATATTAGCATAATTATTTAAAGTTAGTTGTATCCAGCAATAAATTAAGCCTCTAAGAGTTTATTCATCTCATTGGTTTTTTTAAGTACCTAATATTCTTTAAAAAACATAATAGGGAATTTATGAAGAATTTGAAGAAAACTTTTATTCAAGATAGAAAGATTCCGATATCTCCATCATTCACCAGTGGAAGAAATTGTAATATCATAAACTGGTATAGAAATCTACGTACTCTGACAAGATAAACAGGTAATGAACATTTTGGCCAGAAAACTCGTCCTTCAAATATCGACCGATTAAAATGACCCTCATCTTGACAAAAACTCTCTAACCTGGGACTTTGCGAAGACCGTTTTGACACAATGGGTCATAAATTATATTCTCAGTGATTTCTACTGTAACGCACATAATTGCCCACAAAACAATGAGGGTTAATTTAATAGAATACGGAAAATAATACAAACACACACACAAGCATATATATATATATATATATATATTATATTATATATATATATATATATATATATATATATATATATATATATATATATATATGAGCGTTGGTGGGTACTTGTAGGTACGAGAGTGCTTGATAGTGTTGGTTAGAGCATATAAAAGTGTGTGTATGTATATATATATATATATATATATTATATATATATATATATATATATATATTATATATATATATATATATATATAATAGGAACACTCACATTGATTTATGTCATGACGATCGTTTCAATGCTGGTACAATTTCCTCGGCTGACGATAAATTCGTAGTTTGTCGTTGTTTATATTTGCATCCCTACTTTTTTGTTCCAGCGTGTTTGTTATTAATTGCTCCGGTATTATATATATATATATATATATATATATATATATATATATATATATATATATATATGAGTGTTGGTGGGTACTCGTAGGTACTAAAGACAGAAACGAATCGTCTCGGCCACAAAAAATGTGAGTGACAATTTGCATTATATATATATATATATATATATATATATATATATATATATATATATATATATATATATATATGTATTCTTTTGATTTTCCAGAGAGATAGTCCAGCTAGTCGGGATCAGAACACAGAGACCAGAAAACCACCAGCCATCATGCCGAACTACGATGAGATAAACGATGAGGAGGAGCTCCACAAATTGGTAAGGATAGTTGAGCCCTTGGGAAAGGCTCTTTAATCACAATCTCTCACCGTACTCAGGTGTAAAATGAGTACCTGGCCGTTAACAGCGTTGTATTTGTCCGAAATATTGTAATATCGCCTAACAGGCGTCATGTCCCGTCCTACATGTTAAATATTGCTGTTGATCAGGGACCCTCGTAAAGCGATTTGAGCACATTTAGTGGATATTGCTCTATATAAAACTCAATAAAAAATTTTTTTTGAGGATGTTTGTTATGTAGGAAGACAGGTCGTTTTAGTTACAGATGAAGTAAGAAGTTTGAATACATCCTACCTTCCACCTCAAATCCGTGTTATGTGGGGATCGATGGGTACTCTTTCATGTCTAATGAGTCAAATTGTTTTGAACAATTATTTAATAATAATAATAATAATAATAATAATAATAATAATAATAATAATAATAATAATAATAATAATAATAATGATAATGATAATAATAATAATAATAAATAATAATAATAATAATAATAATAATGATAATAATAATAATGAATAATAATAATAATAATAATAATAATAATAATAATAATAATAATAATAATAATAATAATAATAATAATAATAATAATAGTAATAATAATAAATCTTTATTGCATCCCAAAAAGGATTTTTTTTGTTTTTGTACAGAAGTGTTATAATTTACACAATAAGATAAAAATACAATGGAAATAGGTTGTATATTTAACTATCTCCTTACCATCTATTTTCATAATTTTACCCTAACCTTCATACTCACCCAACACAAAAATAGATTTTCCAAACAGAATAGTATTAACAAGTACTTTCGATATTTTGGTCAGAAAATTGAGCTCTGCAACACAATGACAGTTTTTATAGCTATAACTATAATAAAATGAAATCAGAATCAGAAAATTGTTGGCTGCATCGTAACGAATGTGACGATTTTCCTAGGTGGTAAGGAGAGGGTCAAGCATTTATTTAGAGGTATACCCACTAAATGTGCTCAAAGCGCTTTACAAGAGGTTCCTAACCAAGAGCAACATTTAGGACGAGACAAGATGTGACGTCTGTCAGACGATATTACAATGTTTTTTTCCCAACAGAAACACCGCTGTTTACAACCAGACACTCATTTTACGCCCGATAAAGTGAAAGAATACGAAAAGTGCCTTTACCAAGGACTAAACTATGCGCCACTCAGATAACAACAAGATAACAACACTTTTCCAATTTTTGTTTTGTTTTATGTTTATTTTATCTTGGCAAGTCCATTTTTAAGCAGATTCAAACAAGACTGTTTCTTATATAGTTTCTGAAAATACAGAAGGGGGGGGGGGAGTGTAGATAAAAAACAATACATAAAAGATAACAAATCATTATTTATCTTTATTTCCCTTTCAAACGCGCAATTTACTCACCCTTCCACAGTATACAAACATACAAGTAAATAGACACATATGAATACACATAAACACACACTCAAATGCACAGAAATAAAACATACACACACGTGCGCGCGCACACACACACACATACACAAACACATACACACACACGCACAAACCTACAATAATGCTTGTTTTTGGTTACACATAAACACATACTCAAATGTACAGAAATAAAACTTACACACACGTGCACACACGCACATACACACCCACACACAGAGACACACACACACGCACAAACCCACAATAATGCTTGTTTGTGGTTATCGCAAGCGGCTGATAAAGAAAGGTCTGTTACGCTTGTTTACCATTATATGATCTTAAACTGATTCTTACCTTGTACGAGTACATAGAGCATTTTCACTGATGGGAAATACCACATAATATTTTTATTATATTATAGCATACACACTTCGCCGGAATGAACGTAGATAGATATATTACCGAAAAATACAAGCCATTATTAAATTAAATTATCCTTCTTGAGGTGTTGAGGTAGGATTTTGCGTTGCGCGTGTTTCATGTTACACACAAGGTTTAAACAAGATCATATTATGTAACCCACAGCTTAAATTCGGTAACGTGTTTAGGTGGAAAAATAGTTATTCAGAGCCATAATCAGACCAATGGAGTTTATCGGGCTTTCTGTATCATGAAACGGACAATAGCAATTGCCTGTTACTCTTTTAAGAGGACGCTAATCTATCGCAAGGAACACTCCGCCAGATCTACCAGCCCAGCTTCACTTTTGTGAATTAAAAATTCACCCCATACACCGGAGCATACTCAATGTCTCAATCGTTTCTATGTTATATGTTTGTGTTGAGAATATTGGCTATTAAGCTTAACTGCTGGTCAAAATTACTTCGCGATGGTGGTGTGCGAACGAATCGGCGGTCTCAAGAAGTGGGTGAGAGAGGGATCTAGAAATGACTTGGGTTTGAAACGAATATTTTTGTGTTCGTGGATAGCTCACACGGTAGAGCCACGCTCTCACCTGCCAGGCGGAGTTGTCGTACAATAAGGTCGCAGGTTCAAACCCACCACCGCCGCGAAAAAATTTTTTTTTTCTCTATGTCTTCTGGCACTTTTCTACTCACTTCATATCTTGTTGTTACCAACATAAGTGCCTGCTCCACTCACTTTTGTGAATTAAAAATTCACCCCATACACCGGAGCATAGTCAATGTCTCAATCGTTTCTATGTTATATGTTTGTGTTGAGAATATTGGCTATTAAGCTTAACTGCTGGTCAAAATTACTTCGCGATGGTGGTGTGCGAACGAATCGGCGGTCTCAAGAAGTGGGTGAGAGAGGGATCTAGAAATGACTTGGGTTTGAAACGAATATTTTTGTGTTCGTGGATAGCTCACACGGTAGAGCCACGCTCTCACCTGCCAGGCGGAGTTGTCGTACCAATAAGGTCGCAGGTTCAAACCCCACCACCGCCGCGAAAAATTTTTTATTCTCTATTGTCTTCTGGCACTTTTCTACTCACTTCATATCTTGCAGCTTCCCAATCCCTACTGATCGAACAGGTCAGAATAAATATTGACTGCACCCGGGATCGATCTCGATCTCTTTGCGTGTGAAGCGAGCGCTCTACCAACTGAACCGTTGGAGGCTACAAAAGGATTTTAAAGTCAAAATGATCAGACAATTACAATGTTCTTTTAATATACTACTTTAAGAGACTATTATATTTCTCCTCATTGAAGCAAAATATTAACTGAACCCAAGATTAATTTGATTTTTTTACAACGAAATCACTCTCTGTTTTGATGAGACCTGTCATATACTTGCGAGGGTCCCGATAGCTGAGTTGTTAGAGCACTTGGTTCACAAGCAAAGGGACAGAGATCGATCCGGGGTGCAGTCGACAATGTTTCCCCTCCCCTTTTCACATAGAATTCATTGGGTAACTGGGTCTGTTTACTACGGCGGAAAGTACTTCTCGATAGGCTAGCGTCCTAACCAAATGGCAGCAAGCAAGTACTATTGTCCGTTGCTCGTTTCAAGTTATGGAAACCGGGATAAACACCGTTTGCCTATTGACTCTGAAGGGCTACTGTCAAATTTTTGATGAGTCTTAGAACCCTTTCCT
>NC_088362.1:12382086-12514586 GCF_034508935.2 Berghia stephanieae
ATTTTTAAGGGGGGGGGGGGGGTTGGTGTCGGGTTTAATTTTACTTTCTGTTTATTAGTCGAGGGGTAGTCTATACATTTTGTTTTGGGGATATACTGATGCTTTTCATGTCTATATTAGCTACAATCAAAATTTGATACACACAGTTATAAAAGACACTGTTCAAAAACGTTTTATCTTAATTTAGAATACATATTACAATGTAAAGTCAAGACATATTTACGTATGTGTTTTTATCTTTCTCAACATCTCAAAACCGGGTACAGAGTTTTGTGATTATTGTCATGTATCATGTAAAACGTTTCACACTTTTCCTTCATCCCTCACCTTAAAACGAGAAGAGACACGGAACCAATGTGTAAATTTCTTTAAGAAGATGGGCATTTCTCAATATAATATACAATAGAACAGAATAGTCGTGACGTCATGCCTTCTACTTTTTCAGTTCCAAAATCTTTGGAGGTGCGTAAGTAACCAGTCCTTCGGAAGACTACTAATAAATAGGTCTCATATTGTATCATGAGGCACTATAACTATTTTAGTAGCAGGATGTGTAATAATATTCAGTTTCTTATGAATATGGAATATAAAAGAGCGAGGATGAATGCTCTTTTTTTTTATGAGAGGCCTTTATTTAAGCTATATAATAAGATGCCATCACTCAGAAACCAGCAGATCAATTAAATAAGGTAGGTATCTAGTCCCCCAGAAGAGTAGTTTTATACTTACAATGAGATTGGAACCAGTTTACTTTTGACAGCACACTTTTGTACCCTATCGTTAGACTCTTTTATGTGCTTATAAATTGTGCAAGAATTGTTTTTTAATAGTGGAATTCAGTTGTTTTGTTTTATTTCGTCAACCAGATGAACAAAGCAGATGACTTCGATGAACGCAAAAAGATTAGAGCCAGATTACGAGAAATCCGTGATAAACAAAGAGGTAAGTCAAATAAACAAAGGGCGTCATAAATTACAACATGCACTATGAATAAAATGAACGAAGACACCATTTAAATCAGCTCAACATAATACCAGTTTGAGGAGGTTTACATTTACTCGTATTTGCCCAAATGAAATAATAAATAATGAGTGAATGTCGCGTAAAATGTATCTGCATTGACTATCTTTGATAATAATAATGATGATGATGATGATAAAATAATAATAATAATAATAATAATAATAATAATAATAATAATAATAATAATAATAATAATAATAATAATAATAATAATAATAATCATAATAATAATAATCATAATAATAAATATGATGTTGATGATGATGATGATGATGATGATGATGATGATGATGATGATGATGGTGATGATGATGATGATGATGATGATGATGATGATGATGATGATGATGATAATGACCCATCAATTCATTGTCAACAGAGGACATGGAGGCCAGAAGGAAAGCAAGAGATGCATCTTCACAAGACGCCGTCAAACTCAAGTTCGAGATGCAAGAGCAACAAAAGAAGTTACAGTTGGAGGGATTTGCTAAACAGGCCATCAAAACAAAGTATGTTATAACTGAGTCAGAGACATAAGCTCGTGGGGCCACTATTAACCCCCTCCTTACCACCCATAGGAAAATCGTCACATTCGTTACGATGTAACCAACAATGTTCTTATTCTGATTTCATTTTGTTATAGTTATAGCCATACAAAAAAACTCAACATTGTGTTTCAGAGCTCATTTTCTGAACATAATACAGAATATACCCGTTGCTAATCTGTTTGAAAAATCTATTTTTTTGGTGGGTTAGTATGAAATGTTGGGTACAATTCTGAAAATAGATGGTAATGAGAGAGTTAGGTAAAGCTTTTGGAGAGTTATAATGGGCAGTAACAATTATTTTAACCATATTGCCTAACTTTTAAGCCCTTCACCCCAGTGGAGCATAAACATCCTGATGCTTCGCCCTTGACTCTTTCTTGGGCTCTCTTCTCCACCTGCTTCCATGTGCATCAACCTCTCCCTGCTTCCTCCATCGTGCTTCTCCGTCAACTATTTCTTGGCCTCCTTGGCCTTCTTCCTTCTTGGAGATTCGAACCATATAGAAAGCAAATAATTCGATTCCTATATGGTTCGAATCCCCTAGGATTATTATATAATTATTATAAAGTATGTTCCGACCTATTCAGTAATTAGTCGTCAGAAGCGTCAGAAGAAATCCGAGTCATGTTGGGCTCTTCAAGTGTGCCAATAAGCTAATATTTTAAAACAGAGATTAAAAATATGTATTAAGAAGGCAGAAAGTATGTAGACAAGAAACCCCCCTCGAACAAATGTTTCGGTTCTTAACTTCTTACACTTTAAAAGGCCCGGATCATACCTTGGTCATGACTCTTATGTGCCATTCTACACTAATTTCTCCAGCCTGGGGCTTGATTCCACAACATTCACATCAGGATGTTGTTTTTTTTTTTTTTTGTTTTTTTTTTTTGTATTCTTTTTTTTTTTTTTGGCGTATTTTGTGCGTGTTCGCATCCATAAAGCCACGAAAAGACTAATAAAAAAAATTACCCGATAAATTGTTCACTTATCATTCACGTTTTCAAATAGTAGCTGTGTCTTTAGATCATTTTAATGCGGCTATTAAAAAAAAGCTAATCTCTGAACATTAGCTACTCAATAAAAAAAGTCAATGCAATTTTCTATCTTTGTTAATTAGCAGTGGCTCTAGATAAATCCAATTATTGTTTTATCTGGATTCTTTGGGCTAAGATAACTTTGTCATATATCATGCTTAGACCTAGTCCTTTTTATTTCTTCGTTTTGTATCTATAAGTATATTTCTTTATCTCCCGTATACAGCACAGTGACAGAGAGCAAAACAACACCCGCAGGGGAGACCAAAACATCCACCACAACTACCACAGAAAGCAGCAAAACTTTGCCTGGTATCAACTTTCTTGATATACATTTGTTTGAACTGCTTTCATTATTAGTGAATTTAATATTCGGCTGTCTTCTGTGTCGTTTGATCAAACCTGTAAATTAACTCTATCGCTTCTCTTGTTTCTGATGTTTGGTACATTCATAATATTAATTCCTACTCTGAGCATTACAAAAAGGAATTAAGCTTCTTCTCAATTTTAATTCTTAAAAGTAAATCCATAAACATAACCAATTGCTCATTATTATAAGACTTAAGTTCTTAACATTAATGGTATTAATAGTAATAATAATAATTATTATAATAATAATAATAATAATAATAATAATAATAATAAATAATATAATAATAATAATAATATAATAATAATAATAATAATATATATAATAATAATAATATATAATAATAATAATAATAATAATAATAATAATAATAATAATAATAATAATAATAATAATGGTGATAATTATAATAACAATTTGTGTTGTCATCTTTGCTTTATTTTTCTGTCTTTTATGCATGACCAAAACAAGGAATTTTATTTAGGGATTGGTTATACTTACTTGCTTTTTCTAAATAACTCAGCATTGCCAAATTTTGTGTTCAAAAACCAAACAGGAGGGGGCACAAGAACAGTCATCCAAAAGAAGACAGAAACCACTGTCCAGTCAAAGGGATTAGGAGCATCACTGGGGAAACCCGCAGGTATTTTATCGATCCTTCTTTAAACGTGATGTGGTCTCAGGGTTGAAAGCAAAAAAAAACAATGATAAGCTGATGTCCTTTAGTTAAAAGAATGTGTTCCTGGCAATGAAAGGAATCACAGAATGTTGTTGTGTTCGAATCACAATTTGTTTCTCTGATTCAGGTCCAATTGTTTGCAATGCATTTGACTGTCTGTATTGTAAATTAATGACCTCGAGTAGAATAGATGCTTAAAACAGGAGCTAAATGTACTAAAACGCATGGGTTTGGAATTGATAAAGGTAAAAGTATTGTTTGGTTAACACACACATGCGTGCGTTCCAATCAGTTATCGTTTTGAGTGTCGTAAAATTGAGTGATTCCTTTATAAATATATATATATATATATATATTATATATATATATATATATATTATATATATATATATATATATATATATATATATATATATTTATATACATACACACACACATACACATACACGCAATTAGAATGTCACTACACATCACCATCAATCACCGCCAAACCAACATGACAAAGGAAGTAAAGATACAAGAATGACCCCAAGATGGAATAATCATTTTACGGAAATAGTATGCCGATTGAAGACGTGGATAGAACCACAGAAACATGTGTTTCGTCCATATAAGTGAGTGAATCCATTCATATTTTATACTTATATATATATAATATATATATATATATATATATATATATATATATATATATATATATATATATATATATAATTTTTTATTAATTCTTTGCCTGTCTCACACAATTCTACTGCTTTTAAATGTTACAGGTGACTATAAAGTTGGGACACGCAGACGTTTTTATTGGTGTTTTTTTTTTTTTTTTTCTTTTAAAGAGAAAAACTCACTCACTCAATCTTGCGACAGACAGAACACTAACTGATATGCACAAATGTGTGGGTTGACCAAAGGTTACTTTTACCCCTTAAAGTGTTACAAAATACAGTCTCCTTTAGAATGTTTAGTTTATCGTTTTCTATCCTTTCGTTGCTTAGACTAATGTCATTTTTTATTTGATTTCGATCCTCAATTTTCGTAATCAGAGAAACAATGTTCAGAATTATGTTATGACCAGATGTAAATTGGTATAATTAAGTAAAGGATTATATAGCTCTATGCACACGAATGCGCCCTCATTTTTTAGGGCTATATCAAGCAATACGGTTTCTATATTCTATCAACACTTAAGATATGGCTGCACTGTTATAACACCCCACGATATGTATCATCCAGTATTCTCCTAAAATTGATCATATTGAATGATGTATCAGTACATAAACACTAAAGCATTTATAACAATATATATTTTATATATGACTTCCTTTTTAAATTTGTGAAAACGAAATGCTACTGTAAAGTCTAAATATTTACCGCCATGATATTATCATGGTATGAATCCTCCTTTTTCATTCGTCATTAGATATTTATATATATATAGAGAGAGAGACATATTAGTCTCACACTCTCGTTTTCAAATCCGGTTTTTATTGTTATTCACTTAACTGTCTGAAAAGGTGGAGAGATTAAATTATCTATGAATTATTACAGGCGTGAAGAGTATGCTTTCTTTCTTTATTATTTTAAAGCCTCTTCGTTTCCCCCTATTTTAGTTCTGTTTTTCTTTCGATTATTTTAAGTTTGTTTGTCTTCTATTAATCTATTTTTGATTTCATTATGATTTTGAATACCTTGACATTTATGTCAATGTAAGAGATTACTTAGATAACCAAAGCTACACCCTAAGCAATCGTATTATTCACCCTATGTTTGTATTCACCCCCATCGTCTTTTCATCACCAACACCTCTCTACTACCACTGCAACGTCCACATACGACTACATCTACTACTTAATTCGACTCCCATCTCCATGACTGGTACAAACAACAACAACAACAACAACAACAACAACAACAACAATAACAACAACAATGCCACCATCATCACAAACAACCAATCTCTAACCCTGATGATGACTAAACAACTACCACAACAGAACAAACCGCCAGGGAATTGACCGAACAGGTGATGCGGTCAACGAGTGCCGGTGGTACAAGTGGTCATATCACTGTAAAAACAGAATCGTGGAATAGCAACGACGGAATGGTCAATCGGTCACAGAAAACTAAAAGCTGGGGAGGAGGAGGTGAAGGTATATCACTTACATTTTAACTTTTTTGTTTTGATTTTTATCTCAACTCTTTACTTTATTTGTCACAAAATGACATCCTTCATTTTTACTTTTCCTGGTTTCACGATGGTCCTGTCTGCCTATTTTGTTGCCAATTTCAACTCATGAACAATTTATTTCACTATAATCTATAATTATTTGGTAACCGTTTCATTTCCATTTAAGTTGATTAATCCAAAGACACCTTTAACGATGCAAAAATGAGCTCCAGATAAGGAATATTTATAACCCGAATCTAAATCTTAATTCTATTTTTTATTCAATAAAAAGAAATCACAGGTGACATAATTTCCTTATTAAAGGTTACTTCATGGATGATGTAATTATGTTACCATATTATCCTTCATCATCGTGCCTTTTTTATTTTTGGAAATGGCACAAGTCTGAGATGCTAAGATTATATAACACACGTATAATATCAGTTATTATCTACCTTCTTTCATCAACCATATTACAATAACATCTTTTTACTTCGAGCTCATTCGGCCATTGCGCCAAAATTGTTAATTGCATAGTTGAGGCAAAATGAAACATCTGAATAGGTTTAGGGGCAAAATGTAAACTTATCACTAATCACCAACTGTAACAAGATGATCAAGTTTTAAAGATTATGTACAATGGTATGTCACCCCGAAACCAATATACGCCACATACAACTTTATTTGTCTCCCTCCCGCCCCGCCTCTCTCTCTCTCTCTCTCTCTCTCTCTCTCTCTCTCTCACTCTTTCTCTCTCTCTCTCTCTCTTTCTCTCTCTCTCTCTCTCTCTCTCTCTCTCTCTCTTTCTCTCTCTCTCTGTGTATGTGTGTCTCTCTCTCTCTCCCTCATCTCTCTATTTCTTTCCTTCCTTCTTTCTCTATAACGCTCTCTGTAGATCTATCTATCCATATACACCTATTTATTTATATATATATATATACGTATATGTCTATATCTCTCCCCCCCCCCCTCTCTCTCACTCTCTATCTCTCTCTGTCTCTCCGCCTGTTTTAATACAGACACAATATAACAATAGACCTAACAGAAACTTCGTCTACATTGTATATCTGTCAATTTCTCAAATGTTCAAACCCACAGAATGTCTTTACAATTACTGCTGTCCAACAAAAAAGCTACTATTAAAGTTGTAACCAGAAAACTATAGATTCAATACGATTAATTTATATAAATATCAACTTTTCCCAACTTCTCAAACCAGAGACGAATTTGACGTTAACTGTTACTATTCTTTGCTTGTTGTTGGAAAGATTTGTGTGTTATTTTTTTTTATGCGTGCTCCAATCCAAAGAGTGTGTTGTGTGCATCAAAGATAATTTAACACAGCTGTTTGCAGTATTCATTGTCTTCATTAGATTTGGTATGATTCGTTTCCATTGTCAAAATTCCCTTCGAGTAGCATGTTTAATGTGTACTGTTATATTATTTACGTTCATGGCACCATTCAATAAGGCATATTATTTTATAGCAATATTAATCTTTGAAAATTATTGACAAACTGAACATCTTCTAGACAACTTATTCAACCAACAAACTAATTACTATCATATCCATTATCTATTACAATATAATATACATCAACTTTTATATGCATTTTTAATCCACACATCTTCAATATCTATTATTTTAAATATAAATAGACATGAATTGTCGCAAGTATTATATGCATCTTAATATACATTTCTCTAATCGTTTAAATATCGCCATGCTGTTATTATTATTATTATTATTATTATTATTATTATTATTATTATTATTATTATTATTATTATTATTATTATTATTGTTTTTATCAATATTATCATTATTGAATTTATTATTATCACTACTAACTTGATCGTCATCATCGTCATTTTATTTACATCATTCTCCTTCCTGCTCCTTCTCCTCATCATTGTCATCATAATCACCATCTTTTCACTTATTCTCCTCCCTCTCGTCCTGTTTCTCACCACCAAACATCAGCATTATCATATTCATCATCATCATTATCATTACCAACATCATCGTTATAATTTTCTCATCCTTATCATTGAAATAAGAATCATTCTTACTAATATTAACTGTTCTAAAATTCCACTTATTATTTGAATATCCAGCCAAACCCACCAACCCCATGGATGCCTTTAAACAGATGGATAACGCTGCCAACCCCAGCCCTGCCAAACCAAAGTGAGTACACATTCGATTTGTTTATGAGTTGCATGTCTGACATTATTATACTGCAGGCGTCATCACATTCATCAGCACCATACGCCAGTCATCAACATACCTGTCTATGCATGATGATGAAGTTCACATCTCATTGTCCTCCTCCTTCTTTTTCTCTTCTTTCCTTTTTTCCTTTATTTAGCCTTACCATCCACTGACACCTTTATCAGTTAACTGCCGAAAACTGAGAAAAAATAGCCACTTATTTTAAAAATTTGGCCAGAAAACTCGTCCTTCAAATATCAATCGATTTAAATGACCATCATCTTGGCAAAAGCTCGAACATGTGATCTCGCGAGGTCCCTGATTTTCAGAGATTTTTATCCAAAATGACGGTTTTTAAATTCATCAATATGTGGAGGACGAGTTTTCTAGCCAAGTTTTTAAATACATGTTTTACAGTGATCGGCAGTTAACTGGTTAAAATGAATTGTCAGGGCAATTGTCAAGATTTTATATTACCTTATTATCTTGCTTCCTTCTCTGTCTCCTCCTCCTCCTCCTCCTCCTCCTCCTCCTCCTGCTCCTCGTCCTCCTTTAAAATCTCATTGTGCTGCTCTTTCTCTGCCTTTATCCTCTTCTTCTTATCATCGAAACATGATGATGATGATGATGATGATCATCATCATCATCATCATCATCATCATCATCATCAACAACATCATCATCATTATCATCTTCATCATGATCATTATCATTATCTTCATCATCATAATCATCATCATTATCATATCATCATTATCATATCATCATCATCATCAATTACACTTCCATCACCATAGTTATCATCAACTCCTAAATTGTCATCATCTTTATCACCATCACCATCACCATCATCATCATCATCAATACCATTTCCATCACCATAGTTATTATCAACTCCTAAATTGGCATCATCATCATCATCATCATCACCATCATCATCATCATCATCATCATCATCATCATCATCATCATCATCATAATCATCATCATCAAATCTTCTCATTAAATTGATTAATTGATATGAGCGTTATATTTATATAAGAGCATATTATGAAATGACACTAAAAGCATGCATTCCAGCACCTACCGAACAAATGCCCATCAACCGACTGGAGAGGAAGAAGAGGGGTAACTCATTAAAACCTGTAACACATTCATATTTTACACAGTTACTTCCCCTAGCCCAATTCTTCAAAGATGACTACCCAAGTTCCCTTGAGTCCTCGATCTTGATCACCGACTATAATATTATTATTTCTATTTAATGATTGTATTTTGTAATTGAGCGTTGTCTTATTTAACTTATTGTCTGACACGTCCCAAAAATTACGTCAGGCTACAATAGGGAACAAATGTGTGATGTCAAAAAACTGGTTCCGATCTCATTGGAAGTGTAAAATCCCTCTTTCGGAGGCCTGGATACATTGATCTTCTGGTTTCAGAGTGCTGACATCTTATTTTTTTTTGTTTAAGTTTAGGCTTGTCGTCAATAAAAAGACATCTATCCTTCCTCTTTTACATCCCGTAAACTTAATAATCTGCCTATACCTCCTGCTTCTCAAATAGTTATGTAATCTTATGATATTTCAATCGATAACTTAAATCATTATTAATCCGTCAAAGGACTGGTTACCTAACACACTTCCAATGAGTTTTGAACCGGAAGGGTAGAAGACGTGCTATCACGACTTCTCTGCCCTATTATCAAAAGATGATAGAAAGCGAGTTGTCGTTAGTAGTACTCGAGGAAACAAATGATCCCATTGGTAGTACACACGAATGTACCATACTTTTCACTTTTTTTTTTGGTGTCCGTTACCTTGTATTGTGACGTAATGTTTTGGTTAGTGTCAGGCTATGAGTTTACGAAGGCTACGACTACTATTAGATAGAACCACCCTTTCTACACTACTTCAAATTGAAACTGAAAGAAACATACAAGACAGCTCACTTCTTTTTCATCCCATGTATCCTTTGTGATTCATCTATGCCTTTTTTCCAAATTTTGTGACAAAATTATGACACCATATATTGCTATTCCATGATGTCAGTACTGCCTTTTACCTATGTCGATCTCTTTTTTTTCTCACAATTTTTATCATCTCTCTCTCTCTCTCTCTCTCTCTCACTCTCTCTCTTTGTCTCTCTTCTCTTCTCTCTCTCTCTCTCTCTCTCTCTCTCTCTCTTCTCTCCCCTCTCTCTCTCTATCCATCTTTCTATCTACCTACCTACCTACCCAGTCTCTTGTGCCTAAGAGCTTAAAGCCCATGTTATGTTTACACTCAGCTAGAAGAATATGTTTCCATAAATTGAGTGTTCATATGTTTTCCAAAAAATTCTTTGTATTTTCTGTATCAATCATGGAATTACTTTAATAATCACCTCTATTCACTGAATTCCCATGTTATCAAGACAGTTAAGTCTACGAATACTCGTAATGACTCTCCCCCTCTCTGTATTTCCTTCTAATTACACTTGTCATTATAAGACAATCTGATCTATCTCTCTACCCCAAGCCCTTTTGAGTTATTTCCTAATGTATTTAAATCAAAGAGTGCTCCTATATTTAATTTACTCTTTTTTTAGATCCCGAGTTTATATATCCAGTTCACTTTTTAAAATGAAGAAATTATACAAACATATTGACATTTTGCATAATAATTCGATGTAGTTTTAGGTTAAGTTGTTGAAAAATCTCCTCAAGACAAAGTCTTATAAGATAATACTATAACATATAATATAGAGAAAAATTCGTATTTAAACAAAACGTTTAACACCTGTTCAGATTAAGTTATGGCAGTTTGCTCAATGTTAGTTCGTGTAGTATAAAATGATGAATTCATAAAGTTTATTTTTAGCTGGATTCAAACAGTGTATTGAGTTTATTTTAGCTGGATTCAAAAAGCATATTGAGTTTATTTTAGCTGGATTCAAAAAGCATATTGAGTTTATTTTAGCTGGATTCAAAAAGAATATTGAGTTTATTTTAGCTCGATTCAAAAAGAATATTGCTATCTAATGATTGTTTATCAAAACACACAATTAAAAAATCTGACATATTTGTGACTCACCGTCTCAAACTGGTATCATATTGGAGTGGCGTGTACTTATTTGCAGGTCTGATAACCCAAATTGTTATGGACTAGTTGTTGTAATGGAAATACTCTCAGATCAATGCAAAATATAATATATTTTACTCACTCCAATGTTGAAATAAGCAAACAATTGCGCTTGGTTATCAAACCTGCTTATATATATACCTAGTAACGGAATAAAGCTGATGTCTAAAACTAGTTTTTATGTAATAATTGATTATCGTTAATTCAAAATGTTAGTCTTTTGCAATTTAAGAGGCGCATTCATTCCTCTCAACAAAGAGGATAATGAAGTAAATCCAAGATTCATTCTTTGAATTGTCTATTTGGTTTTCAGCATCTATTTCACCTTCAAAATTTTTGTCTTTTGCACTTTAAGGAATTGCATTCATTCCCTTCAAATAGAGTATAACGAAGTAAATATAAATTTCATTCTTTGAATTGTCGATTCAATTTTCAGCTTTTAGTTCACTCCGACTTAACATCTTTTCAATTCGGAGGGTCATATTTATCTATCAAATTGTATACATGAAAATTGAGCAACGGGACCTTGTGTAAAAACAAAGGTAAAATGCATCTTTTATGGAAACTACATTTTTGAACTGTTTATTTTAATTCATTATTGTACTTAATTTATAATGAAAATAAAATGTCTATCCTTGATCTTCCCACACATCAGTGGCCTAGTCGCTGTGTCTTTAGCCAAGAGAGCCGCCAACAACATGAGAAGAAACGCCGTGGCCATTAAACAAGAAATACTCTATTTCTGCCAGAAGAACACACAAGAGTATGAGGTATTCGCAGCACAAATTTATGTGTAAATTGTTACAGTATAAATATGTTTATTTGGATAATAACCATCATATCCATGTTCATACAATACACTCCAAGTCTTGTTGACAAAGGAAGTTGAAGTTAGAAAGATGTGTATATATTTAACACTAACACAATATATTTAAGACTGGATTTTTTTAACTATAGCTATATATTCCTTTGTGTTCACATTTTAAAAAAAAAACGATTTTAGTATAACTAGCATTAATACTCTAAAACACCAAAATAATTATTATTTTGATAGAAATATTTGACAACCACAGACATTCACAAAACATATGCCAAGCTTAAAAGTATCAAATACTAAGCGAAACAATTTTCTATTAAAATTAAAATTTTCTAACCCCCCCAACAAATTCTCAAGGTGTGTTTTTATTTCCATTTTTGAACTTTTCTTTCAGTTAACAAAAATATTAATCGTTGGTAATCACTTGATGATTTGTCTCCAGATTTTCAAGATCAACGGCAACCTGAATGATTTTGTGTAGTTTTATTTGATTTTTATTACATTTATCAGAATTGATTTTTCAGATACGTGGAATTTCAACGCGACAATATTTCATTAATTTATGAAGTGTGAGAAATGCCATTTTGAAGTTCATATGTCCTAATTTTTGCGTTTTAAAAAGTTGATAACATGATTTAATGAATGATTTTTTGTTATATTGTGTAACTAAATAGATCTCGGGTAATTCAACATCTTAACTTGTTTAAAGCTGTTTAAGGTTTTGGTCCTAGTGAATATCAAATTGGCATTTCTTTCACATCATCAAGATTTTCATATTTATTCCAGATATTTGATTTCCTGAGAAATTTTATTATTAATTTATCAAACTGCCTCAACGATTTATCAATGCAAACTTTTTGAGAATTAACAATTGTCTTCTCTTTCATATTGTTGTTTGAAAACGTCATATTGTACTTTATGTTTATCTGTTTGAATATTATTGTCGCTCTTTTTTCTGTGATTTTCTGATGCTGTTTTTGTTTTATATCGTCTTTTTCATTTCTCCATCCCTTTTATTTCTGTTCATTTGCCCATTGTGAAACATTTTCCATCGATGTATCCAGCGATCATGTGGTTCGATTCTTGGCATACCCTCCCCATTTCCCCCTCAACACATTTTACATTTTTCAATGCCTAATTGATTTTGTGTTGTTTTCCCCCCTTTAACCCATCCTTTCCCTACTTGACCCAATCTGTGCTATTTCTTCTCTACTATTTTCCATCAATTAAAAAAAAATCTCAATAACTTTTCTAAATGCTGACTGGCTTTTCTTTGCTTCCCATATTTCTCCTTCCTCTTCTTCTTCTTCTTCTTCTTCCTTTTCTTTTTTAAAATGTTCTTTTTCTTCTTCTTCTTCTTTCTGTTTCTTCTTCTTCTTCTTCTTCTTCTTCTTCTTTCTTTCTTCTTCTTCTTCTTCTTCTTCTTCTTCTTCTTCTTCCTTCTCTTCTCTTCTTTCTTCTTCTTCTTCTTCTTCTTCTTCTTCTTCTTCTTCTTCTTCTTCTTCCTTCTTTCCCTTCCTTCCTCTCCTTCCTTCCTTCCTTCCTCTTCCTTCTTTTCTACCCAAACTTTTACCCTAATCTAACCAAGAAATATGGCGAGGAGCCCAAGCGCCATCAAACAGGTTCTCCTCGATTGGACAAAGGCCATGACGAAAGGATATCCGGTAAAACAACTAGTAGATTGGCATTGATGGGGGCATTGGCCGGAAATAGATCTCGTGCATGGCGGGATTTGCCATAGAATTAGATGTTATAAATCTCACCATATTTAACAACTAGCATGCTTTTCCTTCAAGTGCTTTCTCTCTCTCTCTCTCTCTCTCTCTCTCTCTCTCTCTCTCTCTCTCTCTCTCTCCTCTCTCTCCTCTCTCTCTCTCTCTCTCTCTCTCTCCTCTCCTCTCTCTCTCTACTCTTCTCTCTCTCTCTCTCTCTCTCTCTCTCTCTCTCTCTCTCTCTCTCTCTCATTTATTTAGTAACTTCCTCAATCCTTTTCACCATTTGGCACTATTACAGCCCCATTTTATCTTTTGATAAAATTTTGTTATTCCCCATATGGATATATGAGAAAACCAATATTGCTCAATCCACATGCAATGACTTTACATTTAAACGTATATAAATATTTAATTTAAGCTTTCAAAAATCAATCTCGTCAATTTTCCACAATCTTCAATATATTTTCTTTTGTTTTCGCAATATCCTAAGCCTGAGAATTGTTGAGATTACGATTCAATCCATCCTAAAAGACATAGGCCTACTTAAATTGACACTTCTAATACCAACTGCCCCACTCTCCTCTTTGTGTCCTTTATCCAGCATGTCATATGGTCGAAATCGTAGCATGGCATGGGTATCTTATTATAATATATTATACAAGGTGTCTATTGGTATCTTAGTGTATTACATATAGAATGCGCTTAAGGTTTTTGAGTGATTTAAACTTATACAACTAAGGGGAAACTTACTTAACATAGAATTCTCGTCCTCAGAAGCTTAAAAAATTAAGAATTTTCATGACATCAATTTTACTCTTGATTTATCATTTAATGCAATCTTATAACAGTTAAAAAGAAAATAAGAATCCGAATGGACAACAAGCTAAATTTTTTATGGGTTGATTCTAAAAATTCAAAGAGATGTTAATACAATTAGGAAAGTAATCCAAGTGGACGTTATGAGTAATAAATCTTGCTTAACTAAGAAAACAAATATGCATGCGATGGGACTCGATCCTTCAATCTTCCATACACAGTGCAATACCTGTTTCACTCAATAATCCTGCAACCCACCCCCTCCCCTTACAGAGAAAGAACTTTGTTTGAAAGCAAGCAAAACAATTACTACTGAACGCAACTAAGCTGCACATTGCAACTTTGTCAAAATATGCTGGAACAAAAGAAACTCTGTTTTCATTTTTATTTACTTTAATTCACAAGCACCAGACAAGCTTTTTTATAAATTGCTTTTACTTTGATGTGCTTTCCAAGATCAGATTATATTTTTTTCCATCCATAGCACTTATGTATCGCTCAAAAGTTTGAGGGATGCACTCTGTAAAATCCCTGGCTTCATTGCTAGATTTTAAAAAAAAATGTTCCTGTGTGTTGAGCGCCAGATTTATATCAAGATATTACTTTTTTGAAAAATGCTTGTTGAAAATTCTACTCTTACTTCTTCATAGCTTTTTGCAAGAGGCATTTTATATGCTTTGAATTTTTACAGCATTGTAGTTGACACTAAAGAGTGTTGTATTTTGAATTGTTCCATTGCTGTGATATTTCTTATTGTGGTTTAGGTGATTTGATAACAATCTTTTGGGAGCGTTTTGTGTTATAAATGAAATAAATGATATTTGAATGATTGCATTACAGTCTATTCTAGAGGGAAAAAGATTGCGCGACAAAACAATGCAAAGTATTCTATCATATACAATTATTATTCCATGCTATTCTGTTTACTTCAATTACTTTGTTATTACAATGGCCATTTCAGCTCAAGTGATATCAAGTTCAAAGTTTATTCAATCTTAGGTTTTCGCCAATATTATCAAGGAGGCATCTTTTCACCAATTTATTTTTTCATAAGTCAAAAGTCGTTTATTTACTCTTTGTTTTTTCTGTTGTAATAATGATATCAAGTTCGATAAGTTAATTATATATATAAAATGTAATTAGGTGTGATTGAGTAAATTAACACAATTTTGATGACAACTCATCCCCCTTTCTCATTCTTTGAGTCGCTCATCGAGTCGTATATTATTAAAAGTAAGAGGTTTTAAAACTTGTACAGTAACTCGCAAAGAAGGAAGACATATTCTTAATATATTTGCTGGAAAATATTTATACTCATATATATGTCTTCCGTCCCTGATGGTTCTTATTGGTGGTTGTATATTATTACATATTTTACTGTTTCGTGTATTGGGTGAAGCTAGAAATGGTGGTGGTATTTGGATAACTCATTGATGTTCAAACAATCTAAATCTATGTCGGAAAGTAAATATTAACCATTTAGCTATTCAAGTTCTTGCAGGAAATATATTTCTTAATATACGAATTAATCACATTGTGTTAAAATTGGAAATAAATATAGAGAAGACTATTATTGCTGTAATGCAAAACTGCCAACTTTTACCAAGAGAACCTCGTGGAACTACTTTGAAAAAAACAACGTTAAGTACAGAACTAAATAAATACATTTTATTCTTTGAAACTATATATAAAAATGAATTTGGCACTATAGTGTACACATAATAGGCCTTAAAGCGTAATATAATCTTAAAGGGAACAAACACATTGTTAATTTATATAGTGGTTATATAGTTTATATAATGTCTACTGTGTTTTCGATTTGAGAGCTGGTCTGTTTTGTTTCTTTGGGGTTTTTTTCTCTCAAAATAATGGACAATAATGTTTTTTTTCAAGTCGGTCAAATGTCACACGTTTTATTGTTATATAGCCTATTCTTACCATGATAATAAGAAGAATAGTTTTCTTCTTGTTCCCACTTTGTGCGAGAAAGTAGCAGAGTTGAGTGTAAAAATAAAACGTCCATAATTAGGAAATTGATTTTATTCTATTAATTTTATTGATAAAAATAGAATTTCATAACAACAAGAAATGTGTTTATTTGTTTAATTTTTAAAAAAATCATTTCTTTGTTGTTGGGGACGTTTCTTTAATGTGTAGTATTTAGTTTTAATGGCATACTAATTGAATTGACAATAATTGAAACTAACTTAGCGCTTATTTGAATTAGTTGTGTTATAGTAAATACTGGTATAGATTAGGTGTTATTTATAGTTAAGACCTGAGGTAATGGCCTGATATGATATATCAGAAGTTGTGCGCTAGTTAATAAAACACTGATTTGTGTTTCTCTTGTCCTTCTTTCTATCTCTATTTTATTTTTGAGAAGAAGAAGAAGAAGAAGAAGAAGAAGAAGAAGAAGAAGAAGAAGAAGAAGAAGAAGAAGAAGAAGAAGAAGAAGAAGAAGAAGAAGAAGAAGAAGAAGAAGCTATTGACGTTAACTAGAAAATACATATTGTAAACTCAACTATAAATGAGCAGATAAAAAGATAAAAGTCCTGATGACCCAAATCGTTATGATCTCACCATTGTTGTAATGGAAAAATGTACTCGCTAATCAAAGCATAATATTTTCTATTAAGTTAATATTTAACCAAGCCCAAAACTTCGTTCGGTAAAAAGACTTGTAAATATATAGCAAGTTGGCCATGATCCACGTTTATCCAGGGTATTTAAGGCTTGTCATGTTTAGTAAAATAAAAGCATTATACTATGTTTTTTTTAATGTGCTAGAAATGATTATAGTTGGCACCTCTGTATTTTCATATTACGCTGCTGTCTGATTTTCAGAGTCTGGCTGGCATGAGCATGGCTTATCTACAAATGGATTTATCTGCTATTTTGATCTTATTTCATTTTTCTGCTATTTGATGTGTTTTACACATTATATTTTACATGGATGTTAGTATTAATAATTAGGCGTGTTTTTACTATCAGTGGCTGAACAACACTAATATCTAAATCGAATTTCATGCAAATACTATCTTTTCCCGCCCAAAAAAAAATTCAGCCAAAATTTTATAAGAGACAAAATATATTCATAAAAACGTATTCAATCAATTTAACTAGTGTTGATCATCCACTGAAAAAATGAATGTTTAATAATATTATGAAATGAAAATTTTGAAATTGACATTTATTTTGTTTGAGATAGGCGAATTAGATTAGTACTCTGGATGTCTAACATACTCTTTGGTGTGGCAGATTAACCCAGTTTTTGGGGTTTGCGCATGCGCATTTGAATAGTCACAAGTTCTTCAGTTGAAAAAAATTGAAATTATCAAATTATTCTTATTGTGTTATATTGTAGAAAAGATAAACTTTAGTAAAATGTATCCACAATATTAGGAGAACACTAAATCCAATAGCATCAGAATCTAATAAAGCAATATATAATCAGACTTATTCTCTAACACGTTAATCAAATAAAAATATTTTAAAATTTTGAATTAAGGAAAGTCGCTTACAATTTTTTACAATGACTTGTAGAGAACAAAAGTAAAACAAACAATTATAAATGTAAGTAAAGAAGTTTTGTTATGTGTTTTGTTTTTGTTTTGTCTTTTTTGTGTTGGATTAAAAAAAAAGATTGTATATTTATAGTATGATTTAGTGATTATCATTAGAATTTATTAAAAGCCGTATCATATTCAAAATTGTCATACTACCATCTTTTATTTTATCAATACATTTTAAAAAATGAGATAACTTCCATCTCAAAACGCTCATCCTTACAAACAGCCACACAGCCAACAGCCAACAATCACCACACCTCACTGACATCATTTATTTCTTACACTTTCAGTTTTAATTAATTTCTTTACATCTAAAAGTACATTGAGCTAAAAGTTTCCGCTTTTGGGAGTTAATAGACAATAGCAATTTGATGCTACCGGTTGGACATGACGTTAGGATTTCGCCAGATATTCTTCAGCAGATATTTCAATGTTCTTATAGGGCCGAAAGCCGCACAAACGCATGTGTTTTATTGAATAAAATAAATACAATTACATAAAGTGAACTATCCCAGAACTTCCATATTTCACTTTAACTTTAACTTTGGACAACATGGGTGATTTCTGTAGACATCAGACATCTTGTTTGATGGATTAATTGTATTCCTTCAAGGAATACCTGGACGACGAGTCCAAATGGTGCCTGTGCGAAGGGGCGTATTTGTCTTTTAAACTTTAAAATGACTTCTTGGCATCTGGTTCACTCCAACCCGATACCAGTTTGACTGGTCGTGTCACATAGATCCACAACTCCAAACATTATCCCTATCACGATTATCGACCTTCTTTTCAAGCTCATTAATCCATAACTTCCATCTCTGACCCATTTCCCAGAATGTGGAAATAACCAACTTCTCCTCCTCCTGGAACACTGGCATGGCCTTCTGTGCCCTCATCCATCACTTCTACCCTGATGCCTTCGACTTCGCTGGCCTCAATCCCAAGGCAAGGCGATTCAACTTTACCCTCGCTTTTGACACGGCAGAGTAAGTCTCAATGCATATGTCTCTCGTAAATGCGGAATACCCTGAAATAACCTTTTATATAGCGTGATTTCCACGAATCTTGTTCAGCGCGCGGTAGCCAATAGGGATTCAAGCTAACAACAATACTTAACTGGTAGGAAGAGACGCACCATCTATTTGTTGTGCTATTACGATACAATGTTTTCCAAAAAAGGCAACGCCTTTTCCAGGCAAGTGCTCATTTTACACCTGAGTGCGATGAAGCTGTGTGAGTAACTCGTTTTTCCGATGCTTCAACATTGGGCCATCTATGTCTAGATTCGAACAAGGAATCTACCGTTCCGATAGAGAGTGCCATATAACAAGATCGCAAAGTCACACTGATCATGTAACATTTATTTAAGTATCTACCATAAAACTAAATCTTTGCACATTCTTTTTCTTTGACGTTTTGTAAATATCTATTTATTTATAAAAAGAATGCCATTATTTTAAACCATAGAAACAACACATCCGTACTCTGGAAAAAATAATACTCTAAAAAATTTTGACCTGAAAACACGTTCTTCGAATATCGATTGGTTGAAATCCCCATCGCAAAGTCCCAGGTTTGAGAGGGTTATTTTTTTTCAAATTGAGGGTCATTTTAATCGATTGATATCTGAAGGACGAGTTTCCTGGCCAAAATTTCACGTATAAGTTTTTAAGCGTGCGCCAGAATAGTAACAATAACTTATTGTTTTGTCTAAATTAAAAGGGGACAGCGTGGTTCAGGTCTTTGTTTCTTACCCGAAATGTACTGGGTTGGATTACCCGCTGCGCTGTGGGGCCTTGAGCAAGTCACCTCGCCCTAGCTCAATTTGCGGCGATGCATTGCGGCTGACGCCTGGGTTATTTCAGTCTTCCTTTTGAATAGAACTTGGAGATAAATTTCCTCCATGGGATGAATAAAGGGGAATTTTATTGTTATTTTTATTTTTTAAATTCCTCTATCTTCAGACAAAAAGCAGACATCGCTCCATTGCTAGACGTGGATGACATGGTCAAGATGAAGAACCCTGACTGGAAATGTGTGTTTACCTACGTCCAAAGCATCTACAGGCATCTCAGGGACCACGAGAGGAACAAGGTCTTGCCCTGCCCTGTTGGATCGTCTGAACAATAACTGTCGTCAAAATTGGTGTCGCCAGAAATGACATATATATCATGAGTTTACTATGGTTCAGGCATTAAATGAGATTTGAGAGTATAAAAAGCATAACAATTCAATCGACAGTATGTTTTATCAAGATATTTGTTTGTAAAAACTCGCCCCATTTCTTGTTTAAGCTGCCATCTTCTCCTTCAATAGAAAACAAATCAAAGAATTGAGTAAATAGATGGACAACTATGAGCAAGATCGTTTTATCTTCATAAGATTTAGTCCTCCTTTTAGCTTAAAAGCGGATTTATACTGATTTCTAATAAATAATTCAGAACTTGTGTTGGTTAACACAGCCATTGTTTTTATACTTCTTTATGTTGCAGAAGAGATATTTAAAATTTTAAAAACTAAGCATAATATCATGTTAAGTTTTTATTTTCATATAATAATTTTACAATAAATATAAGAAATAATGTCCTCATATTGGGGTTTATGGCCTTTTAAATTCGTATTCTCTCTTTTTAAAAAAAACAAACTTTAATAGTATTGCTTTGGAAGAACTAGGTGCCATTTATAAAAATTGTCTTCCAGATTGTATTGCTGTTTTAGTTGAAATTGACCTGGATAAGAACGTTTAATCAACTTTCTGTTATCTTCATGAAGAAAATTCATGCAAGTACGTATAACATATTTATAGAGAGTATGTAAATTAGATTGAATGTTTTTAGGAAGTCAGTGTTGCGGAAATGGCAAGAAATACTGAGCTATATCATTGTCACTTGTGCTTTATCGATATAACTACTTGGTACACCAAATATGTTATCCAATATGATTCCTTAATAATTTTAATTAGTAGATATTTGACAAAGGAACAATCCCTATGTTAGGGACCTTGAAGAGTTAGAATCTATTAAAAGATAATATATATTTAACAACACATTTTGACACTTTGAAAAGATAACCCAAAGTTCTTTAGCTCTTCACTGTGGTGTCCGCACACACATAATTTACAAACGATCGCCTCTTTTGGCGTATAATCCATTCAAATCTTCACGTTAGAACTACTACTTACAAGAAACTGTCTTATTATTTTTTTAAAAGATGAGTTTTAATGGTAAGTTTGGAGTCAAAGAATAACCTTCATTTAACCAAATTTAAAACCACAATCTGTAGCAGATGAATCTGAAATAGAATCCAATACTCTAACCCACAGTAGGTGATAAATTGTGCACAGGTCACATTGAGAAGATAAGTCATTAAATAACATTGGTGTATTCTTCATTTCAAAGCTATATTAAAAAAGAAATAAATGGAAACTATTCATAAATAAATAAATAAATATATATATATATATATATATATATATATATATATATATATATATATATATATATATATATGTATATATATGAAAAAATAGTTAATGGCTTCTTTTTCCTTTGATTCTGAATAAAGGGTCTTGAAATGAATTGACCCATCCATAAACCAGTATCTCACTGTATATTTTGTAAATCTTCTCTGTTCTATATTATTATAATGCGTAATCCAACAATATTTGATTGGTTTCAAATATCGAGTATAGAAGTGAGTTCTACACTTTTGCTGTGATTTTATCGACGTTACTAAATGTATAGATGTGAGTCAAGCATGCCTCGCTCACAACTTGTTTCTGTTAATTTGTAAAGTTTATTTTTAAAACTACTCATAATCTCAAACTATTACTTGCTGCTGAAGGTGCCTTTAAGTATCCTTTTTTATACTTTATACTCTCTACCTATGTATATACATTGGAAAACAAATATAATTTAGAAAAAAAATGAATTTAAACTATTTTTACATGTTATTGTTCTATTAATAAAGGATTAAAAAGGCTGTGAAAAAAATAAGATATCCTAATCATCGGTATCAAGTTGTATGTTGTTTGGTGTGCATTTGATATTTCGACTGTTTGAAATATCAAATATGAAACAGTTAAATGAACGTCATGTTCTGAACTAAAAATAAGGTATTGTATCTGTATTTAGGTATCAGGTGTGGTATTGGACAGTTATAAGATATTGTTTTCATTACCTGCATGAACGCCCGTATTTGGAGTATTGTCAGTTCGAACCCTTGCCTGTGGACGCTTTCAAACACCTTCTTTACATCAATGGATCACGCAATATGGTGTGTCTGGGTGGGGATCCTGACCTCCCATAGTGGGCAGGGAGGTACACACTGTCTTCTATCCCGTTATATCTGTTTTCCAACATGCTTTCTGTCTTTGTCTTGGAATGAGATTACTTGGTTTTGTCCTGGCACTGGCGGGATCCTAGCTGGGAGGGAAACAGTCAAATGCATAGTTATTGTTTTGGGAGATGATATTTTTTTTCCTTGTAAATCATCTCTCTGTTATGTATTATTATTTTTATTTTGAATGTATAATGTAAGCATTTGAGTGTGTTCCTCTTTGTTGGATTTTGTGCTTGTGTCTGGATGAGACTTGTAGGTGATTTCAAACTAATTACATTGGTGGTATGCTCTTGGAATCTACATCTGATCCCTATTTGTTCTCAGTTCCCCTTTGTCTTACTTTTTCTTGGGTGCTTTAATTGTAATTCTAGAACTTTTTACTATACCATTTTCTTCCTTTTTACTGGCGCTGATATAACTTAAATGTGTTGCAAGCGCCGTAAAACCCTTAAAAACAACAAAACAAACAATTTGGTGTGTATCAACTTCAGAGACATTGGGCGTAAATCCACGAGATGATCTTCCATTGCAGTGTTCTGAAAAGGCAAACATATATTCTAAGCTGAAAAAAAAATATAAGTACGCTTGCAGTTTTTGACAAATTTTTATCAACATATGAACAAAAGCTGTTATCAAAAACTTAAACTTACATTTAACGTTAAATTGATGGATTAAATATGACGTATTTGGCTATGCAAATGGAATGTCAAGACTTGCATTGAATTTATCAAATGTTGAATATACCAGTCTATCTTATATTAGCAACACGCCTTCTATTGACGATTATCTCTGGCGCTTAAGTGGCCCATATGTGTTGCACGTGTCGTTAAACCTCTAAAAAAATAAACAAACAAACAAACCAAACAACAAAGATTATTTGACTGTCATTTAAAACAAAAACAAGAAGTTGACTTTCTTGTGACTTTAATTCTCTGATATAATATTATATGTTGAGCTTTAATTCAGTTGTATAGTTACAGAATATATTATACTTCACTTGTTGATGAGCTTTAAACTTTACTGTAATTCTATTGCATGTTTGTTATTTAATAAGACATTTTTTTATTATTTCTGTGATGAGTTCTTATCTAGAATTTGTTGTCATTTTGTTTCTGTCATAACATTTCAAACTGGGCAGTAGAGAAATTTATTTATTGTGATTTACTTTATATCTAATTGCTTTATTATATATTACAGTATCAAAGACGGAGTGTATGTAATCTAATTATGTTTATGTTAATAGAGAAAGATGCACCCGCTCTTAGCTTTGCTAAACATCAATAAAATGATATGTTGGCGATATATGTATGTGTTGGGTGATTATTTTATCCGATATATTTAAAAGAATTTGGCTTTCTCTTCTTCGTCTTATTAGTATTGCCATCCTCATTCATCTTCTTCTACTTTCTGGGTGGGGTCTTTTTAACTTGAGCTTTTTATATAGGGCAATATCCACCAAAAGTGCTCAAAGCGCTTTACAAAAGGGCCCCTACCCAACAGCAACACGTAACATGTAGAACGAGACATGACGCCTGTTAGACGATATTACATTTTTTTCGGACAGATCCTCATTTTACACCCTGAGTACGGCGAGAGAATGTGAGTAAAGAGGCTTTTCCAAGGTTTCAACCATTCAACTTGGAATCTATATCTGTACACTTTTTCAACAATTTCCCCTTGTCTTACTTTTCCCCCAAGTCCTTTTACTTGTACATCTAGAATGTTTTTACACTCCAATTTTCTCCCTTTGTACTGGCGCTGGTATGACTTAAATGTATTGCAAGCGACCTAAATCTATTAAAAACAGGAACAAACAACAAACAGTCTGAAATTGTTATTATGTCCCCGTGAAATTGATACTCCAATTTTTATGTTGTTAATATCACTAGAATTAGAAAAACTAATAGATGCTTACAATTCACGAATTGAAAATTGATTAACAAAAGTAAAGCCGGTTAACCCACTCCTTACCAATTATTTTCAAAATTCTCCCCAAAACTTTATACCCACCCAAGGCTAAAAATGCCCTTTCTTACTCAAACTGAAAGTAAGGACATTTTATATGTAATATTTGTCAGCAGTATCTAGTTTTTATTAACTATTTTTCACGCCCTACCGTCGCCTAGGCATTCCATGAAGGAATATAGATAATTTATCCAACAAGATGTCTGATATTAACAGGAATCTCCCATGTTGTCCAAAGTATAGCTATAACGATAACAAAACGTATTCTTTAAATTGTGTAATGTACAAACGAATTCAGAATAGTTAGTTCCAACATATTGTCATAACTGATATGACGATTTTCCAATGGTTGGTAAGGAGAGGGTTAATCTAAATTAAGTTTCGAATTGGCTTCAACAGTCATGACGTCACTTCCCTCGTAATGACGCATAATAACTTAGGTCCTGGGTTCGAGCCTCGCTCGGCGCATAGTTGAGTCCTTGGAAAAGACTCTTTACTCACATTCTCCCACTGTACTCGGGTGTAAACTGAGGGCCTGGCCGTTAACAGCGTTGTCTTTGTCCGAAGAATTGTATCGCCTAACAGGCGGCATGTCCCGTCCTACATGTTAAATGTTGCTCTTGACCAGGGACCCCTTGTAGAGCGCTTTGAGCACATTTAGTGGATATTGCGCTATATAAAAGCTCATTTTAAAAATTGTTTTAAAGCTCGCTTCAAGGATACATTGCTATTGAATCTATCCTATCAGAATTGAGCCTACCCTCGTTGTTTTCTTCTACTTTATTTCTAAGATGCGAGATAGCTTGATTAAAACTCTTTTAACTCTCCTATGATCATCTTTTTTTTACTTTGGCTACTACTTCGCTATATTGTTTGGCTAATGTTTTGTTTGTTTTTTAAGGGTTTTACGGCGCTTGCAACACGTTCAGGTCATATCAGCGCCAGTAAAAAGGAAGAAAATGGGATTGTAAAAAGTTTTAGAATTACAATTAAAGCATCCAAGAATAAGGCAAAGGAGAATTGGTTCAAATTATAGGCAACAGTTTTAGATTCCAAGAGCACACTGTCAGTGTACTTAGTTTGAGATCACCTAAAAGTCTCATCCAGACACGAGCACATGTCACCACTAAGAGGAATACACTCAAATGTTTACAAATCATATAATACACAAACTAAACACAATACAGTGCATAACAGAGAGATGATTTACAAGGAAAAAAAATATCATTTCCCAAAACTAACTATACATTTGACTATTTTCCTCCCAGCCAGGGTATCCGGCCAGGGCCAGGACAAAACCAAGTAATCTCATTCGGAGACATAGACAGAAAGCATGTTGGAAAACAGACATAGAGGGATAGAAGACACAGTATGTACCCCCCTTCCCACAATGGGAGGTCAGGAACTCCGCCCAGTTGTTTAACTAAAATTCTCATAAACGATAAAGGTCAAAAATCACATCCTTCTGGACTGTTCTACACGACATAATCATTTAATTCCCACTTATACATAAATCAATTCTGAGAAATTAACACCTTTCCCAACTACACATGGAGAAAAGAATGCAAGGCATGCCATATCGTTTTCTAATTAGCGATGATAGTTCAGTGGGATGAGGCGCAACATTACATCAATTATCCACTCATTGCATCTGCGTTTTTTTTTTCAAACGGCCGAGAATCAGCCAATCAATTGGTGTAGCTAAGGTGATCAGTCACGTGGCATAGCAATTCGTCAATGAGTGACGTCATTTATACAAACATGGCGTGAGGTTGTACGATGTTCTACGATGATCATGTCCCATTCATGCTACACACCCACACCCATTCAACTACCTACACATAAGTACACACACACACACACACACACACACACACACACACACATTCATATATGAATACATAATACATACACAAACACACACATACACACGCAAATCCCCACAAATACACTCGTCCAAACATTTGCACACACAGACAGCCAATCCCGTCTAATTTTGCAAATACCTATCGCTCTAACGAGCCTTAATTTACCGATTTACCTAGCTGACCTACTTCTCTGTAAATCCATACATTATTTTATCTATTAGATTTGTTTTTAAAGCCTTTGCGAGGCTGCATCTTTGTGATAGATATCACGGAAATTTAATCAACTGCTCAGTAAATCTATATACTATAAATAAATAATTATATGAATAAACAGATAGGAAAAAGAATTATAAATAAAAGAAAACAGAAAAATAAATAAAATAATTAATTAAAATAAATGAAAAGATGTAAAGTTGTCAGTGGTTAATAGTGTTTACGTTTTTAAATATATATATATTTTTTTGGCATGGTTTCTTTTTTATTTTTATCTAAACGGTCTATTTATCTAAATTTATTGAGTAGTGATAACGTCATTTTTCAGGTTGAGATTTTTTTCCCTTTAAAGGAGACGTTTGATCCTCTTAACCCTATCAATCACTCACCAGAGAAGTTGTGCAATCAGTAAATTTCTCTTGGCATTTACAACTTAATTCTGATGAAAAACTGAAAAAAGATAAGAATGAATCAGTGCTATGCAAAGCAGAAATCTCATCCTAAATAAATTGGCCTGCCTCGTCTCGCGATCAAACCCTAGGCCTTCGGATTGTCGGCCAGATGTGCTCCCATCATTACGCCATATAATATCGAAGTTGCCAAGCAGTTGAAAAGATTCATTGCTCATATTCTTCACAAGGGTACACGTTCTTCCTCGTTGACCATTCTGGCATTATTATCTTAAAAATTTTTAAGAGAAAAAGCAGGGAATAGGCATGGATGGTCTAAGATAAAATATCTGAAAAGCTGTGTCTATGACCCAGTTTAACCGTCGTACTCAGGAAGTACGCCATGAAAAGAAAAATTGGCGAAATCCAAGCTTTGAGAGTTTTGCCAATATATAGGCATTGGTCTAAGATAAAATATCTGAAAAGCTGTGTCTATGACCCAGTTTAACCGTCGTACTCAGGAAGTACGCCATGAAAAGAAAAATTGGCGAAATCCAAGGTTTGAGAGTTTTTTTGCCAATATATGAGGGTCATTTAAATCGAACGAAGGCTAATTGAAGGGCGAGTTTTCTGGCCAAATTTTTAAGTACCTGTTTTATTAGTGTACTGAAGTTACTGGTTAACTACAACCAGACAAAACAATATGAAAATACAAGGTGCAAGAAATTGTCCATAGCAGAATTAATAAACACGTCTTTTCATACCTCTCTCTTTGAATTACGTAGTGTAAATGTTGCTGCTCGAAGCTCGAAGAAATAAATAATAACGTGAAGTTGAATGTAAGCTTCAATTTAATTACAAAAACAGATCTGTTTTTGTAATTAAATTGAAGCTTACATTCAACTCCACGTTATTATTTATTTGAATTACGTAGGACAACATGTATTCCGTGGTATCTATTTTAACTTTCGCGTATTCTGCTGATTTATAAATATCGACGCTTGCGGATTAACTTCATAATATCTTGACAAATTCACTGTACGTAGCCTATACGGCAAGATTGTTCTTTGTAACATTCAACATAAAAGAAAACAAAACTAATTATGTATTTTGAAAAAAAAACTATTGTGTGATTTTTTTTTCGTCTTTTCCCCTTGGTTAAATAATTAATAACATTAAAAATGAGAGCCTACACAAAAATAAAGAATCAATGTCTACCTATTTAAAGTGTCGAAAAAGTGTCAACACAGTATCAACTCGAATCTTTTAGAACCTATTTTAGCAATTCTGTTAGTGCTAGACAGCGTTTTATATTGTTTTTCATTATCTGGTCCCAATAAACTGATGAACTAAATCTTTCTAAATCTGGATACAACAAGGTCAGACATAAAAGTCAAGGACAAGGCTCTGTTAACAACAGTGTAATTATTATAATACGATTAATATTCATAGAGATATGACGTCAATGCAGAGAGCTACCATAAATCAACCTCTTAAAGGCTAGGCTGACTTCCTCTCAAATCACTACATTTGTCTGATTTTAGCCGTACACCTTATAGTTTTCACAAATATAGGAATTACGTAACAAACAGAACAAAAGAAATGAACAAAAAAATATTTAAAGGGCTATGTGGCCGAGGGGATAAGAGACTGCTCCGCCGGGAAACCTAGCTATCTTGTGGTATAACCCTTGCCTTCAAATCGGAAGGGGGTCCTGGGTTCGAGTCCCACTGTGAGCGGCGCATAGTTGAGTCCTTGGAAACGACTCTTTATTCACATTCTCCAACTGTACCCATGTGAAAAATGATACGTTAACAGCGTTGTCTCTGTTGAAAAAAAAGAATTTCACCTAACAGCGTTATGTCTTGTCATAAATGGTGAGTGTTGCTGTTGACTAGGGACCCATTGTTAAGCGCTTTGAGCACGTTTAGTGGATACATTGCGCTATATAAATGCTCAAGTTTTTTTGTTTGTTTGTTTTGTTTTATTTTAATTTCGAGCCCAGTTGTCACCATATATTTTAGGTGTTCTTTTAATTGAGCAAGATAGTTTGCCCCGACGTAAACATCTATGCAGGTCCGACATCCGAACCCACTTATGGGCCTAGCTTAACATTGTTTTAAAGGACAGTATTTTATGTCATTTTTTTTTTTTACATTTCCATCAGAACAATGAGCCCATAAGGAATTGGGATATAAATATCTGCAAATATGTGTCCACCCCATAGCCCTACTATAATACTCTTTTAGTACGCCATGGTCCGCCCCAATTTCTCACATGCGGTTCTGCATTGTATCTGACGATTTGGGGTAGTTTTTTTTTTTTTTTTAATTGAGCTTTTATATAGAGAAATATCCACTAAACGTGCTCAAAGCGCTTTACAAGGGGTCCCTGGCCAAAAACAACTCTTAACATGTAGGACTGGACATGATATCTGTTAGATGATATTACAATTTTTCGGACAGAGACAACGCTGTAAACGGTCAGATACCTATTTTACACCTCAGTACGATTAGAGAATATGAGTAATGAGCCTTCTCCAAGGACTCAACTATGCGCCGAGCGAGGCTCGAACCCAGGACCTTCCGATCCGAAAGCGAGTGCCATACCACTAGACCACATAGCCGCACTCATATTTCGATCTTTTGTCTTCGAAATAAACCCTACAGACTGTTTTTATCAAAGGACGTCTGAAAGGGAGTTATTTTACACAATTTTTTAAATCACTTTACCATTGGTGCGACTAAGGCTTGCGTGTGTCGTCGCATTCTTATTTACAGGAAACGAGTCGAATTTTAAATGCTCGCTTAAAACTTGTCTGCTTTGACTTAAGATATTTTGTGCTTCATTCTTGCGTGGCCAATGTACACTCAATTAAGCGCTGTTTCTTTTGGATTCGAGGTGCCCTAGAAAAATATAACCATCATTCATAATTATTATGATCAATGCTCTCATGATGAATATATGATCTGACGTCCATAGACCCTCGACTGGAAGAGGTTAATATTATGCATTGCCTGAACACACCGTTTCGTGAGAAAATACACATATTTGGGCATTCGACAACTGTTTATAATTTATATAATGTTTCTTCGTCGTATTTATCAGCCATTTCCATAATAAATACATACTTACTTTTTAGGCATTGTCAAAAAGTAAATTTATCACCAGAGACACAGCATGCAAGGATGAAACAGAAGATTTTTATCAAACCTCGAAGTGAAAAAGTGCACACTTTATGAGGCGATTTTTCACCCGTATTGGGAATGTTATTGGCCTGAGAGCAGAAAAGTCCTTGTTAACACGATAAACTATTTGTTTATTACATACCACATCATCAATTTGTCAGATATGACCATTTATCTGACCCGTATTTCAGTCGAGACAAAGAAGAAAGGCGGAGTTATAATCTATGGAGTAAATGATTAATTGATAATTGATTGCTGAGGCAGACATTTCTGGAACAACAAAACGGATGCATGGGCAACGAATTGAGAGCTAAATACATTTCCTTACGTCTCCTGTTTACTTTGTATTTTTGTTGTTTTTGTTTGGGTTTTTTTAGTTGTTTTTTTTTTGTTTTTGTTTTTTTTTTTTTTTTTGGTTTGTTTTTTTTTTTTTTTTTTTTTTTTTTTTTTTTTTTTTTTTTGGGGGGGGGGTGTTTTATTTGTTTCTTTTGTTTGTTTTCTTTTATAACGTATTATTTCGTAACAACCAGCCCATAGAGTTTTTTTAGCACTAGGTGTTTATAATTTGTTTATTCCACTCTCTCATTACCACTACTACTGGACCCAGGTGTGCTTTATTTGTTTGACCTGGGTCAATCCTATTTACATACAGATGTGTAACCTATGTAACCCATTTACTGACCTTGTTGGGTTTTCTGAGAATAATAGTTTGCGTTTTTGCAAAAAAAAAAAATTAAAAAAAAAATACCCCCAAAAAAAACAAACTCATAACATAACCTACCGGATATAGATAGTTTGCAATTGGCTAAGAAGCCCACAACATTGCCATCCGGAAGTAATGCGACCAAAACACAAAACTATATGTAACACACACAAACACACACACAACCCCCCCCCCCCCCCACACACACGCACACTCAAACGCGTGAGTTATGATTTTCTGTTTTTAAAATCTTGCGAAAATAAGAAATAAATGAAATTGAAACTTGCAATAACCTTTAAGGGTCTCCTCATTTTTGTCTAAAAAATTGTTTGGAAAGCATTTGATGAATTATATGGGATTTTTCTTTTTTTTTCCACTTCAAGATCATTTTCTGATCTCTATTTCCCCGTTAATTTCTTTAGGTTTTTTTTTTTAAAGACCGTTTAATTGAAGGATTTCCTCAACATTTTTGATAAATATTTCTAGTTTTGGATTTCGATACACGCTAATTTAGCGGAGTTGAGCCTGGCGGTTTATCATTTATTTTATGTATTTTGTGTGTATGGTTGCCATTCGTTTTTCTATTACAAATTAATGCTTTAAACCTGTTCACAGCCGAACTCTAGAAAATTTGTAGTTCAAAAGTCTGCTAGTAAACTTGGCCTTCAAATATCGGTCGATATAAATGACCCTTGGCAGAGGGTCTTGGCAAAACTATCAAACCTGGAGCTTCCTTCAAATTGAGAACATTTTGTATTATCTTACCAGTGTACGTCTAATAATATTTTTATTCCGACAGCTCAACATAAATTACAAAATTTACTTTTGAATCGATAAAAAATGTATTCTATTTCCGCCGCTCTACGAATCTCACTCAGAAAGCATAGCACTTTTTCTTGACAATTATCTATGTTGTTAGTGATAAAGAGGTGGATTGAAGTTGTTTATATGAACGGAGAGAAAAATAAAGTAAGCTAATGTGACTCACTTTATTTTTCTCTCTATCTTTTGGGCTCACTTAAGCAAAACTAGCTTTTGGTTTTATTTTAGTTACATGTCAACACCTTCCCTGAATCAGAAAATAGTTGAATAAACATTCGTATTGTAATGATATTTCAATTTTCTTATTTAAATTAATAATTAAATTGTGTCTTAACTAGTGATAAGGTGATTGAGCCAAACGATGAAAATCAAATTTAATATCATGTTTACATTTTACAAAATTGAGCTTTATATAGCGCAATATCCATTGAACGTGCTAAAAGCGCTTTACAAGGGGTCCCTGACCACAGCAACATTTAACATGTAGGACGGGACATGACGCCTGTTAGACGATATTATTTTTTTTTCGGACAAAGACAGCGCTGTTAACCGACAGCTACTCATTTTACACCTGACTACAGTGAGAGAATGTGAGTAAAGTGCCTTCTTCAAGGACTCAACTATGCACCAAGTGAGGCTCGAACCCAGGACCTCCCAATCTGAAAGAGAGTGTCATATCACTAAACCACATAGCCGCACATTTCGGAGCTTCTCTAATATTTTTACGAAAATACTGATTTTAGTTTTGTTTTCTTTAAAATGTTTTAGTTAAATTTGTTGGAATTTGCTCATTGTGGTTTAGATATCACCATCATGAAAGGAGTGGTCCGACGTGCACACATTTTCAGATCTGATAGACGAACACAATTAATCATTGGCTTGTTCTATTATTATTGTTATTGGCAATACTTTGTGTTGGTTTGAGAGTATTTTATCACAACATCAAAGAGTCCACAACAATTTGAGTTAGCAGACATGCAAATAAGCTCACGCTGGGTGTGTCTTACTGACTTTATTGGAAGTATGTTTTGAATTTATTTGATCTGTAGATTAAAGACATAATATTATCGAATTACAAGACAATCAATGCTAAAAAATGTTTACATCTAAAAATTTAACAAACATTACTGTCAAAATAGAGAACACGTCAAATCAATTTCGCCCCGTGTTAAACGAGACCTACACATGTAGTTTATTTCAGTGCAGATCCAGTGCGTACACTGACACCAACGAAGTTTGATGTAAAACGTGTATAGTTTGTATTATGCCCTTCGGGAAAAATCAATGTTTAGGTTTAAGACTTGAATATATTTTTAACTAAAATGTTGATAGTTGATGTTAACCTTGATACCTAAATACGTTAAGTATATGAATCATGCGCATGTAAATGTTGGAGGTTTTTAAAGCTGAATAACAAGATGAAACGAAAAACTGATCTGTTCGGGATTGTGGTCTGTAAAAAGTATTGTACAGAAATGAATATAACAGCTTCAAAGATTAACACAATCTTTAACACGGAATATTTCGGACTCAAAACCCTTCATCAGCTAACAAGAAAAATAACGGTAGATACAGTTAAAAATGGTAAAATGGTGATACAATAGCAAAGTCAAGATCGACAGTGGAAAAGTACTTACAACATACAGTTTGGATGGAAGGTGAGCCACAAAGACAGAACTAGTGCTTCAGAAACATAAGACTCAATGAATCGCGGTTATTCCACATTGTCAGTAGAATTAAACTGACAGTATGATTGTGCTGTTAACTTATGACTTTTAATCAATCGCTAGGTACTTTTTGCTAGATCCTGCAGTCCTAGATGAGCAATCAGCTATGCTTATACACAAGACGAGACGTCCTAGGGTTCAACACGAAATGAAATTTGGTCTTTTTGCTTGTGAGCCGAGTTATCTACCGACCGCCTTACGCATATCCCCGACTAATCTAAAGAAGACCTAGCCTTCAACCTCTTTGTAACAGATATATAATCAGCACACTCATAATATGTGCATTCTCCCCGTTGTGCAGAATTAAATATGACTCGAGTGACCAAAGAAATGCGACTGAGTAAATTCGAGTACAGTGGGAGAAAGTGAATGAAGAGGCTTTAACAAGGACTCAACTATCCGCCCCTCAGAACGGTACTCGAACCCTAGACATTCCCGGCCCCAGGCGAGTGTCATATCACAAGACCACATAGCAGCTAATACGACCTATCCCATCAAAACGATATCATTATGGGGATGGTTTTGATACTAAATATACAATTTATGGTCTAAAATGTGAGACTGGGATTGATATTTGATTTTGTTTATAAAATAATTTTAATATGTTATGACGTAGTCTTTGTTGTCCATAAAGGCAATTTTCTATTTGGTTTACAATGTACAATAGTAAGTTAACGATTACGATCCCAACTTACAGCGACCGACGATGGACGAGGAAGAAACGAAGATTTGTCCTAAGACACTGAGGATCTTAGAAGAAGATCTCTCAGATCTCCGTTTTCTTCCACGTTGTTCGACAATGTTGTAGGTTACGACGTAATCGTTATGGTTATAATATATTTTTTTAAGCTGACGGAAACTAAATATTCAAATATATTGTTATTTTGAATGAAAAATGAATTGACATCTGGTTTACTCCAAATATAATAATTCAGAAAAGTGAGTAGAGCAGGCACTTATGTTGGTAACAACAAGAAATGAAGTGAGTAGAAAAGTGCCAGAAGACAATAGAGAATAAATAATACCGTTTTCAGACATTTAAACCAAACAATATAACACCGTTAGGTTACGATCAGTCACATATCAGTAATACCATTGTCCCTTATGAATATTATTATTATTAGGCCAGATTCAAATTCGACCAGGTCAGCGTGTCCTTACTGCCCTATTATCAAGGATTACCTCAGGTGTGACCCCTTCCTATAATTTCATAAGGATGACCATTGGCTATTACTTTACTATTACTTCTGCTTTGCCCTACTCCAGAAAAAAACACTTATTTGAAAATTTGGCCAGAAAACTCGTCCTTCAAATATCGATCGATTTAAATTACTCTCATCTTAGCAAAAGCTCTCAAATCTGGGACTTCGCGAATTCCGAGGTTTGAGAGTTTTTAACCAAGATGATTGCCATTTAAAGCGATCGATATTTGAAGGAAGAGTTTTCTGGCCAAATTTTTAAATATGCGTTTTTTTCCAGAATGCTGCAGTGCTGAACGTCCATCTTTAAAACGAACACTCCTGTCTGTATAATCAAAATGCAGATTGCATCAGATTTCATCTGGGTTACCGATAATATTGTTGTGTCTTGTTATATATATTTTGGGTTCGATAGAAAACCTATCGCTATGTTTATCTGCACCTTTATCATCATATCATGTGACCCTTTGACTCCAAACAGTATTATGTTGCGTTGGGGCAATTTTGATGATAAAAATATACTTTATAGTCATGAAAAGTTCATGTATTTTAGTATGGTGCTTTATTATAAGGTTCTGCAGCCCATCCCTCCCCCCTCTCTTGTTTTTTTCAATGATTTCATTCTTTTATTATTATTATTATTATTATTATTATTATTATTATTATTATTATTATTATTATTATTATTATTATTATTATATTATTATTATTATTATTATTATTATTATTATTATTATTATTATTATTATTATTATTATTATTTATATTATATTATTATTATTATTATTATTATATTATTATTATTATTATTATTATTATTATTATATTACTATTATAATTACTACTACTACTACTACTACTACTACTACTACTACTACTACTACTACTACTACTACTACTACTACTACTACTACTACTGTTGCTGCTGCTGCTATTATTATTATTACTATCATTATTATTATTTTTATATTAGCTTTTAAGTCCCCCTTTTGATATGTTTTACCCCCATAAATACGATTTGGGACGTTGATTAGCATCGTGTGAGTGTAATAAAGACCCTATAATATTATCATTGCGCTATGCAAATGTTGCTGCTTGGAACCCGGAAGATGGGGCTATGATTTGTTTAGATTTACTTAAGAAAGACAATATTATGGCGTTCATTGAGAATTATATTCTTTAGTATGGCTGATAAAAAAAAAAAAAAGATATAGAGAAGACAGGAACAAAAGGCTGGCATTAGAGACAAAACAATGCTGACATCCCACCTCTGAACTCTGAATGTGTGTGTATATATTCCCTCTCTCTCTCTCCCCCCCCCCTCTCTCTCTCTCTCTCTCTCTCTCTCTCTCTCTCTGTATGTGTGTGTGTGTGTGTGTGTGTGTGTTTATGTGTGAGTTCTCTTGTCTTATCTCTCCCTTTATATTTAGGATTAAATACTGTACTTAAAAACAATTTCTGCTCAAAAAATATTTTTAATGTTTATATTAATTCAACACTTTTGGCATAGCATTAACAAAACAATTTTTTATCATTTGGACAATACAAAAGCGAGCCCTCCAGTCAACCTGGTACCATGTATGAACTGAGTAAGGAAGATTGATTTTCAAGTAAACATGATCAGATTTCGTAATCCTAATTTTATTGAAGTAATTTTGGATACGAGACTCACATTCACCACTAAAGACATTTTTTCTAGCTAAATTGTCATACACTGAGCTTAAAATCTAATCCATCATGTCCTTTTCTACCCACCCAACCCACCGAAACCCCTCACGCCCCCCCCCCCCCCCCCCGGTTTTGAGACAATGGTCACAAGTGATTCAGATTCCGTGGGTTAACATGACTCCTAATAAGTCTTAACGTCTTAACCCACAAAATTCAAAAATTGGGTTTTAACGTTTTGAGAAATGTAACAGAGAAAAATACATATTTAAAAAGATACGCATTATGGTCACATTGGTTGGGGTCTAAATCTCATCATGATTCAGCCAAAATTGTTAAATCATTTAGCTCATTTGACATATTGGAACCATTAAAAAATTTACCATGCTGATTCGTGAAATAGTGGAATGGCACTCGACTCGGCCCGGTTAGGGCCCCGGTGTTGGTGGCGCGTTATCACACTGTACTCAGGTGTAAAATGACTACCTATTTGGTTACAGGGTTTTCTCTGTCAGAGATTTAGATACAAATCTCAATTTTTATCGATATTAAAACACGTATGTTTCATCGTGAAAAGAACTGTGCTACAGGATTTTCTCTGTCAAATATTTAGATATAATCCCACTTTATTTATCGATGTTAAAACACGAATGTTTCATCGTTGAAAAAGAACTGCACTTAATCCATACATTCAGCAGGTAAAAAAAACCCCATCAACTTAACCGGGGCAGACAGCTTCCGAAATCCATTTCCGGTTGTCTGCGTTTGATAAAATCAGCGCGAGAAAGTCTTGCTGTTTGTTGGCGGTTTAGATCTAGACGATAAATTGCTTTTTGGGGGCTGCTCTGCATGTCTGTTTTGTTGGTCGTTCAGGCCCTCGGGTGTTTGGGCTTGCTTGGGCAATCTGATATACAAGCATCGTTTAAGTCGCTATTGCATAAATAATGTGCATTGTTCCCCTCCCATAAACCCTGATTATGCAATGGGTCTGAAGGTATCAGTTATTTATACCTTGAATTCAATATCTCGTTTGGAAATCAACTAGTAGCTAAATTTATTGTCAATGTCTTGTACAAACTTTGTATGTCAATCAATGTATCATGTAAATTCATTCCACGTTTAATGGACGTTGAAGATAAACTTTCACAACGCATTGCTCTTGTCTTAATGTGAAAATGTGGTCTGCAAAGGAGTCTACCTTACGAATTTCTTCTTGTTCTTGCCCGAGTAAAAAAAAAAAAATCAGCTGTTGTTTTCTGTAAAATGTTGATGATTAGATAGGAGAGGTACTCCTCTCCAGTCGCTTGCGTTGCTAAGGTCACCGTTTTTTTTAGATAATTTGATAATTGTTCCCATTTTCCATTTTTGTGGGATATTTACTGTATTCCAAACCTTTTTAGTATCTTACATATCTATTACTCAAGGAGTTGTCCACTCTCTTGGCTTGATCATTTCTGCAGTCTGTCTGTCATCTCCGGGAGCTTTTCCACTTTTCACTTCTTCAACTTGATGTCAAAAGTTTCAGCAACCTCTGGTATGTGTGATACAATGAAAGGGACGGGTGTGATGAACTTTAAAATGTGTTGCCATCTTTTTAAGTTTTCCGTCCGTGTTTTCTCATCCTCAGCTTTTAGAGGGCGACGAGTTTCCTTGTATACTGTCTTCATAATATCATTTTGCCGTGCTCCTACATATGCTTCATCTGCAAGCTTCTCAATGCAAAGTCTCCCATCTCTTCCAGCTTCTTTCTTTACGTCCTTGTCTTTTATCTTATTATAATCCTGTTTTATCTTTCTTTTTATTCTCTCTGAACGTGTACCGAGCAGTTTCCTCTTAAGGTCTCTTATTTCTTCTTCCTTTTGTATCGTATTATTTGATATACATTCTCTTTTCACAGTTTTCTTGAACTTAAGAGTTAGTGTGTCTAATGTTTCAACAATAAGTTCAACCCCATGTTACAGCATAAATCCATTAAAGAGATTATTCTCCAACTCATTGAAGATCTTTAAGGTTTTTAATAAAAATTCTCAGAGGTCATTTAATTATATCTAAAATTATTGATGTTTAGGAGTGTCTATATGTTAACACATGAGTTGTATGTGAATTGATATGAAATTGAAGTTGATAGAGAAATGAATAATATATAAATAGATAAAAAGCTATTTGTAGTTACAGGATGAACGCATCAAAAGTGATATATATATATATATTATTATATATATATATATATATATATATATATATATATAAACATTTGAAATATAATTAAGATAGTTTGACTAGTATATTTCAAATGTTTATAAATAGCTCCTTTTATACTAAAGTTGAGCACTATTATTTCCTGGTTTTTGTTTTATAATTTATATATATATATATATATATATATATATATATATATATATATATATATGTATGTATATATATATATATATATATATATATGTATATATATATATATATAAATGTATATATATATATATATAAATATATATAATATATATATATATATATATATTATATATATATATATATATATATATATATATATATAAATACATCACTCTTTGGAATAATGTTTATTATATTGAATGCAATTGTTACATAACTTCTGCATATATTATTTTAGATGGGACACAGATTCGGTTTGACCAATCTCTACGCCCAAATATTGTACTATGTTATGCAACCTTTTTTCTTGGCCACCTCTGGAAATGGTTATTCATTATAATTCAACACTGTTCGTCTTTCTTTTGTTCTCTTATTTTCATACAAGTAATCGGCGGTTCGAATCAAAGAATATTATGTGACGTCAGAAACAACAACAGTTCTGTCGCGTGTTTGTACCAGATATCCCCATCGCCATAACGCGCAACGGACACCTTTTATCTTGTAAAACACATCACATCGACAGCCAGTGACCAGGGAACATGGATGTTATAACAAAACTAGTTTATGAAAGTCGCGTATTTTGCGATCAGAGCTCGGGCGGAGGGATTGAAAGTAGTATGTCGGGCCTTATACTTCTTGACCTATTTGTTTGGCATAATATTGAACATTATATGCTCATGTGCAAAACTAACTTCATATCTGTATGCGCTAAGTTACTATTGTTTACTATGTGTTAGAGACAAAATGTTTATATCATCTAAAAGAGACTTTATTGTTTTTTAATTAAAAAAAAAAATTGAGCTTTATATAGAGCAATATCCACTAAATGTGCTCAAAGCGCTTTACAAGGGGTCCCTGGTCAATAGCAACGTTTAACATGTAGGAGGGACATGCCGCCTCTTAGTCGATATTACAATTTTTCGGACAACGACACCGCTGTTAACGGCCAGGTACTCATTTTACACCTGAGTACGTGAGAGAATGTAAGTAAAGATCCTTTTCCAAGGACTCAACTATGCGCCGGCATAGGCTCGAACCCAGGATCTTCCGATCCGAAAGCGAGTGTCATACCACTAGACCACGACATAACCGCACAAAGTAAACCACGTGCATGCTTATTTGTATTGCATGGTGTACATTTTTGTCCAAAAAAAAACTGATACTTCGACTTTGGAAATGACGCAAAGAAGAGATTATAAAGAATGTTTCAGGGAAAATTGTAAAGACTCAATTTCTTTTATTCTCGAAACAGAACCCTTTCGCACCAAGGTGCCCTGAATGAACACCGACCGCCATGTTGTCTTCCATTGTTGACGCGTTACCTGCTGTTTTAAAGCAAAAAAAGTTTATCTTGATGAAATTATTTTGTGATTAATTTTTATTTCCATAATTATACACGCAAAAACATGCCGAAACTGAGCCTCTTCTTGGCCATTTTCATGCCAAACGGCGAGTGGCAAAGCTTTTCATTGTTAGAGCGACCTGCTATTCTATTATCGCAAAGTTCAGCAACGAAAGCATTTAAGGGATGAACGGCGGACAGATTAACCCAAATAATAACGGAGCGAAGAGGCTGAGTGGTTAAGGCACTGCACTGTGACCCGGAATTCCCGGGTTCGAGCCCCCGCTTCAGGCACTTTCGTTTTTTTTCCATGGGCAAGATTATTAACCCCAAATTTGCTCACTTGGACAACATGGGTGATTCCTGTTGACATCAGACATCTTGTTTGATGAATTATCTATATTCCTTCGTGGAATGCCTAGGCAACGATATCTTATCATGTCATGGCGGAAGGGAATACTTTTTTTTTTTAACAATGGCCAATACTAATCGAACATTAGCTCAACACAAAACCAACCACTCTCTTATGCCTCTGACATCGCTGAGAAAAATAAAATTTCAAGGTGGACAGTGTTAGCATAAACTCACAATCGCTGGACTCAGAGCGAGGTCTTCTGTGAACCTCAGCATAACTAACTGAAAATAAAACTGGTGCTGGAGTGACCCCAATCTTGTTAAACACCTTTGAAATCTCCTTAAAAGACATAAAAGGGATCAACAGTTGCAAGAAAGGACTGCTTACGAGCTTTGGAACATTTTTTAAGCATGATATTTGAAGCGGCTATGTGGTCTAGTGGTATGACACTCGCTTTCGGATCGGAAGGTCCTGGGTTCGAGCGCATAGTTGAGTCCTTGGAAAAGGCTCTTTACTCACGTTCTCTCACTGTACTCAGGTGTAAAATTAGTACCTGGCCCTTAACAGCGTTGTCTTTGTCCGAAAAATTGTAATATCGCCTAACAGTCGTCATGTCTCGTCCTACATGTTAAATGTTGCTGTTGACCAGAGACCCCTTGTAAAGCGCTTTGAGCACATTTAGTGGATAATGCTCTAAATTTTAAATTATTTTTTTAGAATGCGTCTCAGGAAATGACGTATCCCCCTTGATAAATTCTATGACGTACTTGTACGAGGAGTGATTGGAAATCATGGTAGCTATACCGTAGCCATCGTTAAGTTATAGCCTGACACTGAAACCCCAAAAGACTGGCCTTTTGACGCCATTATTTGGTTTTTGCACCGCCAAGTCAGTAGTGCTCATGGAAACAAGTGGTCCCATTGGTTGAACTATTGAATACAACTCGCGATTTGTTTTCTTTTGTGGGCAAAGACTGGCATTTTGACGTCATTTTTTGGTCAGTGTCAGGCTATATAAGTTAACCTTGGCTACGGCTATACGCGGTACTGACTTTGTTGCGGCAAATTGTTCCTCTTTTTCCGAAGCAGTGAAACCCAACTTGTATTCTTTGGCTCGTGGTTAAATTTATGATTATGCATGTATGCGGACAAAAATTGACTCACATATAATACTATTTAAGATATTGCTCGATTCTGTGATATAATTTGTGTCAAATTCTATCTCTTAAAAGTAAAATGAATTGACTCAAAACAAATGTAAAGTTACTTTTGCGCATGTGTGATTACGACGAACCAAAACGCAAACATTTATTGTTTCAATCCTCAACGAGAGTTCATTGTGACAGATCTGTTACTTTTTGTACCCATGCAAAAGTCATAATATATTGTTTTTCTCCTTCCATAATCTTGTTTAGATTATGCTATACCTTAGAAGATTCTATACTAATTGTTTTCAAACTGGGGTCCGCAATCCTTGTGGGAACTTTGCAGTCGGTTTGGGAGAGGAGAGGGGAGAAAAAGGAGGGGCGAAAAGGTTAGCCAATTTTACAATTATTGATAAAAACGCATGAATAAGTAAATTCCATTCGTTTCTTTTAATATAAAGACAGAATTCTTACATAAACTGATTGCTTTTCAATGAAATCAACTTCTAAAAATAAAAAGCTACGAGTGGCATCACACACACTGCATCCACTGGTCTTTCATAGTATAGCTAATAATATGTGCCAATTTACACGATGTGTACATATTTAATGCGGTTTCTGCCATCAAGTTTTCTGATAAGTGAGAGACCATATTTCAACCTACAGAGAGTAAACGTTTCTAGATAACACATCCACTCTTTCCAACACAAATCTTGATCCTGGAGGGCATGTTTATGGTGCCTAATTAAATAACATTGACCAAACAAAAAAAATGATTTACAATTGTTTCGAGTGACACATGCATTCCTAAATCAATGGGATACGAGATAATGAGAGACGTAAGTGTGTCATTTATATTTGATAACTGACACGATGACAGAAAATCGGACATCAAAGACATGAGTGGACAAATTAGGTAAGAATGTCCATCACTACTGGACAATGTTTTGGGTAATATCAGTGGTGGTTGTGAACAGCAGTAACTACTACTACGTTACTAAAGGCAAATCGCATGGTTTGATAGCAGCGAGTAGTAATAGCAGCTACAGCATCAGCAGTAATAGTAGTGGTGGTAGTAGTAGTAGTAGTAGTAGTAGTAGTAGTAGTAGTAGTAGTAGTAGTAGTAGTAGTAGTATTAGTAGTAGTAGTAGTAGTAGCAGCAGTAGTAGTAGTAGTAGTAGTAGTAGTAGTAGTAGTAGTAGTAGTAGTAGTAGAAGCAGTAGTAGTACAAGTGGTCATTAATGCATTTTTAGCTTGAACCTTTTATTCCTATTAGAGACTACAAAAAGGGTGTTATAATATGAAATATATCACGCTTATGATCCGTTTAAATTATCTAGCATATTACAATAATTATAAAAGAATATTTCTAGCTCCGTTTTGTTGAACACAAATTTTTATTAAGGAGACTTTTTTTTTAAATGAGCTTTTATATAGAGCAATATCCACTAACTGTGCTTAAAGCGTTTAACAAAGGGTCCCTGACCAACAGCAACACGTAACATGTAGAACTAGACATGACGCCTATTAGGCGATATTAGAATTTTTCGACAGAGACAACGCTGTTGACGGCCATGTACTTATTTTACACCTGATTACGGTGAGAGAATGTGTGAGTAAAGAGTCTTCTCCATGGACTGACTATGCGCCGAGCAAGGCTCGAACCCAGGACCTACCGATCCGAAAGCGATTGTCATACCAGAGGACCACATAGCCGCACAAAAGATTTTAAGATTAATACACAATTGAATTATTATGAGTTTATTATTACAGAATGCCATATTTAGGCGACTTTTAAGATTAAGACACAATTGAATTATTATGATTTTATTATTTCAGAATACCCTATTTAGGCGACTTTTAAGATTAGGACACAATTGAATTATTATGATTTTATTATTATAGAATACCATATCCTTATAAATAACAAAATGCACTAATAAGCGTAGAGGAAGCAAAGAAAACAAGATTATAATCATTGCCATTATTTACAACACAAATGGTTGTGCTAAAATGAAGATAATATTGAGAGGGCACTTTGGTGCAAAAAGGGCTATAGATAATCACAAAACCAGTGATGCAAAACTGCTGCATTGATGTGAAAGCGGGAAGGATTTGTGACGGATCGAGATGCAATATGGGGCGGGAGAAGCAGATTTTTTTCCTTTTGATGTCAATGTCTAAATACCGTTAGTTGACAGGGAAAGAGGTCTGGTAGAAGGAGAGAACTGGTTTTGTCAAGATGACATGGAGCCAAGTCGTCAATTTTGGTCATGCAAATTGAGCGAACCAATCGCACGCACCTGAAGGGACTTCAGAAGTCTTAACCTCAGACTTAACCTTCCTCATAGATAAATCAACTTCACCGTAACTAATACGTGTGACTGAGAATTCAGCTCTTGTCCCCCCCCCCCCCCCCCCCACCCCTCTCTCTCTCTCTCTCTCTCTCTCTCTCTCTCTCTCTCTCTCTCTCTCTCTCTCTTCTCTGTATGTGTTTGTGTGTATATGTGTGTATGTAAGTGTTTGTTTCTCTCTTTTTCCCTTTTATCCTTTCCTTTTCCCATCATTTTGTCTTTCGCAGAAGGGAGCTGTCATGTGCATTCTCGTTAAGGTGTTATTTACTGCTATGAAATGCCGTGGTCTGATGCTTGGATGAGATGCTGACACGAATGCTGCATTTGTACAAGCGCATCTGGCGTATGTCTTTGGAGTGACATGGCGATCGATCAAAATCACATTAACAATGAGGCCCATGTGGAATGACTCTGGCCTTCGAACAGGGCTCGAGTTGAGTCCTTGGAAAAGGCTCTTTACTCACATTCTCCCACCGTACTCAGGTCTAAAATGAGTCCCTGGCCATTTACAGCTTTGTCTCTGTGGGAAAAAATGGAATATCGCCTAACAGGCGCCATGTCTCGTCCAACATGTTAAATATTGCTGTTGGCTAGGGATTCCTTGTAAAGCGCTTTTAGCACAATTAGTGAATATTGCAATATATAAATACTTTAGTTTAACTTCTCATTAAATTTCCAATTTCAGACTTAATCAAAGAAGATTCAGTTATGAATTCAGAGTTGGGGGATATTTTACTTCATGATACTTGAAGTAAAATGTGTCTGGTCAAACGAAAAACAGAACTCCCCAAAAAACTGTGACACAAATTAGAACGGCTTGGTATCATAGTGATTTAGAACCTCAACTTGAATTTACAGTTACAGATACTGGATTTAGGTAACGTGTTAATTCATGCTTTATTGAGGAGAATGGGCATACTTTCTTAGACTCACAAAAACTTTAACAAATCAAATTTATGGTCACTTTAACTCTAAAATCCCATCAAGTTCACACATGCATAAAACAGTATAGAGGCGATTGGTTATAAAAGTGTAAGAATGTATCCCTTCAGTAAATTAATACAGCTGACCACCCTTTACGATAGATTTCAACATATATTGCTCTATTTAGTGTAGGATTACCTTTTTCATTACCTCTTTCCTCCTTCCCTTCACACCACTTCCTTATTTATCGAACTAAATGTCATGATTATACTGTGGTCGATATAACCAGGTTTTACTGCATGCCCGAACACAGTGAAAGAAGAAGAAAAAGAAGAAAAAAAAAGAAAGAAATATGCTGTCTCAGATGATGGTTCATCCGCTGTCATATAGCCATAAACAATGAAGAAATGAAGGAAGAAGTTTTAGCACTCTCGACAATAAAGGGAATAAAATACAAGGACTAAATATGAATCACATAATATATCAAGCAATAATGTATGGTTTATTTCACTTGTTTTGTTTTGTTTGTTTTGTATTGTTTCACAGGAGTCACATTTACTTCTAAAAAAAAATGTTCATCTTCATTGACTCACTAAGGCACTCATAGTTTCGCAAATTAATTTGCCTCTGAGAAAACAGAAGAAAGAAATTAAAAGTTAGTCTTGATTTTACGTTTTTATTTAACAGCAGTATAAAATATATTTTGGTGACTATAACATAGTTCATTCATGCCCAAGCCTCGGTAGTTTGCTGGTCTGGGCCGTAAATTTTGTTCGAATAATAAAAACAAAATATATTACCAGCTAAAGCAATAGAAGCAGATCTTGCTACGTCAACTTAAATCCTCTACCAGCTCTTTGAGATAAATGGGAAGAAGACCAAATACCAAAATACTGAAAGGAGGACCTAGTTATAAAGATACACAAGCTACAGAGGAATAATGCTGCTATCAGTCCCTGAAAAAGTTCTCAACAGGATTCTTCTGGAAAGATTGAGAACAGCAGTGGATGCCATACTTCGAGATCACAAGCAGGATTCAGACGAGACTGATCGTGTATTTATCATATTGTCATTTTACTTTAACAGTATAGAACAGACACTAGAGTGGAATGCATCACTATACATAAACTTTATTGACTATGAGAATGCCTTTGATAGCCTTGACCAAATCGTCTGATTTAAACCTACTAGGATAATTCACTAATCCGAAACACTTACGGTGGAATGGGATGTAGAGTCTTACATGGTAGACAGCAGTGAGAAAATGGTGAAGTCAAAATTGGAGTTCACCAGGGTTTCCTCTTCTCTCCATTCCTTTTTATCATCGCCAATAATTGGATAATGAGGACGTCAACAATGGGAAAATCCAATGGCATACAATGCACACAATGACAAAAACTTGAAAACTTGATTTTACAGACGACACTGCATTGATTTCACACACACAACAACAACAGATTCAAAATAAGACTGAGACCCTAACTGTAACATCTTCAAGAGTTGATTTTAACATAAAAAAAGAGAAAACAATGTTTTCAAGAATAGGAACTACCAACGAAAATCCAATAAAGATTTCAAATGAATCCTTAGAAGAGGCTTAGACTTTCTCCTATCTGGGCAGTGTCGTAGACACAAACGGGGCACAGACAAGGATGTTGCATCAATAATTGTCAAAGCCCGAACAGCCTTTGCGAACCAATCGCACGCACCTGAAGGGACTTCAGAGGTCTTAACCTCAGACTTAACCTTCCTCATAGATAAATCAACTTCACCGTAACAAATACGTGTGACTGAGAATTCAGTTCTTGTCCCCCCCCCACCCCTCTCTCTCTCTCTCCTCTCTCTCTTCTCTCTCTCTCTCTCTCTCTCTCTCTCTCTCTCTCTCTCTCTCTCTTCTCTGTATGTGTTTGTGTGTATATGTGTGTATGTAAGTGTTTGTTTCTCTCTTTTTCCCTTTTATCCTTTCCTTTTCCCATCATTTTGTCTTTCGCAGAAGGGAGCTGTCATGTGCATTCTCGTTAAGGTGTTATTTACTGCTATGAAATGCCGTGGTCTGATGCTTGGATGAGATGCTGACACGAATGCTGCATTTGTACAAGCGCATCTGGCGTATGTCTTTGGAGTGACATGGCGATCGATCAAAATCACATTAACAATGAGGCCCATGTGGAATGACTCTGGCCTTCGAACAGGGCTCGAGTTGAGTCCTTGGAAAAGGCTCTTTACTCACATTCTCCCACCGTACTCAGGTCTAAAATGAGTCCCTGGCCATTTACAGCTTTGTCTCTGTGGGAAAAAATGGAATATCGCCTAACAGGCGCCATGTCTCGTCCAACATGTTAAATATTGCTGTTGGCTAGGGATTCCTTGTAAAGCGCTTTTAGCACAATTAGTGAATATTGCAATATATAAATACTTTAGTTTAACTTCTCATTAAATTTCCAATTTCAGACTTTATCAAAGAAGTTTCAGTTATGAATTCAGAGTTGGAGGGATTTTTTACTTCATGATACTTGATGTACAACGTGTCTGGTCAAACGGAAAAAAATCCCCAAAAAAACTGTGACACGAATTAGAACGGTTTGGTATCATAGTGATTTAGAATCTCAACTTGAATTTACAGTTACAGATACTGGATTTAGGTAACGTGTTAATGAATGCTTTATTGAGGAGAATGGGCATACTTTCTTAGACTCACAAAAACTTTAACAAATCAAATTTATGGTCACTTTAACTCTAAAATCCCATCAAGTTCACACATGCATAAAACAGTATAGAGGCGATTGGTTATAAAAGTGTAAGAATGTATCCCTTCAGTAAATTAATACAGCTGACCACCCTTTACGATAGATTTCAACATATATTGCTCTATTTAGTGTAGGATTACCTTTTTCATTACCTCTTTCCTCCTTCCCTTCACACCACTTCCTTATTTATCGAACTAAATGTCATGATTATACTGTGGTCGATATAACCAGGTTTTACTGCATGCCCGAACACAGTGAAAGAAGAAGAAAAAGAAGAAAAAAAAAGAAAGAAATATGCTGTCTCAGATGATGGTTCATCCGCTGTCATATAGCCATAAACAATGAAGAAATGAAGGAAGAAGTTTTAGCACTCTCGACAATAAAGGGAATAAAATACAAGGACTAAATATGAATCACATAATATATCAAGCAATAATGTATGGTTTATTTCACTTGTTTTGTTTTGTTTGTTTTGTATTGTTTCACAGGAGTCACATTTACTTCTAAAAAAAAATGTTCATCTTCATTGACTCACTAAGGCACTCATAGTTTCGCAAATTAATTTGCCTCTGAGAAAACAGAAGAAAGAAATTAAAAGTTAGTCTTGATTTTACGTTTTTATTTAACAGCAGTATAAAATATATTTTGGTGACTATAACATAGTTCATTATGCCCAAGCCTCGGTAGTTTGCTGTCTGGGCCGTAAATTTTGTTCGAATAATAAAAACAAAATATATTACCAGCTAAAGCAATAGAAGCAGATCTTGCTACGTCAACTTAAATCCTCTACCAGCTCTTTGAGATAAATGGGAAGAAGACCAAATACCAAAAACTGAAGGAGGACCTAGTTATAAAGAATTACACAAGCTACAGAGGAATAATGCTGCTATCAGTCCCTGAAAAAGTTCTCAACAGGATTCTTCTGGAAAGATGAGAACAGCAGTGGATGCCATACTTCGAGATCACCAAGCAGATTCAGACAGACTGATCGTGTATTTATCATATTGTCATTTTACTTTAACAGTATAGAACAGACACTAGAGTGGAATGCATCACTATACATAAACTTATTGACTATGAGAATGCCTTTGATAGCCTTGACCAAATCGTCTGATTTAAACCTACTAGGATAATTCACTAATCCGAAACACTACGTGGAATGGGATGTAGAAGTCTTACATGGTGACGCAGTGAGAAAAGGGTTTGAAGTCAAAATTGGAGTTCATCAGGGTTTCCTTTCTCTCCATTCCTTTTTATCATCGCCAATAATTGGATAATGAGGACGTCAACAATGGGAAAATCCAAGGCATACAATGGACACAATGACAAAAACTTGAAAACTTGATTTTACAGACGACATGCATTGATTTCACACACACAACAACAACAGATTCAAAATAAGACTGAGACCCTAACTGTAACATCTTCAAGAGTTGATTTTAACATAAAAAAAGAGAAAACAATGTTTTCAAGAATAGGAACTACCAACAAAAATCCAATAAAGATTTCAAATGAAACCCTAGAAGAGGCTTAGACTTTCTCCTATCTGGGCAGTGTCGTAGACACAAACGGGGGCACAGACAAGGATGTTGCATCAATAATTGTCAAAGCCCGAACAGCCTTTCAAGTCCTTAAGAAAATTTGTTAATCAAGAGACAGCGATAAAAGTAAGAATTTTAATACTCATGTAAAGTCTGTATTACTGTATGAATCAGAAACATTTGAGACAAATCAAAAGCATCACCGATAAATTACAGACTTTTATAAGCAAACGTCTCGGGACGATTTTAGGCATCAGGTTGACGGTTAAAGTTAGAAGCGAAGATATCTAGGAACCAACAACCTATATATATATTTGTGTGTGTGTGTGTGTGTGTGTGTGTGTGTGTGTGTATGTGTATGTATGTATATATATAAATCAGAAAGAGGATGTGAATATGGATAGGCCATACACTTACAAAACCTGCCTGCAACATCACAAGACAGGTTCTGACATGGACTCCCCAAGGAGGAAGAAGAGCAAAGAGGCCAAGAAATACAACGAAGAAGCACGGCGGAGGAAGCAAAGAGAGACGCTTACACATGGAAGCAGGTAGAGAAGACCTCCCAAGGAGGAGTCAAATGACGACGTATCATCAATGGCCTATGCTCCGAGTTTAAGGACTGAAGTAAGTAAGTATAGTGTGTATCACAAGACTAAATAGCTATATCTCTGTAGCAATATATGTGTATATATATATATATATATATATATATATATATATATATATATATATATATATATATATATATATATATATAAACACTATTCATCTGTAGTGTTTCATTCATCCTGTTTTGTTGATAAAGGGGAAACCCGAAAAGTTCATTTGATCTGTTCTTGTAATAAAATCGAAGCTTACATACAATTTCATATTATTTATTTCTTCGAGCTTCGAGCAGCAACATTTACATAACAGGAAGTATGGTAAATGTGAAATATAATTTATTGGATCTAAAATTACTTCTTTGAGTTTTCAATAAATGATACATTGTGAAGCACATCTGGCATAATGAAATGCAGGAAACAATCTTAACATATTAATATTAATGCATTTTATCCAATATCATCACTTAGCATTTTCAAAGACTTGTCATCACTAACTAAGAACAAAGATCTTCGTAACCGCCAATGATGTGTCACAAGAACCAAGCGAAACAGTAATTTTGATTTTTTATTTGTATATTGCATTGTATAAAATGCTTAATCAAGTTGCTTTTCCCATCAACGACAGGAAATTGATAATCATCAATGATGAATCTCCACGGTTGATCAACCATAACCGGTTGTTACGTCTTACAAAATCGCCACGAGTCTAATTAAGGTCAGTGGTTCCGCTTTGGTGTGACCCTGTGACTGGGCAGGTCGATCCAATTACGTTTTTAATATCATGACCTTAGTCACTAAAAACCTATCTTTGACAAAGACTATACCACGATGGCGTTACTGGTTTTGTTACAATACCGTATACTAGCAGTCTGTTTCTATAGATAGTATATAATTCACGTCACCGATTGTTGTGTATAGACTAGGACAGATGACCGATTCACAATAAGTTCTCATTAACAAATTACGAACGATAAAGTTTATACTTTATGTATATATATATATATATATATATATATATATATATATATATATATATATATATATATATATATATATATTTATGTGCCTGTGTGTGTGTGTGTGTGTGTGTGTGTGTGTTTCTCTATTTCTTCTTTGTACTCTACTCGTGGTTTATAGAGCAGAGATCTCACATCTTTTCGCAATGTTACTCGACAAATCATTATAATACGCGTCTCTATCATTGTCGATCTCAGGAGACAAACGTTTCCAAGCATTCAATTTTGACATCACCGGGTTGTTATTCCGAATAGAAGAAAATGATAAGGAGAGGGAAAAGTGGGATCACATTTTATATATGTATTCATAATGGTCATCACGTGACAAGGGTATGTGGCAGGCATTGGAAGCAGTTTCTTTTTTTTTTAAAAACCATTGAGATTTTATCTAGCGCAATATCTACTAAACGTGCTCAAAGCGCGTTACAAGAGATGCCTGGCCAAGAGCAATAATTAACATTTAGGACGAGACATGACGCCTGTGAGGCGATAATACATTTTTTTTTCGGACAGAGACAACGCTGTTAACGGCCAGGTACTCACTTTACACCTGATTACGGTGAGAGAATGTGAGTAAAGAGCCTTTTCCAAGGACTCAACTATGCGCCGAGCGAGGCTCGAACCCAGGACCTTACGATCCGAAAGCGAGTGCCATACCACATAGCCGCACTAATGGCGTCACTATGTTACGATGATCCATCCAGGCTGCAAGTTTATCGCCGCATTCGTACACGGTCGCGAGCCCGCCCGGAAGCTTCGTCACAACACAACTCTCGACTAGGTGCTCTGCGGATTCGGGCTCTTGACCACAACGCCTACATGTAAGTCAGGTGGAAAGTCCTCACTGAAGAAGCGACGGTGCCGTCAGGCAGGTTCGCGACCGAAGTTCCCCTGTCTCCTCTTGCTGGTACAGGTGACAGGCAACTTCTCTCCCAGTATCAATGAGTCCCCGCCCGCACAAAGAATCGTCAATCATGCCTTCTCAGTCCTCCCTATCCTCTTGTTTCTCAAGAAGTCGATAATTGTTTTAATTATCACCAATTAATGCCCTGAGACATGAGGCATAGCTTGACCCCTGGCTACCCTTACATAAGCCGAATCAATTTCCCCCAACTTTAAAACTTGTGAGCATAGATATAAATTCTAATTCTATATTTAACCCTTTCGTTACCACCTCGTTACGATGAAACCGACAATTCTCTCATTTTGATTTCTCTTGTACATCACAAAATCATTTTGCTGAACAACATCCTGTATAGAATGCACTTGTTACTTTTTTGTTTGATTAGGAAAAGTCTATTTTGTGTCGGGTGGGAGTGAATTTTCGGGACAAATTCTAAAAATAGCTGGTAAGGAGAGAGTTAAGATATAATTTGCTTAATAATCATCAGAATATCCCGAGTTTTATAATAATACTGCCGGATAAACCACCTCAGTACTAAGTTTGGGGATGACGACGTGAGTATAGACGACAATGTACTTATATCTATAGAAGAGAAGATTGGACTGGATTAACCCTCTCCTTACCAAATATAGGAAAATCGTCACACTCGTTACGATACAACCAACATTTTTCTTATTTACATTTCTTTTGTACGTCAAAATGAACAGTGTGTTGTAGAGCATGTTTTGCTAAATAAATCATTTAGCGCAAGAACTTTACTGCTTTTGTATTTGAGTGATAAAAAATCTAGATTTTGTGTTAGTAGGGTGTGAAGTTTTGAGGAAAATCCTGAAAATGGCTGGTAAGGAGAGGGTTAAATTATGGTCAGTAAAAATTACATATCTAATTCTTTTCAGATATTCGGTGGTCAATGCCTTCTGTTAACTTTATTGCTTTTTTTGGCCGATAATAGAATCAGGGTTGGGAATATCTGATTTGTTTCTACTCATCAGTGACCTGTCAAAAATTATTTAGACCGTGAATTTGTTTTCGTAAATAACCTATATAGTGGTTTAACATTTGAAATCAATTTTAACCCATTAGCTTTAAGCTGGAGAGAGAAACAAACCAGAGACTTTCCTTACATGTTCAAATTTTGCCACATTTCATCATTTCTTTTACGCTAGTGTCCGATTCTCTATAAAATACTTGCAACAGCATTATATATATAGTAAAAAGAGAAATTATGTATGATCTTTCAGGAATGGCAATACTTGAAATCGAAATTTGGTTAATTATATCTTGTTCCTAGAATTATAACTAAGCATTGAGAAAAGCATTGACAGTTGAAAACCTGTAAGGTCGTGTCCTACATTATGAGCATATTGCCACTGTGATGATGTGCTTTTTATACAGGTTCAACGAAGGATTATATAACTATGTTATTATGTGTGTGTGTGTGTGAGCACGCGCATAATAATAATAATAATAATAATAATAATAATAATAATAATAATAATAATAATAATAATGATGATGATAATAATAATAATAATAATAATAATAATAATAATAATAATAATAATAATAATAATAATGATGATGATGATGATGATGATGATGATGATGATGATGATGATGATGATGATGATGATGATGATGATGATGATGAGGTTGATAATAATAATAATAATAATAATAATAATAATAATAATAATAATAATAATAATAATAATAATAATAATAATAATAATAATAATAATAATGATGATGACGACGACGACGACAATGATGATGATACATCTAAAATGACTGTTTATTAATTTGCTTTAAGAAGTAAGTTAGTAAATTAATGTTTAGAATTCCCACGAAATATATATATATATATATATATATATATATATATATATATATATATATATATATATATATATATATATATATATATATATATATGAAGAGAAAACGTAATCAGGTCCATCCCCTTTTCAAGATTACCTACATACGATATTATTTCTCTCAGAGTCAGTCAAGCATGACGCCAGCAAGAGTTGTCCATCCGATTGGAGAAGGTGGTCAGTCATCAATCAAACCCAATCAAAAACTATTGCCGACAAGTATCGTGGATGCACGACGTATAAAAGGACCGGTTTCGGGAGTGTCCCAAGAGACATGAAATGACAATGTGAATAGGTAACCACCAACTAATTGAAATTAGCCCACTGAAAGATCAGTAACGTGTGGAGAGAGCATAATCAAGCATTAGGAAGTGAAACGAAAATATTATAGTGAACGAAATATATAGATCCTTGTAAGAAAATAAATTGTGAAGTATAGTTCATTTGGGAATAGTAATAGAAATATGATACAGGATTAAAGTTATTAGACTAGACTTTTTGTAGAAACTTTAAACTACGCGCCTGAAAATCAGAAAAAAAAACATGAATTAAACTGCAGAGACTTTAAATGGAAGTGACTGTGAAATATCTGAAAATTATTTAGATATTTACGTGCTTTAATCATTTCATTTCACTGAAACGGTGGACTTGGAGTTATATTATAGAGTGAAAACAGGAAGAGACGGTAAGCTTGGCATTAATTAGAATTAATTATTAAACAAACTAAGCACTAATGTTTATATGAAAATTAATTGGACTATTATGTTTCAATGATGTTTCAGAGATATACTAAGTGGAATGTACAACTGAGAGTTTTATTACTGAAATTGAATTTAATACTACTATTACTACTACTACTTCTACTACTACTACTACTACTACTACTACTACTACTACTACTACTACTACTACTACTACTACTACTACTACCTCTACTACTACTACTACTACTACTACTACTACTACTACTACTACTACTACAATTATTATTACTGCTGCTGCTTCTGCTTACAACTAATAATAGTAGTAGAAATAGATGTCGTAGTTGTAGTCATAGTAGTTTTACTACTGTTAGTAGTATAGTAGCAATAGTAGCTATAGTAGCAGCAGCAGCAGCGCAGTAGTAGTAGTAGTAGTAGTAGTAGTAGTAGTAGTAGTAGTAGTAGTAGTAGTAGTAGTAGTAGTAGTAGTTTAGTAGTAGTAGTAGTTGTTGTTGTTGTTGTAAAAGTAATAGTCATATTGCCAATAGCAGTAGTATTGGTAGTGATAGTTGTAGTAGTAGTAGTAGTAGTAGTAGTAGTAGTAGTAGTAGTAGTAGTAGTAGTAGTAGTAGTAGTAGTAGTAGTAGTAGTAGAGAGCTGAGCCGGTGTTACCAATACTTAGCTTCTATAACCAGGACAAATCATTCGTTTGGACAGAAAAATAAATAAAAACTTACCGCTTACCGTCAAAAGCAGTATAGATTTGAAGCTACATTTGTTTTCTATCAAAAAACATTCGGTACTAGACAATCCTTGATGAATTTCAAAAGTTGTGTTTGAAATTATATCCTAAATATTTTCATGATGCACTCCTCGCGAAATCGTGTTTTTTTTTCGTCTGTCCAATGGTTGGTGCCCCTAGTGCCAAGTGCCTGCCGCCTGCCGCCTGCCGCGCAAAACAAAGGTTTTTTAAAAAGTTTATTGAGAAAAAGATACGGAAAAAAGTGTCCCTAGATAGGTATGCAATTTGGTGCATTAGTGCAGTAAAAATTGGTGCGCAAAATTAGTTCGCAGCGGATGCAAGACTGTGTGTGTGTGTGTGTGTGTGTGTGTGTGTGTGTGTGTGCGTGTGTATGTGTGTGTGTGTCTCTTTCTTTTTTTTTTTTTTTGGGAGTGCCTACGTACACGGTAACGGGGCATCTAGCCTCAGGATCTACGTACACGTAAACTGGTTTACCGTTGCAACACAAGCAATAGATAGAATGCGCTTGGCCAAGGAGTTCACAACATTGCCATCCGGAAGTATAACGGACCAACACACAAACTCTGTGTAACCATGAACTTTTATAGTCTTGTTAATACAGTTTAGTGAGAACAACTCACAAACGCGGATGGCAAAAACAATAACAAAGGCCTGAGTGACGTCATCTGCATACTATCTATAGATGGTCCTCGCTGTCGTGACCGCGCGCGCTCGTGTGTGTGTGTGTGTGTGTGTGTGTGTGTGTGTGTGTATGTGTGTGTGTGTTATTTAAAAAAAAATAAAAACAATTTTAACCATTAATGGCGAGATTCCATCTTACACTCCCCAAACTCCAGATCTTAGTCTTAATGTTATCATTAAAAGACAAGCTTTGCGATTTATAGTTTAATTGAAGCCCGAGTCGAAATATACTCTTACTACTGCTCTCTTGGTGGAAACGATCTATTCTGCATAAGCCATCTGGAGAAAAAAATCAGTGTCACTGTAAAAGGTTAAAATTTCACGAAGTACGCACCGTGAACACCGCTGTAACAATCCTTTGATCTACGTCATCAGGCAACCCATTGTTTCTTTCATCTTTTCCCATTCCCCCTTACTATCCCCCCCCCCCCATTCCCCCGCCCATCTCTCTCTCTCTCTCTCTCTCTCTCTCTCTCTCTCTCTCTCTCTCTCTCTCTCTCTCTCTCTCTCTCTCTCTCTCTCTTGTCATAGTGTTATCCCTTCCCCTTCCCATCTCATTGTAAAATGAAAACGTTCTGCTGTTTGCAGATACATGTATGATTGTTTTGTTTTTTCTCTCTCACTCGGCTAGGATTAAAAACCAAGACATCAGGTAATTGGTGTCTAATGCCAAAGTATAGATTCTCTCTTTGGCCAATTTAGTCACGCATGTGGCAGCCCAGCTATTTATTATGTTCTGCCTATAACACACAATAAGTGGGATTTTGGGGGTGGGTACGAAAGAAATCAAGGTCATAAGTAACCGTGCACAAGAGCTGTATAGGGAATTGGTTTCTGGGGGTCTTGCAAATACCAAATATTTTATGGAAAGCTCTTTCGAACTCCAAGACGTCTGGTTTGTTTTGCTATCTTGGAACAAACGAAACAGAGATGTCTTGATGTGTGACCTAGTTGTCTGATTTTGTGACCTGGATGTAAGGTTTTGTGACCTTGATGTTTCCTTTTGTGTGTGCAAGCCATGCGGGTAAGTACAGCGATAGCTTGCCAGTTGAGGAAAAAAAAAAGGAAGAAGCAGCGTATCCGCATTTGAAAAACAAAACAAAAAAACCTGAAAAAACAAAACAACTTAACATTTTAAAGGCGAATATCAATCTTACTTGGACCAAAAATAAAATCTTACCGTTTTCATCAAAAGACAAAAAACAAATTACAATTTAAGAATTTGAGCTTTTATAGAGGGCAATATCCACCCAACGTGCTCAAAGCGCTTTTTATCAATATTCTTACTGCTCTTATGGTGGAAACGTTTTTTTTTTTTTTCTGCGTTAAAAAATAATATAAATGAAGACTATTATTTGAAAACAAAAAAAAAATCAGTGTCACTGGCAAAGGGTTAATTGCAGTACTCCGCAGTACTCCTGCATCCTGTGAGACTCCTACGGCACTTGCTAATCATAAAAAAGGAAATAGCAATCAACAATACTAAGGTGAAAAAAAAAAGAAGAAAAAAAAAGGTGTGGGGGGGGGGGGGGGAGCAAATCCAGCGAAATTCGATCTTTGACCTAACACCAAATCTTCTATCATCAAAAGACAAGTAACGGCAAAACGATTATAGACAATTGAAGTCCGAGTTGCGATAGTCTGACTGCTCTCTTGGTGGAAACGCTGTATTCCCCGTTAACAATAATAAAGATAAAAGCAAACTATTATCTAAAAGCAAAAAATTAGCTTCGCCGTTAAGGGGTTAAGAACACCTGCAACTGCTGCCAGCATCCTTGAGATGCTCTTCGTCACACACGGTCACCAAGCGACACGTCTCCCTTTCGTCTTCATGCAACACCCCCCCCCCCCCCCCCCCCCCCCCCTTCTCCACTCTCACGGTGGTGGTGGCGGCGGATAAAAAAGGCCTTTTTTTCTTTATTCAATCAACTTGACTGCTGGTGGACCCTAGGCCTCTCTACAAGTCCAAGAAATAATACTCACTTTTTCTCTGCTCCAACGAAAATATCTACCCCCTACCGGTCTAATTATTTATAGCAGACGACAAATTTCTCAAAACGGTCACGTGACACTGTAAAAAACAACACAGGAAGTCCATGAAAGCTTATTTACGGCATTCCCTTTGAACCGTGTAAACAGTAAACAACAAGATTTCGTTTTCATTCGACTCAACGGGTCAGATTGGCCGGTATTTTTTTAACGAACTAAAGTTCTGAAAAATCAAAATGTTTCTTAGAAAGTTGAAAGATGCTAGTTTTTGAAACAGAGGTAGGTTTAAAAAAAAAATCTTTATATTTTACGTGAATGCATGCTCAAGGCGAGTTGGACGTGCAGCGGAGGTTGGTCGGCCAAAGGCGAGGCTCTCTAGTAGTAGTAGTAGTAGAGTAGTAGTTTAGTAGTAGTAGTAGTTGTTGTTGTTGTTGTTGTTGTTGTAAAAGTAATAGTGATATTGCCAATAGCAGTAGTATTGGTAGTAGTAGTAGTAGTAGTAGTAGTAGTAGTAGTAGTAGTAGTAGTAGTAGTAGTAGTAGTAGTAATAGTAGTTGAAGTAGTGGTAGCAGTACTAGTTGTTGTTGTTGATGTTCTTGTTGTTGCAGTAGCAGCAGTAGTATTAACTTTATATAGATATTAATTTGAACCATTTGCACAACGAGCTCCACATTCATTTTCTTGCAAGATAACGGATACATGTTCAAACGTTTCGATATATGGAATTTAGGTTTCCAAATTGGCACATGTCACAGTAAAGGTTGTTCACAATTATCTTATTAAATTTTATTTTATTAAGAACTGAATTCATCTCACTCCAGTTATATTTCGGTAGGCTTAGATAAACTTTACCTTCTAATATTAGATCGTCTTTCCTTTTATAGCCTTCCCTCGAATTAATTTCTAATTAGTGAATACTTTTCGTTCTACATTCTGTCACGTAGCCACTTATTATAAAAGCTGATAGGTCTAACACTCTACACTCACTTTCTCTCCACAATCTATGCCGGACGGCCAGTCGCTCTATTCCTTCTATATACTGTAAGATTTTTATCTTTTGGGACTTTGTAGATATTATATCTACACCATTAAGACGCCGGAGCTTTTAACTTTGATTGTATAATCTTCAAGGATCAAACCCAAGCCCGCTGTCAAAGGACTACACAATAACTTCTTACCAATTGCCTGGAAGTGGAATTTTACGAGTCCAATCCTGTTATCAGAGGAATAGATCATCCAAGCCCATCAACTGCCTGGAAACGTAAACTTATGAACCTGACATATTATCATAAGTTACGTAAAATATTCATATCTCTATTTGTAACTGCCACGATCACTGTTTATCTCTTTTAATTAAATTTCATCATTATTTTTATTTCATTGTAAACAAATCGTTAATTGTTTTTCATTTATAGTAACTAGTAAATTCTGGGGCCTCATTCTACATATATCTTTATGCATAGTCGAGTAGCTCTTTACTCACTTGAGACCATGACAGCACACACCACATTTTTTAATGATTCTCTCAAAATAAAGTTGAGTTAATGTGTCATTATACAAGTAAGAGCAACAATAGCTATTGAGATTAAATCTATTTTCTTTTACGAATCTGAATAACACATTTGCAACACACTTATATATTGTTATGGGTTTTCTGAGACAATGTTTTAAATTATGATGGGAGATCAGAAATGTACATCGCAATTTTTTATAGTAGTTTTAAAGTTGGTTTGCATGGTTTGAATACTAGGTCATTTCTGGTTTCACTTTCAATGCGAGAATAATTTATTCTCGGCTCTTCTAGCATATCCACAACAAAAATTGATGACGTAATTCTAAATCAATTTTTTGGATGGTTGAACCAAGTGCTGAAAAGATACAACGGTCAGAAATAGAATTTGTTTTTTTTTATCACTTTACTAAATATGATATTTATATTTTTGTAGACAATTATATCAATTGAAGTTAAATTAAAATAGCGGAGAATAAATTATACTCGCAATGAAAGTCAAACTTAAAAAAAGACCTAGCAGAATTTTTTCGTATTGATTTGAGTCAAGAGGATGATAGAAATATATAGTTTTACAATATTTAGATTTGTTAGTAATTCTCTGCTCGTTGATAAAAAAAAAAATTCAATTGGCTGTTCAGAACAATATTGACCCCCATCCCAAGTATTTTTATAATAGATTTATTATATTTTAGCTGCTAAATCACTCCGATTAGTGTGTACAATTTTGCACCTCCGATATATAACACAATTTGCTATGGGCTAATTGTTGTGTTGTAAATCTTAAAGATTGTCCATTACAATAATATTAACCGAAGTCCATCAATGCGTTCGGATATCTGACCTCCAGCAGCAATTATGTGCACAAAGACCCCGACATAATGCCAATTTTGATTGCCAAATTGATTGGGGTTTTTTTTTTTTTTTTTTTTTTTTTTGGGGGGGGGGGGGGGGGGTTGTTGTTTTCTTTTGGCCCGGGGAGGGGGGGGGGGTGGCTCTTTGTTCTGTTTTGCTTTTTGTTTTTTAAAGTCAAGTCTTCCAACTTCTTGGATTTTTGATTAAGACAAACACGTATCTTTTTCATCATAATGATCGTCATCACCATCATGATTAATAAAAGCAGCAAGTCTTCATTGCGAAGTAATTTACCATCGTTAGTTTATCATAACTTCTTGAAACAATCGAATTGAATACTCAGACCTGCCTACTTGAAATGTTAAAAAAAATTGTAGTTTTCAGTGGGAAGAAAGAGAAGTCACTTTAAGTATCTTTACAAATTGATATTTTACCTTCATCAGGATTAAATATGCCTTCAAAACCCTGAATAGATTCTTTGTGCCACCATTTTCTTTTTAACACATTATATTGAATCAAACATGTCTATCTGTTTCTGCTGTTGAAGCCAATAATTCGTATGTCTACGAATGTTTCGTAGTATTCGTCAGGTTTGGGATATGTAATATCAAAATTGTTGTGTCCTTTTACTTATCCTTTTCTCTTTATCTCTAACTTCTATGTATATTAACAAACTCACTACGCTTATCTCCTTCATCCCACTAATCCTCTCTCTCTCTCTCTCTCTCTCTCTCTCTCTCTCTCTCTCTCTCTCTCTCTCTCTCTCTCTCTCTCTCTCTCTCTCTCTTTCTCTCTTCTTTCTCTCTCTCTATCGTTCTCTCTCTCCTCTCTCTCTCTCTCTCTCTCTCTCTCTCTCTCTCTCTCTCTCTCTCTCTCTCTCATACTTTACCCCAGATCTAACGTAAACGCAAGTACAGACCAAATTCCTAAAAAGAACTAGTACTTATAAATTCTTAGTCATCATAACTAAGACAAAACCGTGCATTATGCTTTTTTCTCACGCTAGATATGCAGTTGTGGTCCTTGTGCAATCAATCTTTATAGACAGTCAACCTTTATGCCCTTAAAAATCTTTGTTGTGATTTATTTATCAAAGGATCAACTGCAGTGATTGCTGGTATATTGGGATTAGCACCAGTTTACCTGCTGGACACTAGTGCGGGGCGGTCCTTGGCAAGCTTAAGGACCACGGTCCTACGGTCCTTGGGAAATGAAGACCGCAAGGACCGGTCCTAGTAGGACCGGTCCTTTTCGACATTGAACATTCCTGAGAGACTGTTGGAAATTCGAACCGGTTTGACCTTTGAGAGCATGGGATCGTTCATTCTTGAACCGTTAAAGACCGCTACACGATGAAAACCGTGGCCTACAGGAGTAAAACACACGGAGTAGTCATACTCATTTCAAATTGTAACCTAATTAGAGAAGAGGGGTGATGCCTTCTTTATTTGCTCACCGTACTTCATTGTTACTTCGATAATTTAATAAAATTTGAAATTTATCCCCATTAACGGAGATAATGGCATCGCCCAAGGCGTTGATCGAGTTGTTCGTGGCGTTGATACACACACGCAACTCCTACCCCCCCCCCCCCTCCCCCTCCCCCCCCTCCCCCCCCCCCCCCCCCCCCCACACACACACATTAGAGGGCAGCGAGCATTGAAGAGTAAGAGAGAGACGTGAAGTTATAATAAGAGGGGGTGGATGAGGTGATAAGAGGGGTCGATGGTGACTTTTCGCCAGATCTAACAAACTCAGCTACCCATTCATTGCTGAGTAGACAGGGATTCAGAAAAAAATCGACTGCACCCGGGATCGATCTCTGGCCCTTTGCGTATAAAGAGAGTGCTCTATCAACTGAGCTATCGGGGTCCCCAAATATTCTATTGGACTTTTTTAAAATTCAGACGTTATAACTGGGTTTTTTGGAAGGAAGAAACTAATGAAACTCATATTATTTGATTAGTAAAAACACCAAACGAAATTTTAATATTATTGTATTATTTTAAATGACAACACTGCGATAGAAAGGAGTGGTGACAAGAGATGGACAAAAGAAAACAAAAAATCGGATTTGCTACTTGCTAGGTTCGACACACACACACACACACACACACACACACACACAAACACACACATCTTTTGTAGTCACATACATTTCAAACAATAACCCATTAGAGAAGAGGGGTCATGCCTTCACCATAGATCATTGTCATTGCGATCATTATGGTGTAGTAAATTTTGAAATTTACCCCGTATAATGGAATCGTCCAAGGCGTGCGCCTCCTGTTCCCCCCATCTCACACACGAAAGGGCGGAGTGGAGGTTGGTGGAGGTTGGTGGTCGTCTGCCTGTATGGTCGTCTGTGTCGTTTAGTGTATGGCAAAGGGGGGTGGGTGCGATTAATTAAGTGGGATGGGTGGTGATTGGTGGAAGATAGGCAACCGAAGCAACGAATCGCTGGGGAAGTAGTAGTCTATGGCGCGAGACCGTAGGACCGTGGTCCTTGCAAGGACCGCCCCGCACTAGTTGAAAGGTGATAAGAAGTGAGGACCGTCGCCGGTCTTCCCCTCTGGGACCGGTCTTCGGTTCACAGCTAAAAGACCGTCGGACCGCGGTCCAGACCGATCTTCAGCGCGGCACTAGTCGCCGGTCTTCCCCTCTGGGACCGGTCTTCGGTTCACAGCTAAAAGACCGTCTGACCGCGGTCCAGACCGATCTTCAGCGCGGCACTACTGGACACCAAAGGTGAATGGCAGTTTAATGCATGTTACAAGACTGACACCTTTGTTTCTTATTATAGACGTGGTATGGACAAAACAAAACCTACCAAAACCTGTAGAGTCTCGACGGATATACTTACACAGTCACCATCTGAATCGTCGCAGACATGACCTTTAGTATCATTGTTGTAATACACGACTGACTTGAGAAATGATTACAAAGGATCATTTGACATGGAGTGAAAGTTACGTTATTATATAGACTGACCACGCTTCCAATCAGTGCATTTAAGACCCCTCAAATTTTGGGTTTTATCAGAATAAACCCCAATGGCTACAAAGATATAGGATATGAAAAGAGACAATATCATGATAATGGCACTGGTTACAGGTATATAGTGCGAAAATTGTTATCAGACAGAAATACGGAATTGATCTATTTTGGAAACAAAATGGATTGAAAATCTTCTAGAAAATTACCCTTTAGAACAGATATGGTTCTATGTGGACCTTTTATGTTGATAAGAATTATGGAGGGGATTTTGCAATTTGAAGAAAAAATTAACTTCAATTAGATCTAATTAAATTTCAGATTTTGAAACCGTGAGCTTTTGTATTACGCAATTCCCATTAAATTTGCTCAAAGCGCTCTAACAAGGGGCCCAATCTAACAGCAGCATGTGACATGCAGGACGAGACATAACGCTATTGAGGCGCTGTTACAATTTTTTTTTTAATACAGCGACTTTATCTTTAATATGAAACTCCATTTTGCAACTCACTCTGAGCTGTTTTTTAGACGCTTTTGTATGTCTTCGAAATATACTATATTATCTATATATAAAATAGAAGAAGTGCATTTTAAAGTGCAGCCATTATATGAAATGTACCAATTTCTTTAAGCAGCTGTCGTGGCGTCACATATTCCGTTCTTTTTGTTCAAAACTCATTGAAAGTGTATAACCACTCTTCAGAAGGACCAACAATGAATATATCGAATCATACTATGGCAGTGTATATAGGCAGAAAAAGAGCGAGGATGGATATTCTTTATTGACGACCAGTAGCATTTATTTAGGCCGGATAGAGGTGCTATCAATCTGAGACCAAACGATCATTTACACGATATATTATGTATCCAGTCCTCCAGAATACTAGTTTCACACTTCTTATGAGATTGGAACCTGTTTTGACGTCACAATATTTTTCCTTATTTAGGGACCTACCACCACTACTATCTTAACTTTGAATTTATGACCGACAACTGCGCACGCAAAAATGACGTTCACTTAACATAGCTTTGGAATATATAATATATAGATCTATGTAATATTTCTTTGAAATATACCAACATGCACATAATTAAATTGCAGGTGGTGATATCCTAGTATCTAAGTGTAACAATAGGCTTAATTTAACATTGTAGGAATGGCTAATCCTTTCCATTATTTGGGTTATCAGACATGCAAATAAGTACCCCATTATAGACCCACATTTTTATCAGGTAGATACTTTTTGTGCGGCTATGTGATCAATTGGTATGACACTCGTTTCAGATCTGAAGGTCCTAGATTTGAGCCTCGTTCTTTACTCACATTCTCTCACCGCACTTACCGGTGTAAAATCAGTACCTGGCTGTTAATAGCATCTCTGATTGTCGTAAATGTTAAATGTTGCTGTTGGCCTGTAAAGCGCTTTGATCACGTTTAGTGAATGTTGCGCTATACAAAATAAAAAGGCGTTTAAAAAAATTTATTTCGTTTTTAAAATGTTACAAAATAAATGCCCTGCAATGAACTAATTATTTCGTGTATGTCCACAGATTGTTAAAGTTACTTGGAGAATAAGAAGTAACATTTGTGCAAGTAACCAAGAGACAGAACCAAAAAGAAGAACAAATGAAGATGACACAATCATTGCATAGAGTATTATCCGCATCATTTTTCCTCATCCTCAACATCATCCACACATCCATCTCATTCCCCACACTTTCAAGTAAGTACAAATATTGATTTTATCCTTTAACTAAAGCTTTTTGTGTTTTTAAATAGAGCAATGTCCACTAAAAAAAGGGGGTGGGGGGCGGAGGCGAAGTTGACGCGTGGTTAAGGCATTGGTCCATGACCTGAAAGGTCCCGGTTCGAGCCCCGTTTAAGACACTTTCTTATTTTTTTCTTGGGCAAGATTAGTAACCCCCAATTTGTCACTTGGCTAATATGGGTGATTCCTGTTGACATCAGACATCTTGTTTGATGAATTATCTATTATATTCCTTCGTGAAATGCCTAGGCGATGATATCTTATGATGTCGTGGCGGAATGGCATATAATAATAATGTTCACTAAATGTGCTAAATGCTTTACAAGAGGTCACAAGCCAATGGCATCACTTAACACTATCGATGAGACTTGACACATATATAACAATTTCTGTTTGTTTGAAATAGACAACACTATTACCTGACATGTGCTCATATTATTTACACCTGAGTGCGGCGATAAAATGTGAGCAAATAACCTTTTCCATGGGCTCAACTTTGCGCCTTTATTTTTAAAGAGTTAACGATGACTTGTGTTTTTTTTTCCTCTTAAATAAAAGGATATATCTACATAATAATCCTTGCACCGACGGAGCAGTAGCAGCGTGACACAGAAGCATTGTCTTGATTCGTACACGAATGCCGATTTCGACTGTTCGCCATACTGTGTGGCCTTGATCTGAAAAACAAACAAACAAAAAAAAAAACAACTGTGTATCAAACAGTGTCAGATAAAGCAAGACACAATAAAACGTGAAAAACAATATCTCAAAATCCAGTCTTTTTCGACTAGTGATCCCAGACACTTTTTCAAATCTTTAAATTACGCCAATGTGCAGCTCCCCAATTTCTCAATGATTGGCCTTGAGAAAGTCACCTCGTCCTATCTCACTTTGCGTCGCCGCGCTGTTGATGACGCTTGGGCAATTCAAGTCTTTGTCTCTCGTCTCTGTCTGAAATGGACTCTTTAAAAAATTCCCTTTGAGAATGAATATATAAGGAATTTGATTTATCATATCTTGCCCTGTTTCCTAATCGGGTATTTGAGTCGATTGGGGTTAATCCTATTAATATTAAGACTTTTAACCTGTCACCGTTTTGGCTCACAGTATTCCTGTACTATTAAAGACACCTTTTTCCCATGACCCCTCAAACAAATACCACAATAAAATAAATTTTTAAAAACCCAGACAAACCAGAGACAAAAATATAACAACAATCCAAAACAATCACAAAACGAAACCAACCCAACCCAAACCAAAACAAATCGAAAGAACAAAACAATAGCAACTTTATATACCAAACGCAAAAAAAAAAAAAAACCAAAAAAACAAACCAAACCAAAACAAAACCAAAAAAATATCAACCATACATAACAAAACCAAAAATAAATATCTAAATAAATAAACATACACACAAACAAACAAAAACCAAATAAACAGCTCTCTATTTGATGTAGACGCGAGGACAATGACACAAGACGGATACACAGTGGCCCTATTTCTCACGGAATCACGACATGAGAGTGACTGACAGATTATGTAAAAAAACACGCACAGACCAAATACATCAAACAAATACGGTGGTTTCCAATGTGACAGCGGACAGATTGCTAGACACAGTTTATTGATCTCATTTGTTTTGTTTTGTTGTGCTATTTAACGATAAACCAATGAATGTCAAGCCAAGTAAAGTGAAGAATACCAAGAGCATTTTCTTCTGGCAGTAATAAAAACTCGAATAATTTTAAATCCTCAAACTTTTATACACATCGTTCAGCCAGACATAAAAAAGAACTTCCGCGTTTATACAGGGCAATATCCGCTAAACGTTCTCAAGGAGCTTAACCCTCTCCTTACCACCCACAGGAAAATCGTCAAGTTCGTTACGATGCGAAAGACAATTTTCTCATTCTGATTTCTCTTGTAATCACAAAATGTAAAGAAATGCTTTGATTGCAGCTATACATACTAAACACTGTGTTGTTGAGCTCATTTTGCTGAACAACAATCTGCATAGAATGCAATTTTACTTTTTTGTTTGATTAGGAAAAGTCTATCTTTGTGTCGGGTGGGTGTGAGTTTTCGTGGGAAATTCTAAAAATGGCTGGTAAGGAGAGTTAAGAATCTCTAGCGAACAGCAACATAATTTAACACGGGGAACTTCACATGACGCCTGGTAAGCGATATTACAATTTTTTGTCGACAGAGACAACGCTGATTGCAACCAGATACTCATTTTACACCTAAGTACGGTGAGAGAATATGAATACATAAAGAGCCTTGAGGACTCAACTTTGCGACTCACAGAGCGGGACTTGAACTACTGACTTGATCTAATTGTCCGAATGCGATTGTCACACCACAAGACCACAACGTTGCATAGCTATACCGAATTGAGGCGATAGATCACAATTAATTTCGTTTTCATCAGACAATAAAAATAATTAGGAATAATACTCGAACCTTTATAACAGCTTTTTCATGTTGTAAGTTTGTTGGATGACTCATCAGTATTTAGATATAATAATATTACAGCAGGCAAGATATATCTATCTATTCTGAGTAAAAAAAATAAAGAAAAGTAAAATGTGAGCAATGACACAATTTTAGCCTAAAATGACTCTCTGAATAGAACTTTGATTTCAAATATAATATAAAATTTGAGCGTGTCTAAACATCGTCCATTTATTGAGAGGCGTCCAAGATTTGGCCGTTAATGAGAATGAAAATGTTTAGCCTATATTTAATCTACATTTATTTTATTACTGGACTTGATGGTTTGTATTCAAAAGACTTGTCTAATGATTCCCCAGTAAAATACTGTAAAAGACTGCCATTGATTGTGTCTTTCTTCTAGTATCATATCCTTGATTTGGTAATATTAACTCTCTCCTTACCGACCATTTTCAGTATTTTACGAAAATAGCAGGCTTACCCAGCAGAAAATTGATTTTTAAAACTGAAACAAGCTCTCTACAAAACAACTTTATGTTCTTATTAATTAAACAAAGCTCACTGTGGTGTACAAAATAGATAAATCCGAATAAGAAAAAATGTACATTATTGTCGTAACAAATGTGACGATTTTGCTGTAGATGGTAAGGAGAGGGTTAGTTTACTAGAAATGGTTGGTATTGCATTACAAAGGCAATGATTAATGGGCTTAGAAAAACTGAATCATCTAATTAATTTATCAAAAATGTATTTTAAAAAATAGACAGGTGCTCTTTTGTCTACTTAATAAAATATTATTTATAAATGATTCACAAGACACTATAACATTATAGTGTTACAATTATGGCTTTCTATAACCACTGTAAGAAAAGAAAAGGAAAAGAAAACAAGCAATGAATTTTAAAATAAACTCTTAAAAATTGAGAACAAAAATAGATTCTCAGAATATAATTCGAAATGAATACTCTAGATTGTCTGATTTAAAAGAAAACACCAACAGAATGGCTTAATTTAGCACTTTAGAGGATTGCCTTTTTCGCGAAAAAAAAAAAGACAACCTCGTAACTGTTTAGATTAGTTCTTATCGTGTAATTGTTTAGAATTAGCTGAATTTTTTGAAAAGCTGTTTTCTGGTTTGTTTTTAGCAATCCTCTTTGTCTTCCCATGCGTGGTTCTTAATCCCTTTCTCTTTTTTATTTTGAATGCATTATGAGATGTTGCAACTTGAATTAATTCGAAACCGAGCAGCCAAATTTGAAATATTAAACATAAAGATACAGCAGGTCTATGTAATTCGATTCAACAGTCATCGCGTCACTTCCCTCGTAATGACGCATGGTAACTTAGTAACTGGCTCTAAACTATCGGAACAATGGCGGACGCCCTTATGAAATACTTCTCAGACGAGCATAAAAGCGTGTCCAGAGGAAAAAAAAAACGCATTATAAATCTGATCATGTTTTGATTTTTACACAGTCTGATCACAAGACATATGAAAAGTTCTAGCCAGCATGAAGAATGAAAAGTACCGATTTTCTTTGTTTAGAACCACGATGGCCGCCGTTGCTGGGCGACGTGACATAAGACTATTGAATCCAATTAGAAAACCTCTTTGACCAGCATTACTCGTATATCTAATGGGATTTCATATTTTGAAGCCGCATTTGGAATATAAATACTGATTTGCTTATTTATTTTGTGGCCTTTTTGATTACACAACAGGCAAAAATTGTTATAATTCTTATCCCAATCAAGCAAGAGCATCTGTGGGATTTTTTGGTCTCAGATTTAGAGTCAAAGCTACATTAAATTCTTACAATGTACATCAATGACAGATTGTTATCCTATTTTACGATTATGAAAGCAATTCTATTCTGATCAAAATCAAGCAAGAGCATCTGTGGGATTTTTTTTTTTTGGTGTCATGATTAGAGTCGAAGCTAAATAAATTCTTACAATGTATATCAATGACAGATTGTTATCCTATTTTACGATTATGAAGGCAATTTTTCATTGGGGCGTCGTCAGTGTCCAAGATTACTTAACATAATATAAAATATGTTATACTAATCCATAGACATCTGTCATGGATATATGTAATAATCTCATAAATTGCCTACACGCTCCTTAATTTCGTCTAGCCCTCCTTAAGCCGGTCCTAGCAATTACATCATTACATTAATCGTGATAATACTGGCCCAAGTCTTTATAAAGGACCGAACTCATTTTCTCCCATACTCAGAGAAAAAAACAAACCAAAATCACGTATTGAAAATTTTGGCCAGAAATCTCGTCTTTCAAACATCGATCGTTCAAAATGACTATCATTTTGTCAAAAAATTCTCAAACCTGGGACTTCCACGAAGTCCCAGGTTTGAGAATTTTTGATAAGATGAGGGGTATTGCAATCAATCGATATTTGAAGGACGAGATTTCTGGCCAAAATTGCAAATACGTTGGGTTTTTTTAGGTTGAAATTTTTTTTCAGAGTACGTTGGATTTGTATTAATCCCCTTATTGGACTCTATATGACAATAAATACATCAAGAACACATGAAAGCCTAGACTGCGATGACAGCCCATTTGTCGTAAAAATTGCCGTTTTCCCATGGCACAGGATGCCAAATAAAATATATATCACAATATCATGTGACTAGTCGCCTCAAAACGGTTTTTATGTCGGGATGATTCAAATACTTAACAATTGAAATCTAGTAAAAACTATGAGACATCGGTTATATTCATTAGTCCTATTTGGAGCAATTGAAATAGTCTCTCAAATTGGTGTAAATTGAATGCTCAGATATCGTCAGTTTAACTTTTAAAACTATTTTTTTGACATTTCGTTCACTCCAGCACAATACCGTTTTGAGAAGAAAAGTCACATATTGTTTCTAGTCGTCATAATATACAATGATGGTGACCCCTGACCCTATATCATCATGGGCTTATCTAAGGACAATCGATGTACTTTGCGGTATTACGAGGATATGAGAAGGTAAAATCGACAGAGGTACTTAAATTATTAGCTATAGATTAACAAATGACATGATGTGTATATAGTCTATACATCCCGATGCATGAGGACGTACACACACAAGGTCAAAGTTAGTGGCTTTTTGATGCTCATCTGGCTTCCCCTTTGGTCACGTTCTGGGGCAGTGGTGGTGTCATCACACAGGAAAATAATGTATTAGATTGATACGAGCAATGATGTATTAGTTGAGTCAGATTTTTAACCAAATAACGCTAAATCGGATATTTTGCCATATAACGTTAATCTTAAATTTAAGATTATGAGGGTTTAATGAAAGGTGATTTAATTTAAATGAATAAAGAATAAAGGTATGAACTTAAAACACCAGTTCTATAAATCAGAAGAAAAAAAAAATTTTCTTAATTCTGGTAGGTTTGTTAAATGTACTGATAATTAAATGAATAAATAAATGGATGAATAAATGAATGAATACATTAATAAATGAATACATTGGTAAATGAATAGAATTATAAACTTTATTTGTAATGAATTTAGTTCCTCAAAATTGTTTTTATTTTCTTTTAGAATAGCCACACAGTTATGTTGTTGTTGGCAAGAAATGGAAGAAAATTTCCATGTAGAATTTGTTCTTACTCTCCGTCCCAACAAATAGATACATTTATTTAGCGCATGTACAATCATATTTAGTTAGCTTCACGGTCATATTTGTCTTTTTGAAGAAGAAAGGGATATGAAAATCAATGTCATGCAGTACAAGTTACATATTATTAGGGGCTCATTTTGTACCAGCATCTTTAGCGTATGCATTGCCATTGGTTATATATAGTCAGATACTGATTAATACCTGAGTTAAGAAGAACTTTGTGTGTGAAATGTATTGACGTAACTCCCATTAATTCAGATTTGGTTGAAATTTATTCACTGTGATAAAAGTGAATGTTAACTCAATCCAATTGAATAATAATAATAATAATAATAATAATAATAATAATAATAATAATAATAATAATAATAATAATAATAATAATAATAATAATAATAATATAATAATAATAATAATAATAATACTGCACACTTAAATAACGCCATCTCATGCAATATGAGCTCTAGGCTCTATATATATATATATATATATATATATATATATATATATATATATATATATCTTTAATTAAACAATGACTACAGTTATTAGATACAGCTATATTCAATATTTAAAACACTATCAACATAGAAATACATTTTAAAAGAAAAGAAAATCAAGTAAAGAAATGTTTTCTAAAGTAATTTGTCTTTAGCCTGCTTTTGAATGCCTCCAGGTATTCTGAGGTTCTTATCTCAAAAGGTTATTTATTCCAAATGGAGGAACCAGATGATGAAAAAGCTATTTCAGTTAACTAATAAATAGGTATTACTTGCAATTGAAAAAATAATTTAATTTATAAACAACATGCAACAACATTCCAACATTCCAACTTCAGTTATGATCAAAATGTCTATCATCTGTTTTTTTTCTAGACTTCATCTTAATAAAAGGTCTCCAATATTCCACGAAATGGCATCTGCAAAAACGTTATCCGACAGGGACTTTTACGAAGCTAGGATGAGGAAAATAAGTTCATGTTGAAAAGAGTTATACTTGAAGTAAAAAAAACCAAGATAATTAGAGAGAAAAATTATGATTTAAAAGCAGTTTGTTCCTTTCAATAAGGATGCGTAAGCAACGCTTGTATGGATAAATGTTAAGCTTTACAAAAAAGGACTTCCATTGCCATTTTGGAAAAAAGTAAGACATTCATCTAGTCTATTTATTAAGGTTGCCAGAGCAATAATGATGATGATTGCGTCCTATTCATTTCATTCATTATACGGATATATCTGTAAGCCAAAATATATATTTTTAAAATGTCTAACATTTATACTTCTGGATTTCATCTTATTACATACGAAGCTTCAATTTTACTCTTCATTATACGGGTATATTTGTAAGCCAAGATATATTTTTAAAATGTCTAACATTTATACTTCTGGATTTCATCTTATTACATACGAAGCTTCAATTTTACTCTTCATTATACGGGTATATTTCTAAGCCAAGATATTTTTTTTAATGGCTAACATCTATACTTCTGGATTTCATCTGATTACAAACATGTAAATTTGATTTTACTCTAATCGGGACTTGATCTTAAAACCTTTGAGGCTAACTTTGGATTGCTTGAATGCTCATTATCAAGGATCACAACAAGATGGATTTGCTTTGAAAAATACGATATTTAATTTATCTTTTTTTATCGTTGCCATAACAATAACCTTAGTGACTGTGTCTCTTTGTTTTGAGTATTTCATTCTTTATAAGGGTATATTTGATATACAAAGATATTCTAATACAACATATCTTCTACGATAAAATATACACAATTTCTTTGATGTTCCCGTGCATCCGCAATCGTTGTCCGCTGTGTTTAATTACCGGTATAAACACATCGCTATGACGTTTTGATCCGTGGGCAAAAACTACCAGTTGCATTAATGGTTCGATGACCGCACAAGAGGGTCTATCTGATCTTCATTAGAATAATATACGTGTTTTAAGTGTATTGCTAATAATATATACACGTATACAAAAGATCCGACAATGGCAAAAAGAAATAAGATAGGCTCGTCGACACGTTTGACTGAAATGCATCGTTACAACTGCAATTTTTTTCTGCATGACTATCAAAGCAATTAATAAAGAAAAGTACTTAAAAGCCCGGGTCAATTTGGCAGTTTAAAAGAAAGCAAAAGAGAACGAACGCGAAAAGGTTTGGTTTTATGGTTTGATTATCAACAAAATGATCACATGCATGTCGATAATGGAATTCGACTATTTCGTGGATCATCTTAAGATCATAAAGGCATTCTTTGAAGATATGTAAATAACCAATGTTACAAAATTATGAATTTGTACCGCTATAATATTTTTGTAAATAAAAACAATGGTTAGAATGTGTTTCCAATTATTTCAAAAGCGAAATTGTAACAATAATAATGGTCATAAAAATCGACAGAGATGATAATAATAATAATAAATGGTATTTATATAGCGCTTTACCCAATTGTCACAGGCTCTAAGCACTTTACAGTGATATAAAACAAAACATATTACAGTAAGACAAGTTCGATGGAAAAGTGATACGAATTCAATTTAATAACAACAGAATATAATAATAGTATTGAAACATTTTGATGTAAAAAGATAAAACTTTAATCCAGATTTGAAAGTTGTCAACGAATCCGAGCGTCTCACGTGTGATGGGAGAGAGTTCCAAAAATGGGGGGGGGGGGGGGGGGGGCGAAAATTGAAAAGATTGTTCACCTATTTTACGCAATGGCTTAGGTTTGACAAGGATTGATTGGCCATTGCTTGACCTCAAGTTTCTATTGGGGACATATATGTTAAGACGGTCTTTAATATAGGAGGGACTGTTGGTGCTCAAGGATTTGTAGACAACAGTACAAATCTTATAGGCAACTCTTTTTTTCCACAGGAATATATTCTTATTAATTTCAAATGGGGCAAAATGTATTTAAAAATATAAATAATCCAGGTTCAGAAGATAGAAAACCTTCCTCTCCAACACACATTCCATCCCCTCCCTCTCCTCCGAAAAAAGGATAGTTTCTTCTGTGTCTAGGTTCTCACCTCCAACCCCGTGAATATCGGAACTTATTTGTGACTCAAACTCCAAAGCGACTATTTACATAAACAAGAAACAGGAAATGTATGTTTCTTGAAGTGAAAGAAAAAACAAACTATTTGTGGGGTCGATGGTTTCTGTCAATGAACAAAACTCAAAAATTAACACAATTCATTTAACCAACAATCCACACCACTGAAAAAACCAATGCCTCGTTGAAAGGACTTTGCGATTATTTTTAGTCTCCCAATCAAGGAACTGATTGTTATAAATAATGCAGTCACCCAATACTCAAATTTCATGTTTGCTTTAAATTCATTTTTTTTAAAAAGACTTGAACCTATAAATCGCATTATCTACTTGATCGTGCTCAAGCTCTTTGTGGACTCGATCCAAAATCAACAGTTAACATGGACGAAACATTGAAACAATCAGTTACATATTATACTAGGAATGATTTGTCTTCAAACCACGCGCCAGCGCCAAGTTGTACCTGAAAATGGTGTTCCTGGTGGTGTCAATCAATGTGTGGTGATGATGATTGATGGTTCCTACACCACCTTTGTCATAATATGTAACTTTGATGGTCAAGGGGTTGGAATGTGGTAAAATCCATATGAACATCATGTCAATTCTTTGTTGTTTTTTCCTGCTTTATTCCCTCGTCATTGCTGAGAACACAAAAGACCTTGAGGTTAATATGTTTTCTAAACATTTTCCTTTCTCCACTTCCGCAAAAGATGATAAAAAAACTAAGACAAAGAAACGTAAAAGTTACACTGAATTGTGACCGGTCGTCATTAAACGGTATCCGGTTTTATGTTGAGTGAACAATACTATGCTCGAAATTGAAATTTAAGATGAAATTTTAAAATTTGAGTCAAATTAAATATCTTTATATAAAAAAGTGACGTTTCCTTCAAGAACTTCAAAAGCAAGTCAAATTCCTAATTCAGATCATTTTGACGTTAAACTTCATAAGTATATAAATGAGTCAAATAAAATCCAGGAGAGTAATAGATTGACGCAATTATTTATTATCACACATAAATTAAATACTATAACGTCCTGAAGCAAAGTCTACCGACATTCAATAAAAAAATGGTGACAATACAATGATAATAAAACAATTGGTCATGATTTTATGTTCCCGAGTAGAAAGGATATTACATAGTATGTAATAATTCTGAACTCGAATGTGAAGGGTTATCTGCGAGGTTATAAGCATAGATATATCCTGGTTTTTTATTCGATATATGTGACCCACCGTCTCAAAACGGTATTATGTCGGAACGAACCAGATGCTTAAAAGCCGAATTTAATGTTAAACTGGGTCAAAAATATAAATTGTTAGCATTAGAACCCTAAAATATGGTATCCATTCTCCTCAATAAAACATACAAACTCAACACAAGACTGATATTTCTGGCTATAAATTCACTTTTCAACATCTTAACCATCCCGACTTAATACCGTTTTGAGGTTGAAGGGTCACATATCGTGGACGATTAGATGAATAGGCTGTCATTGGAAGTAACTGTTTTTGTCTGAAGACCAAACAAACCAGACTCTTTGTTACATATATTTTCCCCTCATTTTGATTCAAATTCAATCGATGTTCTTAGCAAATATTTCGTAAAGAATTGTTAATATAATTTATACATGACTATCATTGTACATGTACTTTAAAGATAGTAACAAATTGACGTCACTCATGTCTTTCTTATTGCTTTTTGCCATCCGCATTTATGAGTAATTCTAACTATTATCCAGACAACAAACGTTCAATTTTACACATCGTTTTGTGAGTTGGTCCATTATACTTCCGGATGGCAATGTTGTGAGCTTCTTAGCTAAGCGCATATTATCTATACCAATCCCAAATCAGCCGCAACAGGAGCTGTCTTCAACCACAGCCGGACTTTACAAGGTGAAAAGACTCCTTTGTCGTCCGAGACAGACGGGTGCCAATCTTTATGGATCCTTGTATCCTAACCTCCCTCCCCCCCCCCCCCCCCCCAATGTTTCCTCCAAAAGCGATTATTAAAACTAACACAGTGCTATAACATTATCAATGTGAATGTTGGTGGCAGTGTCGATTTTTTATATTATTATCTTTGGCAATTTTGATGTTCGTTTCTCGAAGTAATGTAAATGTTGCTGCTCGGAGCTCGAAAATAAATAACATGTAAAATTGAATGTAAGCTTCAATTTAATATACAAAGACAGATAAATCGACGTTTCGGGTTTCCCCTTTATCAACAAAACAGGATGAATGAAACACTGGTGACGAATGAGATAACGTGGTAGTAAAATAAGCGTTCAATATTCGCAACAAACTCCTTTGGTTCAATTGTTTAATTTTCCATTTTCAGATGAATCACCAGACACATTACAAACTGATAACATGGATTCAATATTAATGTCCGCATTAAATCATCATCGTAAGTATCATTATATTTTACCGTGTTTTTTCTCCCTCTGTTTCTTTTTTTTTATTTTTACTTCTTTTGGTACGCTCATGTCTTATGGTGTGACATAACACCAATTTACCCAATACTTCTTCTTCTTCCTCTTCGTATCACATCGTATCGTATGCATAAAACTCACACAGAGTATTTAAAGGTTTTTAGAACATATTAGCTCTAAAAAATACGATACGATAGTTTGTAATTTGTTTTCTTTCCGAGTTTTGAAGTCTAATATATTATAAGACAATGAACATAATGTTAATCAATATTTTATTTACTTATTTTTGGAAGCAGTAAAAACATTCTAATGCATTGAACATATTTTCTCTATTTGCCTATTTTAAGTATGTGCCGATCCCTAGTCACGACTAAAGCCTATGATTCTAAGAAAGCAACATTAAATTATTTGAATATTGTGAATCAATTGTACGCAAATGCTGATAGGGAAAATTGTACATACCATTCGATTCTTGATACACTCTCCATTTTTTTTTGTTACAAATAAAATAATTTGAAACAGCGATATTGTTAATTTTACAGGGTTTTGTGCACGCATTTTCTGATTGCAGCATTATTGTTAAAATAAAGATACAGATATTGTTGTAATGTTACAAATAGCTGCATCATTTTCATTAAGACAATGGTTAATGGGTATGCGGAATTACCACATATCTTATAATAGCTTGTTAAGCTAATGTCGCAATAGGATTCTGATGGACACGATGAATTCAAAAGGTTGTCATAAAGATCATTGTCTTTATCCTATTAAAAATTCACCCATACACCGGAGCATACTCAATGTCTCAATCGTTTCTATGTTATATGTTTGTGTTGAGAATATTGGCTATTAAGCTTAACTGCTGGTCAAAATACTTCGCGATGGTGGTGGGCGAACGAATCAGCGGTCTCAGAAGTGGGTGAGAGAGGGATCTAGAAATGACTTGGGTTTGAAACGAATATTTTTGTGTTCGTGGATAGCTCACACGGTAGAGCCACGCTCTCACCTGCCAGGCGGAGTTGTCGTACCAATTAGGTCGCGGGTTCAAACCCCACCACCGCCGCGAAAAATTTTTATTCTCTATTGTCTTCTGGCACTTTTCTACTCACTTCATATCTTGTTGTCTTTATCCTAACAAGGGTCATTGATCGTTACGAACAACGTGCCCTGGAGACCAATATTACATGTTCTTATTATAATTTGATGAAATTATCTACATACCTTTTGACACTGCTATTTACAAATTCAACGGAATGGGGAACCAAATTGTTAATTATCAATTTACGCACATCCTGACAATTAATTATAGATTTGGAAAATATATTTTCAATTGAATTTAAACTAGGACATTTGGAATGTTTTATAGTGGTTGTGAAACCGGATTTATTTATATTAAACTGGCGTTGTGGTAATTAATAGCGCCAAAGGCGGTTTGCAAGATTAGAAGCTTGGGAGGGGGGGGGGAGTGGAAGAAGAAAAAGAATAAGAAAAAGAAGAAGAAAAAAAAAAAGAAGAAGAAGAAGAAGAAGAAGAAGAAGAAGAAGAGAAGAAGAAGAAGAGAAGAAGAAGAAGAAGAAGAAGAAGAAGAAGAAGAAGAAGAAGAGAGAAGAAAGAAGAAGAAGAAGAAGAAGAAGAAGAAGAAGAAGAAGAAGAAGAAGAAGAAGAAGAAGAAGAAGAAAAGAAGAAGAAGAAAAAGAAGAAGAAGAAAGGAAGAAGAAGAAGAAGAAAAGAAGAAGAAGAAGAAGAAGAAGAAAAAAAAAAAGAAGAAGAAGAAGAAGAAGAAGATGAAGAAGAAGTGACCTATGGTGGACGTCAAAACTTTATAGTTGCAGATCAAATACAGGCACATCCGTGTATATCATTTGTTTGTATCTGCGCAATTATGTATTTTAAGGTTAACACACTTGAAAAAGTTATACAATAGAGCAGCCAGATACATTCTAATTATCTATGACAGAATGGTAAAATTAGACAATTGATGATTGGAAGTGACTGCCAATTTAAAGAAAAGATCTAATTTTAAACACATTGATATTCTCAAGGAATAACTCTAAAGGGACAAGCCATCTACAAATCATCCTATTTACATTTTAAAATTCTCTCAGCAGGAATTTCATATCTATTCAGTTCATCATCTACTATGACTAGAAATGAAGTGAGTAGGGAAGTACCAGAAGACAACAAGGAATTAAAAACTTCGCGATGGGGGCTCGAACTTGAGACCTTACTGGTAGGACAACTCCGCCTGACCGGGAGATCCCCCGTCGTGGATAGCTCATACGGCAGAATCACGATCTCCCCGGTCAAGCGGTGTGGATGGCTTATACCTTAGAGTCACGATCTCCCAGGTCAGGCGGAATTGTCGTACCAGTAAGGTCGCGGGTTCGAGCCCCCATCGCCGCCGAGAAGTTTTATTTTTCTCTGTTGTCTTCTAGTACTTTCCTACTCACTTCAATTCGTGTTCTATCAACATAAGTACTTGCTTCACTCACTTTCTGAATCTATTATGACTGGATTATCTGACCTAGCTATTTAAAACAGTGAAATACAACAATTTAGCGAATCGGAAAACATATCAGCAACACAATTATTTGAAGACCAAGACTTAGGTTGTAGATGAAGAAGAAAAAAGAGAAAACGAGTTGCGACTATTTGCGACTCCAAAAATTAATTTCTTTTTTTATTCCCCTTATCAATTTTCAGGATCAAGGAGAGATATACCCCTTACTACAATGATGCCCAAAATGGCGGCTCACTACAGTGTAATGATACCAAGGTCATATGCACATCATGTACGAAAACCCATTCTCATTTACCCTATCTATTACCACCATCCAAGTTTTTATGTCAGGTAAGAAAAACTTTGTTGATTGATATTAGAGTTATATAAAGAATTCTACTTTTTTTTTCTTTTTTTTTTTTTTTTTTGAGCGATCCAAGATTGCATTCATAATATAATTCTAAACCACGGAGACTACGGTTATAATGTTCGTCAATATATCCCCCCCCCCAAATAAACTAGACGTCTAGATAGTATTTGACGGCCAATTTTCTGAATTTTGTATAATATATGTGAACCTTTGCCTCAAAACGGTATTAAGTCGGGTTGGTTAAGATGTTGATAAATTGAATTTGTAGCCAGAATTATCAGACGTGTTGAGTTTGTATGTTTTATTGAGGAGAATGGATAGCATATTTTAGGGTGCTAATGCCAACAATTTATATTATTAACCAATTTTAACATTAAATTCGGCTTTTAAACATCTCGTTCGTTCCGACATAATACCGTTTTGAGACGATGGGTCACATATAACGATTGTTTAATAATCTGTGAAGTTGATCTGCCGCCAAATTAATCGGGATCAATCGTAGTCGTCGAAAATTATTGCCTGATACCGGGACTTGTATTGTATTTTGATGTCATTTATAGGCAAGTGCATCGTCTAGTTAGTTGCCGGAAGTTGTTCTCGGGGGAATAAATGATCCCATTGGTTGAACCGTTGAATACAACTCATGATATGTTTTCCTCTTGTGGTTGTTGCCTTTAATTTTAACGGGATATATAATTTTAATGAGCTTTTATGTAGAGCAATATCCACCAAATGTGCTCAAAGCGATTTAGAATGGGTCCTTGGACAACAGCAACATTTAGCATTTAGGACGTGTCATGACGCCTGTTCGGCGATGTTACACTTTTATCGGACAGAAACAACGCTGTTAACGGCCAGGTACTCCTTTTACTCATGAGTACGGTGAGAGAATGTGTGTAAAGAGCCTTCTCCAAGGACTCAACTATGCGCAGAGCGAGGCTCGAACCCAGGACCTTCCGATCTGAAAGCGAGTGTCATACCACAAGACCACATTATAGTCGCATGCTATGTTTAGTGTCAGGTATCAATCATTTAACAGCGATACAAAACAATTTTGTGTCATTTTCAACGTCAACAATACTTTTATCAGGGAGGAAGAATATCGTGAAAACTAATCGATCTGCGGTGGTCTAGATAGAAACGATAACAGTAAGATGGATAACGTCAGCCTCATCCAATATAATATTAGGCCCAGCATAGACATGGCAGATGGCAAGGGAAAGCGGGGAAGACCCAAAGAAACCCGGCGAAGGACCATGGAGAAAGAATTAAAGGAAGAAGGCATGTCCTGGAATACAGCCACCGCAAAAGCAGCCGAACGCAAAAAAATGGAGATGTCTGGTGGATGCCCTATGTACGAGTACCTCAAGACCGGAAGAGGATTAAGTAATAATCAACATAAACAAGGGCAGCAACCAAGATCAAAAATCCGTCTGAGATTGGGAATATGTGTATTTGCTCGATTTCATTTCTTTTTTTTTCTCTTACGATTTTTTTCCACACGCTAATCCAATTATACATAGCCATAAAAAATACGAAAGGAAAAACCAATTTAATCTAATTGTTTCAATAATCTTTAATTTATTTCGTTTACAGGGTTCCAAGATACAACACATATCTTACACCAAAATCAGAATTATTTACAACAGGAGATGGGGTTGGAAATTATAGTAAGCATCAATGATGTTTTAATTTAAGTCCATGAAAATCATTTATCAAAATCGGAAACTTTTTTACGTGTTTTTATTATAATTACCAATCTCAGATATCATGTCATAGTGAAGTGTGTGCAAAAAAAAGTGACTATAGAATTAAAATGACCAGAAAGATAACATTGGTTTATGCACTTCATGGATCTATATTTATTGTTTTCAGCAATACAGACAGACGTACAAAATGCATATTTTTTACTATAAATATAATTATCAGGATTATGACCACTTAAACATAAAACCGTTTTGAGACGATGGCTCGCATAATTCTCGTTTATCTCTCTACTTACTCAACATTTTCCTGATTTTTCGAGAAAGGCCATGTCCTACGAACATAAAAATTGATTTTTAAACACTAACTCAAAAGTTAATAAATACGTGCTATACCTACATCATTTTGTTACTCAGAACGCGTTCATTTATTTATGATAAATTATTTTCATACAATTTTGTACAGAAGAAATTTAATTGATAATCGTAACAAACGTTACGATTTTCCTATAATTGGTAAGGATATGGTTATAATAGTTTATACGGTATTTAAGACCATTTTACGTTATTAAAGACTTTGTACTAGGAAAGACAAACTTTTCGAATCTTATTTACCTTATTCAATTTATTAGGAATTATTATAATCCACACACCATATATCTTACTTACAGCTTACTTAATGAGCTGGTGATAAAATACAATTGATTTAGGTAAAAGATAAACGACGACAAAAGCTTTTGATTTGTAAACATTTAAAACATAAATATATTTATGGTTAACTGACAAAGTGTGTAGATCCACTGAAAACGTATATTATATCAAATTCGTATTTTCATAATAATATTCATTTAACTCTTTTCAGTAAATAACCTACTACCAATTTTCAACAAAGAAACACCAAAAGTAAAAGTCGACCCAGCCCCAGCAGAACTTCCTGCAATCCCATCGGCCCCTATTGACGGTAAAGGAGTCCCAGGCATTAATTCGATGAATCCCAATGATCCTCTGAGTGCTGCTTTCCCATTCTGGAACACACAACCCAGTAATTGGGTCTGGCCAGACCAGATTAGGACTGGACCAATACCCAAAGCAGACGTTGTAATGGTAAGTGTAAATAACCATGGCCACATTAAGCTTTACTTACTATCAAAAGCTCATGTTCGTTTCTTTGCTCCAAAGAATGGGAGTTCTTAGTGCCCCCCCCCCCCCCCCACCTCTTTAAAAAAAAAATTCATCTGAGGATTCAAATAGAGATATACATTTTTTATAAAAATCAAGATCCGTCTGCATGAATGTATACGTCAAATGTTCATCTATTTCGATAACATTTTAAGCGTTACATTAGCTCGGGCCCCCTTAAATAACGTTTTGTGTACATAATTAAATGAATATTGAGGTTACTTTTAACGACACGTCGGCAATCTATCATGATAAAACATGTAAACGTTAACTGGAAGCCGTTTTTGTTTACAATATTAGTGGTTAAGGCATTGCACTGTGGCCCAGAAGTTCTCGGGTTCGAGGCCCGCTTCAGGCAATTTGTTTTTGTTTTTTTTACTTGAGCAAGATTATTAACCCCCCAATTTGCTCACTTGGACAACATGGGTGATTCCTGTTGACATCAGAGATCTTGTTTGACGAAATAGCTATATTCCTTCATGGAATGCCTCGCGACGCTATCTTATGGTGTCGTGGCGGAAGAGCATATGTTTACATATATAGTATGCGCTTGCCTAAGAAGCTCATGACATTGTCATCCGGATGTATAACTTTCAACACACAAAACAGTGTGTAACCATGGACGTTTGTAGTCTGGTTAATACAGATTAGTGAGTATTACTCATAAACGCGGATGACAAAAGCAATAACAAAGACATGAGTGACTTCAACTTTATTCTATCTATATATACAGATATAGCTCTGGTTAAGAGCGGAAACAACCGACATTTTGTGCTGAATATAGTTTATGGTGAACATTTTAAAATTTAAATTGACGAGAGAGAATGAACATTTTAGTGACGAAAAAAAATGAAATAGACTTGTCATCCTTAATACCGTATAATGAAGGTTTTTTTTTATTTACCACCGATTTTCATAATAAAATGCCTTTTATAATCTCCACAGCCACAGAGCACGTTATTTGAGTTGAACAAGAAAACACCAGTACATAGAGACATTCGACATCCTGCCCCATCAGAACCTGTTGTGGTTGGCGTTGCAGAGAATGCATTACCAGCTTTTGCTTTGAGTGGTGGAGTGGATCCACAGTTAGTGGACAAGCCCGCCGTTATTTCAACCAACACAGGTACGATTTTTAATTGATGTTGCTATGCATTTAAGTAAAATACTCAGACCATCCGCCAGCCAAATTAAACACACCGACACACACAAAAAATATGTGTGTAAGCTTAAATATTGACAGTTGGATTGATATAATTTAGTGAGACCTAAACATTAACAGGCTGTCTAAAAATAATAACAAAGAGTTGTATGGCGTCAACTTCGATCCTTCTTTAAGGTGGTTGGAAGATTTATTTCTTTTTTTTTTTTGTTGTTGATAAAAGTAATGTGTGAACCGAGTGCACTACCAACAGAGTTTTGGAACTAACGCATGAACAATAAAAATGTGACCCATTGCTTCTAAACGGATTTGTTTTGGAATGGTTCAGATTATATTATATTGATTGAATTTATAGTCTAATATACGAAACATGTTTTAAGATGTTATGTTTTGTTAAAGATAATAATAAATATAATTTCGTAAACTGAGGAAGACAAAAAAAAGATATATTTCTTATACATCTAACTATAAATCTCTTTATTTTGGCGTCTGTAAAACACATTATTAGATATTGCGCGATAAAAAGGCTCAAGTTTGACTCTCAGACCGTTACCTAACACCGCTTTGACGCGAAGGGTCACAAATGATCATTTCAATTATTTTGTATTGTAGGCTTTACATCGGTGACATAAATATCATATTAACAAGTTCATATTTCTTCTTATTTTTCAGCTCTTTAAAAATCGACTTCATTTTTACAAAAAAAGTGACAATCTGTCTCAGAAGATAGTATTCTTCTCGACGGCAAAAGCACAGAAATGCCAACCCAACGCAGTTTGGAAGCTCATGGGAAAGTTTCCTTTTCGACTTTTCGTCCCTGTACTTTTTATTTTACGCGACACTGAAATGAGCTTGTGTGCTTCAAGTACTGAAGACTACAACAGCATTGTGCATTCTTGTATAATTGGATGTAAATAGATTTGATAGTATTATGAAAATGCCGTGGTTTACCTTATGACTGATGCTTTATTATGACTATGAACGTCTATAGAATACAATCGAACATAACAAAGCAAAGGCCAGATGGAGTATTGAGAAGATATTTAAATCTTAGTACTTGTTTCTTGCATAGCTCAAAAAATTGTTTGTCGTTTTGTATATACAACTTTTAAAAACCTTAAGCAGACATGCAAACAACATTTTTTCTACATCTAATTAAAATCACCAGCTTAAAAACAAAGAACCACTGTTAAATATTTCGAATTTCTATCTTAAATATTGGATGAAAAAAAAAATCTAATAAGACGCTTTGAGGTAAATAATTTATCAAATTAGAGAATATCCAAAGTGCACACAACAGCTGAAAAAAAACAAAAAAAAAGAACAAAAAACATTTAAGAACTTTAAGGACTTTAAATCAAGAACTCTAAAACAAAACAAGCTCATTGTGTTAGTAAAAGTACATTCATTACACATTGATGTGTCAATTCACATATCACGCCCAATTAATTGTTAAACACGGTGCAATTTCACAAAATGCAACATCCAGATAAGTATTAATTTAGGTTTCAAAGTTTACAGAACTAAGTGAAATGTCAACTCTTATTGTACTTGGTGAATTTGAAAACAATCTGTGGGTAAATCAATCCAAGAAATATTTTTATTCAACTGAGATGTTTGAAAAATAGTGCGGGATTTGTAGTGGATGTAAATGATGATGACAATTGCAATCTTTATATCAATCATTGTTTTGGTTTCTTTCTTTTTCATTTCCACTGTTAATCAAGGAAATTATGGAAACTGATCTTCATCAATCTGTCTATTCTTTTATATTGATAAATTTAAAGATGGTTAGTTTTAATTTTAGATATTAATCAACAATGATAAATAACGATTGTATTCTATATAGTTATGTGTTGATATAAACATTTAAACATTATTTAAAATGAATGGTAAAGGACTTAACCCTATTCTTACCTTGTTATATGAACTATGAATAATCATAAAGTACACACACAATTTGGTCAAAACCAGGCTTCTTTCTAGTTTTGCCCGTTACAGCTTTGAATTTTTCAAAGCTTTATAATTTGTATTAAATAGCATTAAGGCATTAGAAAAATAAGAGAACACTTTCTAACATTTAATAATATAATGACAGTTCAGACCAAGCTAGCGCTTAATTATTGTCATGTTTTAAAATCGAATAATTTTTCCTTAATTCTCTGACCATCACAACACAGCTTAAACCGTTATAATACATAGATCTACATCGTTTGATTTCGTTAACTGTACATTATTTTGAAGTGTTTAATGCCTTGCTTGTTTCTCTCTCTCCTTTTGTTTATTTTGCCTCCTCATATCCTTTGCTTACAAGTTGTGATCTGTAATATACAAATTGTTTATACTTTCCCCATATGTACCTAACAATATTCACCAATTATCTATATAGGACTTATTGTTAACCATAGAGACCTAGTATATTGAGTATATACAATATATATATATATATATATATATATATATATATATATATATATATATATATATATATATACCAAATAGTTTGTTGTTTAATTGATTTTAGTGAAAATATTAGTCCTAACTATTTTTTTATCTGTATCTATATAACTGTCCCACAGTAGAGATTTAGCAAAAGTATTTCTATATATTGTAGCTGTAGTAGTAGACCACTATATTAATTCATTACTCTGTATAGAACGTAGTATAGCTGAATAAACTATTTAGTAAAATATTTTCAAACAGTAAAACATTTTCTTGTTTTTTTACACTGTTTGAAGACCATAAAGGGAAAGGGGCACATGTCACAAAATTAAATGTTATGAGTTGTGCCATTAGCATATCGTATAAAGTTGATATGAGAATATGAATTTGTGTCAAGATGGGCACCAATATCAGAATAAAGAGAGAAGGCGAGAAAAAAATGATAAAAATATGTGGCATGTGACTTTTCCCCCAGTTGGTCTTCATTTACCATCATTGCAATAATTGTTCATCATTTTTTCATGGCTCCATATTATCATCACAATATACATTTAAGTGCGGCTATGTAGTCTCGTGGTATGACACTTGCTTTCTGGATCGGAAGGTCCTGGGGTCTAGCGTTGCTCGGCTAGGCGCAAAGTTGAGTCCTTGGAAAAGGCTTTACTCACATTCTCTCACCGTACTCATGTGTAAAATGAGTATCTGGCCGTTAATAGGCTCTGTCCGAAAAAAATTGTATTATCGCCTAACAGGCGTCATGTCCCGTCCTAAATGTTAAGTGCTGATGTAGACCAGGGACCCCATGTAAAGCGCTTTGAGCACGTTAAGTGGATATTGTACTATATAAAATCTCACTATCTAAATATTGTTTTTTATATGACAACATCACTCTGAAATAAAACCGTTTGGCTTTGTTCGTCACAAAAAAGTCTTTCCTGAAAGATGATAAATTTTCACAGGACTTTGTCCGAGGACTGAGTGCGTTCCATAAGCATGAAGCAAGGATGAAAAGCCGTCGTTTTCTTTCTTTTCTTTTTTTTTTTTTTACCAAAAGTGGCTTTTGAGTCGGTAACCTTTAGAAATTGGGACTGAGACAATCTTAAATTTTGAATGGGTTCATATTTTTTAATCAGTTCCTTCAAATATTCAGGTGATTTTTAACGTCAAATATAAAACATAATAATATTTCAGGATTCAAAATTAAAACTTATTTTTAGCCCGTTCGCAATTACGAATATAAAAGAGAAATCAAAACATAGGAATTTTATTTCACAAACACAACAGGATCATATTGTAAATATTTTGATGACGATGATGACGCTGCAGCTGTTGCTGGTGGTGATGATGACGACAACGCCAATGCTGATGAAGAAGCGACCATTAATCAAGATATTTACAAAATATTCAAAAAACTAATTTTCATTTCATCATTAACCTACTCCTGCAAAATTACACCACTCGTTCGTTCTGACAACACGCAATTAGCTCCATTGTTTGCATTTTGTAAATTTTCAGAACGACCAGCGTTTAAATAGCGCATCATCCTCATTCCCAATTTTTCGATTTTGTGATATAAAAATGGAATTCGGAATGTTTATCATTGGGTCGAGTAAAGTGGAGGAGGAGGAGAAGGAGGAGGAGGAAGAGGAGGAGGATCAGGAGGAAAAGGAGGAGGAGGAGGAGGAGGAGGAGGAGGAGGGGAAAAAGAAGAAGAGAAGAAGAAGAGAGAAGAAGAAGAAGAAGAAGAAAGAGAAGAAGAAGAAGAAAGAAGAAGAAGAAGAAGAAGAAGAAGAAGAAGAAGAAGAAGAAGAAAGAAGAAGAGAAGAAGAAGAAGAAGAAAAAAAGAAGAAGAAGAAGAAGAAGAAGATGATGAAGAAGAACAAGAAGAACAAGAACAAGAAGAACAAGAACAAGAACAACAAGAACAAGAACAACAACAAGAACAACAACAACAACAACAAGAACAAGAACTAGAACAAGAAAAGAACAAGAAAAAGCGGAAGAAGCAAAATTATATCATCAACAAATTCTCAACAGGTGACCACCTTCAACTTTTTTACGTCATGATTGGAAAGATAACGATCAATCCAAGAATTAATTCTGTAACAAGATAAACCAATTAATTGCACGACGTGAGACAACCCAAACACAGAGGCTACACAGTAGCAAATGACGTCACTACTAGCATACACATACAGTAAACTCAAAACAACAAACCATACACAATTTGTAATTAGTAACAAGAAGACACTTGTGCGGCGCAATTTAGCAAGGTTTAAGGACACGTCAAGCGGAGACATGCCAATATTAACTTTCGTTCCAATGACGTTATTTTTCAGTTCTTCCCAGAATCTGTGTTCTTCTGATCGCAGATGGTCGTGGCCTGGACTCGCATGGTCGATAGCTTGGATTTGATAATCTGAAAAAATGATAGATGATAATAAATAGCGTGTGAAAAGGATGCTTAACCCTCTCCTTACCAGTCATTTTCAAGATTTTCCCCAAAACTTCACACTAACCTAAAATTGATTTTTTATCACTCAGACGCAATAGCAGTATAATTCTTGCGATACATAATCTCTTTAGCAAAACATGCTCTACTGCTCATTCTCTTTAAATTTTATGATGCACAAAAGAAATTTGAATAAGAAAAATATTGGTTATATCGTAAAGAATTTGACGATTTTCATATAGTTGGTAAGGAGGGGGTTAAACAGTTTAGTTTGAGCATTTATATAGAGTAATATCAACTAATCTCAAAGTGCTATACGAGGGATCCCTGTTAGGTGAATTTTTTTTCGCCGACAAAGGGGACGCTATTAAAGCTAGGTATTTATTTTACACACGAGTATGTCGAGAGAATGTAAGTAAAGAGCCTTTGCCGACAACTCAATTTCGTATCTCTCATGATTGTGATGATAAGAATGAAGACACTGATAGTGAAATTGATGAAAGACATAATGAGAAAGAAGGAGGGAATGGGAAATAAAGGGATGAAGAAGGACAAAAGTAGTAGTAGCAATAATAATAGTAGTAGTAGTAGTAGTAGTAGTAGTAGTAGTAGTAGTAGTAGTAGTAGTAATAGTGGTAGTAGTAGTAGTGGTAGTAGTAGTAGTAGTAGGAGTAGTAGTAGTAGTAGTAGTAGTAGTAGTAGTAGAAGTAGTAGTAGTAGTAGTAGTAGTAGTAGTAGTAGTAGTAGATGCAGTCGTTGTAGTAGTAGCAGTAGTAGTAGTAGTAGTAGTAGCAGCAGCAGCAGCAGCAGCAGCAGTAGTAGTAGTAGTAGTAGTAGTAGCAGCAGCAACAGCAGTAGTAATAGTATAGTAGTAGTAGTAGTAGTAGTAGTAGTAGTAGTAGTGAGTAGTGTAGTAGTAGTAGTAGTAGTAGTGTAGTAGATGCAGTCGTTGTAGTAGTAGTAGCAGTAGTAGTAGTAGTAGTAGTAGTAGCAGCAGCAGCAGTAGTAATAGTAGTAGTAGTAGTAGTAGTAGTGCAGCAGCAACAGCAGTAGTAATAGTAGTAGTAGTAGTAGTAGTAGTAGTAGTAGTAGTAGTAGTAGTAGTAGTAGTAATAGTTATGGTAGAAGGAGAGGAAGAGGAGGAGGAGGAGGAGTAAACGTTTGTGGTAAAGATTTAGGGAGGAGGAAGGCGAATGAAGTAGATGTGTAATTATAGAAGAAACAAAATAATAAGATAAAGTGAAAAGCTGACGATTCGAACTTAAACAAAACAATTAACAAAGCTTTTGTACATGAATTTTTATTGTTAATTATGATAGCTTCACGTACACTGTGTTCAGATGTAATCTTGTAATTTTAGATTATACCAAAATCTAACTTAAATTTTGACTTGTGTGTACAGGTTTTAAGGTCTGATAGCCACACACAATTATAGGCTTGATCTAACTTTTTTTATGGACAATATTTTGATTTGGTTTGAGAGTATTTCCATTACAACAATGAGACCATAACAAGTTGGTTTATCAGACCCGCAATTAAATACAGTTCGATTTTGACCAACCCAAAAACCACCCGAAAGTTGAATGCCATAAGACTTCGCCTGAATTGTTGATAAAGGTATACAAAAGGGAGACAATTGAAGTTACTTGTGACATTTTAGTTAAAAATATGGTTTATTTCCCGTACATTGCTGACTGGATTATTCCAGTCTTCCCTTGGAATATATATCCTGAAGACAAATTTCCCTTTGGAAGTCAATAAAGATACTTTTATTTCTAACTTTTTTCTTATTTTATTTCTTTTAAAAGCGAAGTAAAAATGGGTGGATTATAGTTAACGTCACTCTCATAATTATTTTTGTTTTGTTTAGACCCAGGTTCTATCAATCTGGCTGGCAAAACAAACAAAAAACCAAATAAATACAGCCAGCACATAAAGGTATGAAAAGATGCAACCGCACAATATATATATAATCCCTATCACCTTTGTCTGATATTCTGTCGGGATGAAGCAATTGTCAACAGGGAATTTAAAATTTAGACGATCAGATTATTCTATGAAATGATAATCTGTTGGGGTTCAGGAAACCGTATTCTTTTTAACCAATAAAAACGTATAGATTGAGCAAACGTCTCGTTTTTCTCATCGTCGATTCAAATTATATTACACTTTCTACACCAAGATAATACCTTTATGATGCGGCATTCACATTTCATCTGTAAGAATTGATGTTGTGACAACATGTGTCTTCACTGGCTAATAAAATAACGACAAGAACCGAGTGGGAGAGAACGGAACCACGCCTCTTGGCCTGATTAGGGCAGTCCAGACTGTCATTATTTTATTAATAATTCCAGTCATTACCAAACTTAGCGAACTTTACAGGTATTTCTATCAATGGCATACGTTAAGTAAAATACTCTTCTGTTTTATCTACTCCATAGAGTCAATCTTGCTAACACGAAAAACTATGCCTTTGTAGTCTTATTGAGAGAATCTAGCGAGAACTATTGATCCAACTGGTGGTCTAAAAGCAATAAAAATATTATGGTCTCGTCAACTTCATTCAATCTGTTAATATAATTTACCAATTCACACCATAATATGCGACCTTGGACGTTTATAGTCTTTTGATTGATATAATTTATTAAGATTTAAAACATTAACAAAGAGCGTCAACTTCGTTTCTTCTATTGTTTGTAAGCAACCAGCTATTTTTTACCTTGCGGTCTTGTGGGTGTCATAAAGCCATCTTTTGATTGGTCAAAATTTTGCTAGTTAATTTTGTGTTTCATAACCTATCGCAATCATTTGATACCTAATATAAGACATGGTAAACATTTTACCTTCATATGCATTTTCCTCCACATCCTCCTCTATGTTTTGGCAACATTTTCTGCTCCAAGGCTGGGGAGAGATAGAAATAAAAAATATATAAATATTGAGATGATGCATTATCTGTCAAATGCATCTCCTTGATTGGCGGACAACGAATAATTAATTACAAAGACCTTTCTACACGGGACTGCGATCTCCAGTTATTTGAATGAATCGTTTGATTTTGTGAGTAGTGTCAACACAAAAGTCTAAATTTATGATAGTCTTCAAGAAAGATAATCCATACTCACTTTTTTTACGTCCCGTAATCCAAATAATATCCCCATACAACCTACAATAGTTATGCATCCTATGAGTCAATATGCAAGTATTTATTATTAGTCCTCCGCAATGCTGGTTACATAAACATTTCCAATGATTTCGGAACCGCAAAGTGGGTCTGACGTCACGACTTGTCTGTCCTAATGACATCACTCATCACTCTGCTATTATTTTTAGACAGCCATTTTTGTGACTATTTCTCACTAAATCATATCAATCAAACTTAAACGTTTAAGGTTACACCATCACTCTGCTATTATTTTTAGACAGCCATTTGTGTGACTATTTCACACTAAATCATATCAATTAAACTATAAACGTATACGGTTACACACAGTTAGTTGTGATGGTACGTTATATGCGGCTGACGGATGTTGTGGGTATTTTAAATACTTATCATCAATTATCTCTAGAGAGGTCTCCGAATAAAATAAGGGCATACTAGTGGACTAATCTGTATTTATTTACAATGGTTATTTATACTGGCTTATCTCACTTTGAATCCTTGCATTAGCTACTCACCTCACGTGTACCCCAGGATTGGTCCACCATATTGGTCAGGGAATAGACCGAAAGCAGTATAAATATTGACGGAAATAGAAGCGCGTAGCTGAATCCATATACAAGGCTAAGGCTTTCTCTTGGATGAAGGACAGCAGCATAAACTGTTGCCAAGATCAATAAAACCACTAAGAAATAAGGTCTAAATTCCACAAACCCTAAAGTGTTGAGATCTGAAAACGATAAAGAGAGATAGAGATAGAATGTTTAGTTTAAAAAGAAAGATGAATATATCAAGAGGTGTTATAATGTCCTTTTGTTTATAAGGAATATTTTGACAGATGAAGTAAATGATTTATGAAAGACAATACCTCTTTAACCATTCATGACTATGAAAGGTTACTGAAACAACGGGATTAATAATTTAACACTAGAAATATTTAAATTACAAATAAGCTACGTATATAATTAACTTTATTATTCAATTAATTGACGAAGGGTTGGTGCCTGTCTCCTATAATCTTGATGAATTCATTTTGATAGGTAGTTTTTATATTCCATGAATGCTATTTCAGCTAAACTTTACTTACATTCACGCTTCATACACGCAGACATGCAAACGCACATTATCTTTTAATGGTATTTGGGCAGTTTAAGCATGTATATTTTATATAACGTACAATGTTCATTCACAGCAGCTAAGCCTTTATATTTAACTTAATCTCTGACATGATCTTTAGCAGTTGTTATAAACCAAATATTCCGAATTGCGTAACATGTAAAATGCTTCATTTAAAAAAAAATATTATCGACTTAGGTTTTAAATAACTCGAGCAGGTAACCATGTTTACTCCTATTGAAATCTTTGGTCTTTTTAAATACTCATTTAATTTGTTAGTAGATCATATCAGTTAAAAATGTCGATAGCCAATAGTTTGACAATGTTTTAAGGGCAATGTACATCATGCTAAAATAATGTTTTGAACAGTGAAGGTCATATTCTTTACACAAATATACCAAGCCTGTTATCACATCTGTACGACTGTTTACATACCTCTTTGCACAGTCCCCACAACGTAAATAACGAATCCAACGCTCAATATTAGAATTGTCGCTGCCATAGAAACCGTCATAAATAAGGACGCTATTTTCTGGTGGGTCTGTGACAGGAAACAGCAAACAGTGATATAACCAAAAAACAACATGACTGCAAATGGCAAGGTAAATGTCACGGGTACCGAGAAGAGAATATGGCCGCCGGCACACAGAAATACCAACGTAGTGGATGGAGACAGGACGATCCATAGAAATGTCATGAACAGAGATAACAAAAACATGCCAGAGAATGACGTGTTGTTTCGAACAAGCTGCGGGATATTGATGAAGATGGACAACATGTTGGAGAGTTCAGAAAGCACCCAGCGTCTTCTTTGTCGGAGAAACTCGCCTACAGTGTCAGGACAGTGGGTAGAGTTATGCGCATGCGCAGAGTAAGCCAAACGCCATCCTTTCTTCATGAGTAGGGTACACAACCATCTGTCCTCACCTGTAAAGGATATTAAATTATAAATTAAAATTTTAAAACAATAATTAGTAAATTTTTTAAGAATATCTTTTTAGTTAGAATAGATGGTGCCATGTTAAAGTCCTACAAATGTGACCAGTTGTCTCTAAACGGTATCATGTCCAGGTGAATGTTGTGGTCCTTATATTGATGTCGAAATTCAACAAAATATTAATTTAAAATCAACGTTTTCTTTAAGACTTGTGAAGTGCGTTTCTTAAACTTCAAGAATGCTTAAATATTTCAAGTCAGATTGCTGTTACTATAAATGTAATCACTTTCAACCAGATTATTCTACATAAATTGTATATTGGCCCATCAGAATTTATTTATTGAGCCCCTTAAAAGCACCAAATAACCATTTATCTAGATAAGTTATTGTAATGAAAAGATATAATTAATACTACACTAGTGTTAAGTTTTTTTTTTTGTAGTTTTAAACGTCAAAAAAGCAGAGAAATGCTAAAGAAATGGACATTTAAGACGTTTGTCTCACCCTAGACGATTAAATTAAAACAAAAAGTAATTGATGCACTGAATAAAAATCGATGAAAGAGAGATTTTAGTTTTGTTTCCCTGTACTCTTCAAATTCCTTTAAAACAATATTAAATCCGGCCCATGATTGCGTTCAGTCGTCAGACCTGCAAATACATTATGCTCTTAGCTTTAACCCTCTCCTTACCAACTATAGGAAAATCGTCACATTCGTTACGATACAACCAACATTTTTCTTATTCAACTTTCTCTTGTACATCATAAAATTTAAAGAAAATGAACAGTGTATTGGAGAGCATGTTTTGTCACAGAAATTATGTATATCAAGAATTTACTGCTATTTATGTCTGAGTGATAAAAATCTATTTTTGTGTTAGTTGGGTGTGAAGTTTTGGGTAAAATCCTGAAAATGGCTGTTAACCTAACATCACAGATAAAACGCACCATGATCCTTAACGAGACTGTCAAACCCGGAAGCTGTTGGCTGGCTGAATTCCTGTATAACATCCATCAATGCTGACCCGCGGTAAAGGCTAAAACATCCCGGACAACACGTCACTGAGCCAATCACATTTTGAGAAGCTTTCACAAGCCAGAAATCTACAGGCAATGGAAATGATGAATAGAAATCAATAGTCTGATGTCACGTCCGCCCAGCAACGAGCAGCTTGGTTCTAAATAAAGAAAATTGATCCTTTTTATTCTTCGTGCTGGCTAGAACTTTTCCACATGTCACGTGATCAGAATGTATAAAAGCCAAAACATGATCAGATTTATAATGTCTTTCTCCTTTGGATTCACTTTTATGCTCGTCGGAGAAGTATTTCATATGGCGTCCGCCATTGTCCCGATAGTTTAGAACCAGTTACTAGGTTAATATGCGTCATTGCCAGGGAAGTGACGTCACAACTGTTGAAGCCTATTCATTGTCCTTTTTCAAAAGCCAGAATTAAAATAAAGTTTGTTTATATAGTTTAATCTTACGTCTGATAATCACACACACACCGTTTTCTTGTCTTTATTTATGATTTTTAATTGACCTTTGCCAGTAAAAACGCGTTCTACTATTGGCGGTACAAGTTTATATTCTAGGAAAAGGCCCTTCATAAAATTGACTCACACTCTATCAGAGAACTCAAATGAGCACCTGGCTGGTAACAGCGTTATCTAAATCCAAAGTAAATCGTAATGGCGCCTATTGGACTTCATGTCTTATACTCTTTATCGAGTGTTGCTGTTTGCTTTGGCCAACTTGTACAGCGATTTTAGCTCATTTCTGTGACAATACTATATATAAGTTCAAGCTTACCTACATGTTTTCTGATATTACTCTTGCCCTGGTGCCTAAAACAGTAGAATGACTTGTTATATTCCCAAACTGAATTGAGACTTATAAATATAGAAAAACAGTAAATAAAACTAAAGATTATTTTTTACGTCAAATAATATTCACACAGTTTACGAAATTCTAGATATTGAGGATTATATCTATGATTAATTATCTTTAGACCTTTAAACCTCAATATAAAATCATTGTCATGGAAGTTCGTAAGTCAATTAATGCTTAAAATGAAGTTATGCATGGAGAAGAAATCTCAAAAAGTTGGAAAATTAACTTAACAGGTTTTGGGACAAACACACTTTTCATTGATTTTTTTTAAAGATTTAAATACAACAGAAATATCGAAATTCTCTAGATTTAAAATAATGGAGGAATAAACGATCGCCATATGTTTGTTTCGTCTTATTCATAATGCAATTCTAAAATAAAACATATAGATGAGATAAGAATGGCAATGTTCTACACCTATTTAAAAAGACATATGTTGAAAATTTTGTAATATTTTTTCCCTATTACACGAGGATGCTCTTGTCAAGAAATTTGAATTTTGGAAATAGGATTCCCGAACCCGTTAGAAAAAAACAACAATTTTATCTCATGACATCAATATTCATTTTGAAGTAATATTAGGATATCAGCGTATATATAAAGGAGAACATATGACGAGAGATAAAATAGAGATAGATAAATAACTAGATAGGTATATATATTAGATAGATAGATAGATAAATAGATAGTAAATAGCTTGGGAAATTAAGGAGGGAGTGAGGGATAAAGAGAGAGGGAGAGAGAGAGAGAGAAAGAGGTGGGAGGGAGGGAGAGGGGGGAAGTGGGAGGGAGTGGGGGGAGTAGGAGGGAGAGAGAAGGGGAAAGGGGGAGGGAAGGAGAGAGGGAAAGGAAGAGAGATAGAGAGAGGGAACGGGGGGGGGGAGAACCTCATTGGTCATTGAAATATTTACTTACAGTGAAGGAATTATCTATTTTAATAACAGGTTCAGGTAAGGTAAAGAACATGGTTTACGATGATTTCTTACCTTTAGCGTATTCAAACTTCTGGTACCAGACTATGGGTTTTGGTGACCCGATTGGGTCAGTCCGACCGCACACAGCTCCCAGCATGGGATTGCTTTGGCATTGACTGAGAACTTCCATCACACTCTTGGCACTGAAAGCTGTAATTATGATTTTAAAAATTCAAAACCTATTTTCATATACATCATTTTTGATATTCGTGTGTGAAAGAGATTTAAAACAACTTAAAATAAAAATGAATTATTTTAAGATGACTGTGTACACGGACTCCCATGAGTACACGATCGAAGGTTATCTTTGGAAGAACAATATGGGCATTGAGAAATGAACGTCTGTCAGCATTGGGAATATATATTTAAAGGATAATTCCTATTAAACCGTTAGTAAGATAAGAAAAGATAAGATAAGATAAGAAAATAAGGTTCAATGTGACATCTCTATCTAAAGATTTATGCATAAAAATTCGGCATTCACATTCCAAATAATATAAATATCGGAAAACATTTATTTAAGTCATTCTCTGCGGTCTAATTTATTCAAATTCTTAAAGGTATAAATTTCACTTGTACTATTGATACATTAAATCTGTTTTGGTTGTGGTTTAGATTTGACTTTTTGGAGAGAAGATCAATATATAATTTCGATGTATTTTCGAACAGTTACAAATTCATAATAGTCAGATGAGAGTAGTCTCTCAATCATTAGATGAAGTGAGTAGAAAAGTGCCAGAAGACAATAGAGAATAAAAATTTTTTCGCGGCGGTGGTGGGGTTTGAACCTGCGACCTTATTGGTACGACAACTCCGCCTGGCAGGTGAGAGCATGGCTCTACCGTGTGAGCTATCCACGAATACAAAAATCTTCGTATCAAACTCAGGTCATTTCTAGAACTCTCTCTCACCCACTTCTGGAAATCGCGGGCTCGCTCGCCAACCAACCATCGCGAAGTTACTTGACCAGCAGTTAAGCTTAATAGCCAATATTCTCAACACAAACATATAACATAGAAACGATATATTATATATAATTTTTCTCTAGAAAGGCAATATTATTGCTATTGGGTATTCATTCTGCACTGGAGTACGATGAGAAATTATTCAAATTATAAAGCGCGACTCTGGTTATGGAGCTGCTCCTGTTTTATATATACATCCCATTTCCATTGTATTTTTATCTTATTGTGTAAATTATAACACGTCTGTACAAAAAATAAAATTCCTTTTTGGGATGCAATAAAGTATTATTATTATATTATTATTATTATTATTATTATTATTATTATTATTATTATTATTATATTATTATTATTATTATTATTATTATTATTATTATTATTATTTTTATTATTATTATTATTATTATTATTTATTATTATTATTATTATTATTATTATTATTATTATTATTATTAATATTATTATTATTAAAATGTAAGTATGAAGCCTTTTTCCTTGAGCTTAACGTTGCGTATTTCTCAACGGGACTCAAATTGCGGCTATGTGTTCAAGTGGTATGACACTCGCTTTCGGATCGGAAGGGCCTGATTTCGAGCCTCGCGCTCGGTGCATAGTTGATTCCTTGGAAAAGGCTCTTTACTCACATTCTCTCACCGTACTCAGGTGTAAAATGAGTACCTGGCCGCTAACAGCGTTGTCTTTGTCCGACAAATTGTAATATCGCCTAACAGGCGTCATGTCTCGTCCTACATGTTAAATTTTGCTGTTGACCAGGGACCCCTTGTAAAGTGCTTTGAGCACGTTAAGTGGATATTGCGCTTTATAAAAGCTCTTTTTTTAATGTGCCATGAACCTTCTTTGACCACTTTGGTGTAATCTATTGAGACTTACAATCCCATAATTTATGACACATCTGTGCTGGCCAATCAATTATCGAGTTATGGGTCTATTGCAACGTGAACACATTGCAGGTCTGATAAATGGACGCAATGAGCTTCAGCTGTCGTGACGTAATGCCGCACAATAATTTAGTAACTGGTTCTAAACTATCGGAACAATGGCTGAAGCCCTTATTAAATACTTCTCCAACGAACATGTAAATCTATCCAGAGAATAAAAGCATTATAAATCTGATCATGTTTTGACTTTTATACATTCTGATCACATGACATGTGAAAAAGTTCTAGCCAGAGGGGAGAATATAAAGTACCGATTTTCTTTGTTTAGAACCAAGCTGCTTGTTGCTTGGCGGACGTGACATCAGACTATTGAATCGTAGCCATCGTAAAGTTATACCCTGACACTGACCAAAAAATGACGTCAAAATGCCAGTCGTTTGCCACAAAAGAAAACAAATCGTGAGTTGTATTCAATAGTTCAACCAATGAAATAACTTTTTTCCTTGAGATCTACTAACGACAACTCACTAGACACTACACAAACCTCAAAATTGACGTCAAACTGCCAGTCCGAGAGGGTTCTAGTGTCAGGCTATAATAAGTTAACGATGGTTACGATGGCTACGAAGAGAATCCAAAACACTTTAATAGTCGTAACGTCAGTTCATTCCTAATGACGCATGGTAACTTAGTAACACTGGCTCTAAACTATTGGAACAATGGCGAAAGCCATTACGAAATACTTCTCCGACGAGCATTAAAGGGTATCCAGAGAATAAAAACATTATAAATCTGATCATGTTTTGACTTTTATACATTCTGATCACATGACATGTGAAAAAAGTTCGAGCCAGCATGCAGATTAAAAGGTACTGATTTTATTTGTTTAGAACCAAGCTGCTCGTTGATGGGCGGACGTGACGACAACCAACATTTTTCTTATTCAAATTTCTCTTGTATATAATAAAATTTAAAGAAAAATGTTGTAGAGCATGTTTTGCTACAGAAATTATTTATCGCAAGAATTTACTGCTATTTATGTCTGAGTGATAAAAATCTATTTTTGTGTTAGTTGGGTGTGAAGTTTTCGGTAAAATCCTGAAAATGGCTGTTAAGTTGAGACTATTGGATCCTACTATGGAGTCGTTTTAACGTTGTTGTAATGGGGAATGTTTTGCGTTGGTTTTACAATACTTCTGTTACAACAATGAGATCATAACAATTTGGGTTAGCAGATCTGCAAATAAGTACACGTCGGTTCATTGCAATAATGAAAAATTATGTGAAAACTAATTATACATACCAGTGTCTGCATCGGTTGCGAGTACAAAGACTTCGTCCAAAGATGTACCGTTTGACCTGATTTTATCGTCCAATGAGTTGGGTCTGTCGATGATTATAATATTATTACTTTGAAGTAGAAAAGAGGACAGAACACTCTTTATTGTAACATATTATTCTGCTAGCGGGGATAATATTATATTTTATCCTTCCCCCTGCCTTTCACTTATATACCCATCCATATCAACGTGCACTTATTTGCAGGTCTGATAACCCGATTTATTATGGGCTCATTGTTGTAATGGGAATCTAAAAAAAAAATGACCCAAAATATTGTCCATTACAACAATGTAAAACTAGGCCCATAACTGGATTCGGATTGCAGACCAGCATATATGTACAGGTTGATCCACATATATAAATGTATTTATCAAGTATTTCTCTCTACATAACCATGACTATCTAAATAAATATAAATAATTATTTGGCTCCACCAAACAATAAAACGCACAGAATAACAGAATACATTGGAAGAGCCCAACATGTTTCATGATATATGACTGTAAACTGTAAACCGGCATTTTATTAGTCTGCAAGAATTAATTAAATCTACCTCTTTGTTAAGCTAATACTATACTCTATTTTGAAAACAAATCAACACAGAACGCTGCAATAGAATAAACATGATATAGAGTAATAAAGTTAGATATCCGAAAACGTTATACATTTTAATAAAATAAACTTCTCCTTTATACAAACATACCACTTAAGATTAACTCACTCAATCCTAGAGATTTTTGCTAATTTTCAAAATTTGAAAAAAAAACCCCTTAAAATGAGCATTATCTACATAGATAGTTTTATTCAACTACAATTAACATGCAAAATACGCCTATAATTTGTCTCAGAAAAATGTAATAAATAGGCATGGGGTAAAAGTAACCTGGGTGAACTACGGATATAGATAGTCGGTGTTAGGGTTGAGTGAGTTAAGCTCATATTAAATTTAAACAAGTTGCAAATCGAATATTAGGTTTTTTTGTGCGAGTATGTGGTCTGTGCGGTTGTGTGGTTTTGTGGTATGATACTCGCTTTTGGATCGTAAGGTTCTGGGTTCGAGACTCGCTCGGAGTAGTTGAATCCTTAGAGAAGACTCTTTACTCACATTCTCTCACCTTATTCATGTGTAAAATGAGCACCTGGCCGTTAAAAGCGTTGTCTCTGTCAGAAAAAAAAATTGTAATATTTTTGTATATCATTCTCTATATATATGTGTTGCTGTTGGTCAAGGATCCTTTCTAAAGCGCTTTGAGTCCGTTTAGTGAATATTGCGCTATACAAAGGTTCAAGTTTAATTGTTTAAATTATTATTTAAAACATGTGACTCGTCGCCTAAGAAGAAAGTGAGTAATAATTTTGCTACTTTAAGAATTTATATCTATTGTCCTCAATAAAAGATATAAACTTAACCCAAATTTCTTACACATTATAACTATAACCTAATTTTCTTCGCATCAAAATCAGCATTTCTGAGGCAATCAGTCACATACATTGGATATAATAATTTATATAAATTGCGTTTTTCATCAAGAAATATGAAATAGTCAAAGAAAAAAGGCAAAATAAGCCAGAACAAAAAGCACAGCAACATTGAAAAACAAGACAAAGCAAATAATACAAGTCTGATTTTATCATTTCCCAATACACATTGAAAGGTCATTTCCGAATGGAAATGTTAAAACTATTTAAATGTTTTATAATAACCTTTTTTTATAAATTAGTTAAAATTGCTTACTTATTCCCTCTATTTTGCTTTTATAACCCCAAAATAATAGCAGTATGCCTACAGGTATGTCATCGTATTACCTTCATGCATATTTTCGTTTTAGCTTATAAAAGAAAATAGCTAATAATAGTAATCAACGAAAATGGCAATACTGCAGAGCAGGTACTCTAAAGAATAAAAATACCAATAAAGATATATATATATATATATATATATTATATATATATATATATATAATATATATATATATATGTATATATAACAAACCTATTGGCTTCCCTGGCATTCCTTGGCAATGAACATCCACCTCCAATACTTTCATTTTCCACACAATTTCCTCCATTGTAACAATTCCATTCTTTTGTTTTCATTAAGCGGTTTTTTATAATAGAATCCGCATCATCTGGACGAGAAATATTCGAGTTTGCGAACACTTTAGACTGATGTTCTTGATTATTTCTAGAAAATACAGGATAATCTGAAACAATACTAATGACAGGTTTATTTCTGTCTTCTATAGTTTGGGATAACTTTCGTTTCAGGCGCGTGTACTCCACTTGTATTTGAAACATATCTATGTCAGGCAACGAACACACAGCATAATCTATTGCATTTTCATCAACCGATTCTTTGTTAATTAGATTTTCATTGAGTTTATCAATGCTTCCATTTGAGAAGTCTAGAGGAACCAATTTTGAATGTTTTACAGTATCTTGGTTTTTAGTTTTAACCATGATTGTCTGTCCACACTTGTATTGGAGTACGTAGTTCAGATACATCACTTGACTCCAGCGTTTTTTACTTTTTACTTGCAATCCGTCCTTGAAATGAATGAATACAGTATGCTGAATAAGACTCCCAGTATTCACTTGGAAACCGTATGGAGTCACCGTGTGTAAAAGTTGCTGGTATTCCAGACCAAATTTATCACATAACACGAAGAGAAGTTGTCTGGCCTTGACATTCAATTTTCCATCTTCAATCGCACCATCAAACAATATATGTGCCTCGATATTTACAGTAGGGTCTTGCTTATTTACAAATGTATCTTTGATACTATTCACGTATCTTTCCATCTCATGAAGGCTTTCTTTATACATTGTTGTGCATAAAAACACTGTTTTTGTCTTGGGATTTGACATTTCAGTATCTTTCGTTTCAGGAAAAGGTTCATCCCGTCCTGTACTTTTTGAGTAGTTGAACGAGTCACTCACGTAGTTCAAGATTGTACGGGGTTCTAAGAAAAATACATCCCAAGAAAATGAAATAAAATTATCTGAGAACGACCGTCCATTTTTAATAGGAGATTTCATAAGTTTCAGTACCGGAAAGACAAAGGGAATAATCCAGATAAGATTTGCTAATACAATAGTTGACCACGATGCGAAATCGTCACCTGATAATTCCCAAAATGCGTTAGTTTGGAAATCATGCCATATCGCAACACTACAGGCAACGGCAAGGAATGGGCACAAGAAAAACGGGATTTTCATTCCGGCCGTTGTGAGACCAAGTTTTGATGAAGCGATTGTCATCAGCATCCCCAGAAACGTTGAAAAAAGACACATGACTGCTGGTGCTATTATATATCCATTTTTCAATTCGCCACTTGCATTCCACAGAAATCCCTCAGCATCAAACCTGAAATCACCAAATTTGCAATGCAAAGATACGAATACCGCAGCGAAACAGGTTATTATTTTGATCGGAACGTAGACAAGTTCTACCATAGCACATTTAGCTATAGATGATCTGGATTTGATGGTGTCCTTTTTGATGATTGGGCTCCAGACTCCTGATAATACCATCATACATATGACAAGTGAAGTTGATTCCGGTAGATCCATCCTGAGTAGATAAAAAACAAAAAAATCAAATGATATTTGACCGATACTCTAAATACGTATTATGCCAAAGTTAAGATGATTCTTCAAATTTAATTTTACGTCGTTTAAATTACGATTTTAAGTTAGAATAAATGAGTTAATTGAAGAGGTGAGATTTGTCTCTTTTAAAAAATTCCAAAAATTTCTAGAGTGCTGATCATTTTGACTGTAAAAAAATCCTCATCTATTTTACTACAATATACGATGAAATCGACGTGGAATGTCGCATATGCTATTTTAGTGAGCTATAAATTAACAGAATATCAATAGGAATTTGCATATTTCACGACGATTTATATCGTGATGACGTTAATAGCAGACGTCCTTTTTATCACGAAGCGTCTTAACTCTAATGATGTCATATTGTTGATGTGTTATTTCAACAATATTTTTCTCATACGTTAAAACACATCAAAATGTTATTGGATGTTGCATTTTTGAATGCCTGAGGTCAGGTTAACTTATGAAAATTATTAAAATGAACTTCACAAGTAATAATGGAAAATTTGGAAGAAAAAGGGAATAGCTAGGCATTTACCTAAAATGAGATCCCGTGCATAATAAGATGGCTGTAACCAAGGGTGCAAGAAATTGGTAGATACCTAAACAAAGACTCAAAAACCTTGACGAGGAACATGGCACACTGTCAGTTGCTTTCCATTTTATCTTTAAATGATAATAAAGGGAATCAATTCAAACGGTTGCAAAATAAAAAGAAAAGAAAATACAAATAAACAAAACAAAAATGCGAAATAAAACACCAATTAAAAAAAAACAAAAAACAAAAAAAGAAAGAAAACGATGGAGAGTTGTGGGGGTGGGGGGCAGGTGACATATTCATTCCAGTTTTCAACTGTTTAAGTTGCAAAGAGAGCAAGCCTTCCCGTGATTTTCAACATGTTATCCATTTCTATCCTCACATACATCCCTCCCAGAAGTCAGATCATTAAAACCAGTCAAATGACAATGAAAAGTATCATATCAATCATTTATCTGCGTCTAATGGACAGATAACGGTAAACAATATAATTTTCAGCCAATTTTAAAAATTTCAATTATGTCAATAACCTGGATTTACAAATTGCGTATAATACAGATGATATGTTAACTGATAACTTGGGCATTTAAATAGAGCACTATCCAATATACAAAGCCCTTTACAAGGTGTCCCTTGCCAACAACAAGACCTGACGCCTATATGGCGATACAATTTTTTCCTACATTATTATATATCTGAGTACAGTGAGAGAATGTGAGTAAAGAACCTTTTACTAATAAACCAACTGTGTGCCGCTCAGAACCGGACTCGAACCCAAGACACTCCGACCCGAAGGCGAGTGTCATACCACAAAAATAAAAAAGAGCTTTTATATAGATAGAAAGAGGTTGATGTCACTCTGGTCTTTGTTATTGTTTTTTGCCATCCATATTTATGAGTAATTCTCACTAAACTGTATTATCCAGACTATAAACATTTACGGTTACACATAGTGTTGTGTGTTGGTCCGTTATATTTCCGGATGGCAATGTTGCGAGCTTCTTATCCAAGCGCAAACTATCTATAGCGCTAAAAGTGCTCAAAACGCATTAAATAGTCGCACATCACCTAACTGTTGTTTACCTTGTCGTCTGATGCAAATACGTCGCTGATCACACTCACAGCGATAACAGCGTATGGTAGTGTCAAAAGAACTTGTTCAGGCAACACCGGTGCCACTTCGCCTGCAAATATTGTCAACGCAGCTCCTTCCAATATACTGGATAAAACACCCTGAATAGAAGAAAAAGAACATCGTTATTTAGTCGGGTCATACTAAAAGCCGTCCGGAGCCATCCGGGCCGTCCGGCGCCTCAGGAGAGCCGTCCCAAGGTCATCTAATGCCTTCTCAAGTCATCCGGAGGCCCTCAGACCTGTACGAATCTTTCCAGAAGTGGACAGCTCCGGACGGCTTTTAGTAGGGCCGGTTTGGTCAATTTTTCCAATGTCTTTAACTGGATAGTTTCAATTTCTATTTCAATTTGATTCAATAATCTTGATGTCACGTCCGCCCAGCAACGAGCAGCTTGGTTTTAAACAAAGAAAATCGGTTTAAAATCAATAAAGTCCTCCAATTAGCGGGATCGTCGAAAAAAGATAAACGAGAGAATGAGACTAGTCTTTGGAAATTTCAGTTAATTTTCGAGTGCTTTTTTTTTTCACTTAAAATTGATATTTATATTGTAAAGTGCCCAGAGCTTGTGTTTTACACGAGAATGAGCGCTATATAAATCTGTATTATTATTATTATTATTATTATTATTATTATTATTATTATTATTATTATTATTATTATTATTAATGCATAACATATCGTACAATTCCTGATTTCATGAAAATGGAAAAGTGCCAAAAGACAAAAGAGAATAAAAAACCCTTTTCTTCGCAGTAATCGGTGACCCGATGTGACAATGGGAGTGGAGAGGACCGCGCTCTGAAACCAACGTCTTTCGCCACTCAATAACGTTCTTGAGTTAGTTATATTTATCTTGCAATTATATCTTGTAATATTCTTCTTCTTCTTCTTCTTCTTCTTCTTCTTCATCTTTCTTATTATTATTTATTTTACTCTTTTTTTTTTCTTTTTTTTTATTATTATTATTATTATTATTATATTATTATTATTATTATTATTATTATCATTGTTATATTATCATCATCATCATTATCATCATCATATCATCATCATCATCATCATCATCGTCATCATCACCATCGTCACCTGTGGTAAAGAGAGTGATTATATGAATTTGCCTCCGTCCATGATTACGATATAATATGCTAAATCTAAACAAAAATGTAAACATTCCATTCCACTCTTACAAGTGCTATACTCCAACAAGCGGGAAACTCTCGACGACGATTGGCTGAGTTCAAAATCGGCGTGTCCCACACAATGTAAACAAGATGCGTCACGTGGGGTGTCACCACAAGAATCAATACAATCATATACCTGCAAGAACAACGATATAATAATATATATAGTCTAAGAAAGCATTTTAATAACATTTATAATCAAATGTAATACTATAGCCCCGTTTCCACACAATTATATCGATGGGTAAATGTAATAGCCAATGTTTACACACACACACACACACACATACACACACACACACACACATATATATATATATATATATATATATATATATATATATATATATATATATATATTATGAACCTTTATATAGCGCAATTCTGTGTCGGAAAAAATTAATTGCCAGTTAAGACAGCCTGTAGAGCAGATAAGTCCTGACGTCACACCTTCCATACCTCTGGTTCCATAAGCCTCGTAAGATGTATATGTAACTAGTCTTTTGGAGAACTAATAACAAACAAGTTACGTATTGAATCATAAGGTGGCATAACTGTTTTGAACCAGGGTGTATAGATATGCAGATTCTTAGGATTACGGGACGTAAAAAACGAAGATGGACGATCTTTATTGACGAGCAGCATATATTAAGTCTAAAAAATAAAATGCTGTCATCTGATACCAGAAGATCAATTACACAAAGTATGCATCCAGTCCTTCAGAAGCATGTGTGGTTTTTCATTTCTAAAGAGATTGCAACGAGTTTTTTGGCATCCACATTTGTTCCCAATTGGCATTAGCTCCATATGCATTTGTTTATTTGTAGGGTTACTGTTTATTTTATTATTGTTATTATTATTATTATTATTATTATTATTATTATTATTATTATTATTATTATTATTATTATTATTATTATCATTATTCTTATTATTATTATTTGCTTATCTTTTATTCATCAGTTTATTCATAAGTACTCACCAGGTAGCTGGGTGCATCTGTTCGTATTTGTACAATCTGAGAAGCCATAGAAGTGATAGTCTGGAAGTAACTGTCAGTGAAGTCATCACAAATGCCAGACAACTTGACAGTGACGTCTAAATTGTTAGAAAGATAAACAGTTGTGAGAGTGGTTGAAATTAATGGATTCAATCATTGAGATTAAAAAAAAAAATTGAATGGCTATGTGGTCTTGTGATATGACACTCGCTTTGGGATGGGAAGGTCCTGGGCTCGAGCCTCGCGCTCGGCGCATAGTTGAGTCCTTGGAAAAGACTCTTTACTCACATTCTCTCACCGTACTTAGGTGTAAAATGAGTACCTGGCCGTTAACAGCGTTGTCTTATTCCGAACAATTGTAATATCGCCTACTAGGCGGCATGTCCCGTCCTACATGTTAAATGTTGCTGTTGGCCAGGAACCCCTTGTAAAGCGCTTTGAGCACATTTAGTGGATATTGTGCTATATAAAGCTCAATTTAAAATAGTACAATATCCACTGAACGTTCACAAAGCGCTTTACAAGGGGTGTCTGACCAACATCAACACGTAACATGTAGAACGAGACATGACGCTTCTTAGGCGATGTTAAAAGACAACGCTGTTAACGGCCAGGTACTCATTTTACACTGAGAACGGTGGGAGAATGTGAGTAAAGAGCCTGTTCCAAGGACTCAACTAGCGCCGAGCGAGGCTCGAACCCAGGACCTTCCAATCCGAAAGCGAGTGTCATACCACAAGACCACATAGCCGCATAACGATAAAAAATGATGGCATTTTTATTTGTGTTTTTAATAATGATCTGTTCATATAATGAGGATCATGATAAATGATAATGTAGACGATAGAAATTTCGAAAAAATCATGATGATGATGTTGATGAAGACGATTATGATGATGATGATTGTTCTCGTACTAATGAGCATGATCACGATAGTGATGGTGGTGGTGGTGGAATTTGTTCTTGTAGAGGTGGTGTTCGTAATGAGGAAAATGGTATGATGGCGAGGATGATGATGATGATGATAATAATAATGATAATATCAATGGTAACAATAATGATGATAAGATTAATAATAATAATAATAATAATAATAATAATAATAATAATAATAATAATAATAATAATAATAATAATAATAATAATAATAATAATATAAAAATAATAATAATAATAATAATAATGATAATAATAATAATAATAAATAATAATAATTATAATAATAATAATAATAATGATATAATAATAATAATAATATAATAATAATAATAATAATAATAATAATAATAATAATAATAATAATAATAATAATAATAATAATAATATAATAACAATAAAATAAATAATAATAATAATAATAATAATATAATAATAATATATAATAATAATAATAATAATAATAATAATAATAAACTAATGGTGATTGTTTATGGGTTATTTCTTTCGTTGCTAATGGACGAATTCGTATGGGACTAATGATCGTGATCAGAGTTAGCGTATATTTTTTGGGCTAATAATTCCAGTAATCAGTTGATGAATGAATCAAATCCATATTATCTCTTTAGCGCCAATCTACTGATAATGCACGCGTCGAATCGTTCTATAATTGCTAGATATGTTTTATCTTTCGATCAATCTGATATCGTTCAGCAATATAATTATGACAATAATTATGGCGGGAATCATATCGATCATTTCACTGAAAAAAATAGTCCTTCAGAGCCGTGAGACCCACACGGAGTCGAAGTTTATCTTGGATTCTATAGCTTGAAACTGGGAATAGCAATTGCTTGTAACCCTTTAGACAGTATTCTAGTTTAATATTGTTATAATGGACGATATTTTGCGTTGATTTGAGAGTATTTCAATTCCAACAATGGGCCAATAACAAATTGGGTTATATCGGACCTGCAAATGTGTAAACAAGGTAAGAAAAGTGACTCTAAGTTTAAATCACTCAACCCTAACACCGACTATATCCGTGGTTTAGCCGGGTTACCTCTACCCCATGCCTATTTATTACATATTTTTCTGAGACAAATTATAGGCATAGTATCGAAGCTAATGTTTTATAGTTGTTGCATGTTAATGGTAGTTGAATAAAACTATCTCTGTACATGATCATTTTAATACATTTTGTCCAATTTTGAAAAGTAGCAAAAATCTCTAGAATTGAGTGAATTAAACATATCTGAAATATAGTATTGTCGGCCAATGTGTATTAATGAAGCTCTATTTAGTTTATTCAATAAATGACATGATGAGTTACCCTTCATATTATTAGGGCTCATAGAGCCGGAGTTTATACAAGTTTCTCTATCCCAAATAGCAATTGCTTGCTACTCTTCACTTTTGACGCCAGTCTATCGCAAAGCACTTTCCTCCAGATCTAACCGGCCTAGCTATCAAATCATTAATGGGATTACAAAAGGACAAAAGAAAATAAAACCCGAACTAACTACACCGGGTTCCAGCTTTCTATGCATATAAAACGAGTGATCTACGGACTGAGTTATCAACATTCATTACAAAACACATTAACTTAATTTAAATATCGAAGTGTTGACCATAAATTCAATACTTAACATCAAAAAATTCATTTAAAAAATTAAAAAATTATGCCTTTTGCGCCACGACATCATAAGATATCGTCGCCTAGGCATTCCACGAAGGAATATAGATAACTCATCAAACAAGATGTCTGATGTCAACAGGAATCCACCATTTTGTCCAAGTGAGCAAATTGGGGGTCAATCATCATGCTCAAGGAAAAAAAACGAAAGTGCCTGAAGCGGGGCTCGAACCCAGGTCATCCGGATCACAGTGCAATGCCTTAACTACTCAGCCACTTCGCCCCCAATAAATTCATTAGTTAACATTAAAATGAACCCGATGAAACACATTACAAATTAATAAAGTAAAAATGTTTCTACTTACAATCCATGCGAGTCGAGACATGTTGGATCCACGAATCCTTCAATTGAAATCAGCAAAGAGAAAATGACACCAAACAAACGTGTATTAAACATAAGATGAGACGATCGACAAAGATAATGTGTGACCCATTGTCCCAAAACGGCATTATGTCGATGTAAACCAGATGTAACCAATGCGATCTAAAATCTGAAAAAGTGTGTATGAAACAGTGCCAGATAGAGAAAAGAGAGTAAAAAACAAAAATTCAGGTAGGCTAATTTTGTGGTTGTTTAAAAAAATAATTATTTCTTACACATTTTTCAGATCTTTTTCTTTCACCACTGCCTGTTCCCTAATTTCTCTCTCAGTAAAAATGGAAAGAAATGTGAAATTTTACTTTTTGTCAGCTTGAGAAAAATACATCATTTATTATACCCCTAAGTAATACATAGGAACGATTTCCCTCTCATATTTTTGCCTATAAACTATTTATTTACCATCTGAACTATTCAGACATAATAACATTTTGAGATGGCGGAGATACAATTGTACATTATGATATTGAATTTTGAATTTATTGTCTAAATTACGAAACTTGACGTAAAATCGCATCTTTTTTTGAAGACTAAAGTTCCATATTCCTTATTATTTTAACTTTAAAGTCTCTTTTCTAGTCCATCCCAACATAATACTATTTTGAGCCGTTGGATTACATAGTATAGTAATACTTGAAATACTACTACTACTACTACTACTACTACTACTACTACTACTACTACTACTACTACTACTACTACTACTACTACTACTAGTAGTAGTAGTAGTAGTAGTAGTAGTAGTAGTAGTAGTAGTCGTCGTAGTAGTCGTTGTTGTTGTTGTTGTTCTTGTAGTAGCAGTAGTAGTGATAGTAGTAGTAGTAGTAGTAGTAGTAGTAGTAGTAGTAGTAGTAGTAGTAGTAGTAGTAGTAGTAGTAGTAGTAGTAGTAGTAGTAGTAGTAGTAGTAGTAGTAGTAGTAGTAGTAGTAGTAGTAGTAGTAATAGTAATAACCAAGCCTGAAAACAGTGAAATGACACGTATTCTTTTGGACGTTTGTTGTGACGAGGAGTTTTATAAGTCCAACGCTGGCCGTTTAACCCAATCACCTTTAAAGGAGATTATTCGGCTAGTGATTTTGAGCAAACAAGAATTGTCTTGATTCTATTACGTGCTTATGGCGAGTTAAACTTATATGTAGTGCAGTGCCCATTAAATGAGCTCGAACCGTTTTGTATGGGCCCAAAACCAGCAGCAACATTTAGGCTGACGTATGACACATAAATAAAGCCGTTTTGTGGTTTAGTGGTATGGAACTCATCTCCCGACAGGTAGGTCACTGGTTCGCATGCCGTTCTAGATAGTGCAACGCTGAGTACTGGGAATCGGCTCATTAATCACATTCTCTCACCGCACTAAGGTGTAAAATATGTACCTGGCCGGGAGCAGCGTTGAATCTGTTGAAAATAATGTATTAGCGCTTTGCAGGCTTCATCTCACGTTTTGATGATAAGTGTTTTTGATGGCTTGAGACCCCTAGTAAAGAGCATTGAGCACATTCACTGGATATTGCTCAATATAAAAGCTCTATACAAAGGCGCTTTTTATTTTTTCTTATACACAGACAAAGCTGTTTCCGGAAATGTGGGAGGGGCGGGGGGGGGGGGGGGGGGGGGTTCAAGAGAATCAGAGAAAAATTCCGTTTCCACTTTGATTTGATTTGACCCTTACGTTTTATTTTTCAGCCAAGTGATCTTCAGGATGCCTATACATTTGGCAAAACCATTTTAAGTTCACTTTACAATAATTTTTGTGTAAATATTGTTTAATATTGTACTTGTATTTTATTTTAAAAAACATTTCTAGCAGTTTTCAGGATCAGATTTGCATGGTATCAACTTGTTTGTTTAAAACTAGAATATGGTATCTAATTATAGATCAACCAATGCTTTTGGTTTTTTCTAATACAGAGACAAGGCTGTTTCCGGTCATGTATAATTTTACATAATTTGAGTAAATAGCCTTCTATAAAGACTTCACTTTGCGCTGTCCAACAGAGTGAATGGAACCAGGGGTAAGTAGCAGTAATAAGTAAGTATTGCAGGAAAGTGCCGCAAGACCCCAAAGTCTTAATACGTTTTTTCTTAACTTAAATATTGCTTACTGACCTTTTATTCGGCTAAATAAATAATTCTGAACATATATTATATCCTAAATATTTTATTCTCAATTGTCTTCTGGCACCGTTCCACTCAGTTCAAAGTTAAGTAAATTATACTTTCCTAAAGCCATTGAGCGGTAGCTTTTCCTAGTTTCTGTGGTGCTAAGGTGAAACTAACAATTGTTTGCCACTCTTTGGTTTGAACGTTTATCTCAAGGAACATTTGTAAGATCTAAATTAACCAGCGAAAGGGGGGGGGAAGAGGGGGGGGGGGGGGGCAAGAGAATCAGAGAAATATTCTGTGTCCATTTTGGTTTGATTTGATCTTAACATTTTATTTTTATGCCAAGTGATCTTCGGGACGCCTATACATTTAAATAAATCACTACTATTTTATGTTTACAATAATGTCTGTGTAGACATTGTTTAATATTGTACTTGCATTTTCTTTTTTTAAATACATTTCTAGCAGTTTTCAGGATCAGATTTTCATGGTATCAACTGTTTTGTTTATAACTAGATTATGGTAACTAATTATAGATCAACCTATGCTTTTGGTCTATAAATAGAAAATAAATATTTATTTTTAGCATCAGCAGTCCCGTGGAGACTTCTAGTTTGCTGTTCAACTGCTTTTGTTTCTATTATTGTTATTAACAATATTATCTTATCAGTGTTACACTGTGTGACCGATCCATCTACATAACAAAATCGGATATAACAATCCCCCAAACCTATAACAAACAGGGGAATACGTGTGTTCTAATCCCGGATGAGCCGAAGGCAATTACGGGAAAATCCGATTAACATGAGTCCCGTTGGAATGTTGTCTTGTCCTGATTCTCCTATAATGCGGCCGTCGACAATTGTGAATTGTTATCAGAACATTATGTTAGTATTTGCAGGTCTGATAAAAATTCACAATTATTATGGGAATGATTGAATATTGTCACTGTTGTTGTGGAAATTATTTTTCTGTGTTTTGAGACTATTCCCATTACAAAAAAAAAAAAAAAAATTAAAAATAAAAAAAATTGAGCTTTTATATAGGGCAATGTCCACTCAACGTGCTCAAAGCGCTTTACAAGGGCTCCCTAGCCAACAGCAAGAATTAACATGTAGAACGAGACATGACGCTGTTAGGCGATCTTGCAATTTCTTTTCGGATAGAGACAACGCTGTTAACGGCCAGATACTCATTTTACACCTGTGAGAGAATGTGAGTAAAAGCCTTTTCCAAGGACTCAACTATTAGCCGAGCGAGGCTCGATCCCAGGACCTTCCGATCGGAAAGTGAGTGTCATACGACAAGACCACAGAGCCGCACAAACAATGAGACAATAAGGATTTGGGATGTCAGACCTGAAAATAAGTATACGTCAGCTGTCATGTAGTTTGAACCCAAAACGTTGTGACGTCGGGATGAGTTCGATGGTGAGACTCAAATCCATAGTCAGGCATACTATGAGAACTGTGCCAATATTTTGCTTCATTTGGAAGGAAAACTGTACATTATTAAAGAGCTAAATAGCAACGTATTTCTATTTTCTGATTATTATACTTTTAAAATGACAATTTGTCATGTAAAGTAGAAATCCAATTCCACATAAACCACTGTTATTGGAATTGGGGTAAAATAAATACTGTAAAACTGTAAAACACAATTCTCATGCTAAAGCGGTGCAAGAAGACTAACGATAATAAATATTTAGCAATAATGATAGTTGAAACATTACCCCCCCCCCCCCCCCCCCCCCCCCCCCCCCCCCCGCCCAAAGCAATGATGGGTGATTGTGACTTTACGAAAGTTCTTCGAGAAAAGTGTTTGAACTAAAGAGTAGCAAAAAAGTTGTTTTCTGCTTTGTATTTAGTCCTCATTTGTTGAATTTCACTATTTATTTCATTTAGCATAACTTGCATAGTTAGTGAATGCGACTGTTGTGTATGTGTCTTTTGACACGGTATGGTTGGGTGTGTTGATGGTTTGTTAAGTGATATTGTAAAGCGCTTTGGGGCTTTGGCATTTAGTGATTTAGAAGAACTGTACTTTACCATTATTATTATTATTATTATTATTATTATTATTATTATTATTATTATTATTATTATTATTATTATTATTATTATTATTACTATCATTATTATTATTATTATTATTATTATTATTATTATTATTATTATTATTATTATTATTATTTTTATTATTCTATACAAATATACACATTAAAGCACCACCATTCTGTTAACCATGTAAAACACGCCATACTTGGTGTGTAGTGACTAGATATAACATTAATTTATTCACAGTCGTTTGTTGATTTACAGCTGCTTCAGCAGGCAGACCTTGCGAACATTTTACTGAACCACTCGCACCAACACAGATAATTAAGAAGATATCGGCTTTAAGCATCTTGACTCAATAATGATCTGTCAATCCCAACATTGCCCCTAGTCTGATTTACCAGACTTACTATGTGTACGGAGCGTGAGGGACCCCTAATTGGTTGGTCATTCGAAATAAGGAAAAGCCTAGACGATGGTGTCGAGGGCCCGATAGCTCTCTTGGTTATTAGGCGCTTCTCACGCCAGCACTTAGGCTTTTTATATAAACACTAGAGCTTTTATATAGCGCAATACCCACTTAATGTGCTCAAAGAGCTTTACAAAGGGTCCCTGACCAACAGCAACACGTACCATGTAAAACGAGACAGAGATCGTTCCCGGCAAAGTAAAAAAAAAAGAATAATTCTGACCTCCATGTCCACTCTGCAGTGATTGGGTAAAGGGTCTGTTTAATTAAGCGGGAATTACTTTGTGGTAGTTTTGCGTCCTGTCCAAAAGGCTGGTATCATACCACAAGATCACTTAGTGAGTATAAAGTGAGTACTTGACCTGGCACAGTGTTTTCATTTTCGGAAAAAAATGCAATCGTGTCCCCTAGATGTAATGTCTCAGACTAATATATATCATTTCAACCCAAATAAAAATACGAAGACTAAATTATCCCATAGTCTTTTTTTTTTTAAATATATCAATACTGATGTCTATTTTGTATCATAGTTGACCATTTCTCACATCTTCATTTGCCTATAATTTTACTGTTATTTATATTTTGTACCAACGTCAAGCAATAATGACTTGACCTCTATGTAAATGGCTCACCTTAGAAATAAATAGAGACCATCGGCGTTTTAGAAATAAAGGTAGAAGAGAGGAGATGAAGGAGATTTCGTGTCACTCAAAGTCGTAGATCAATACGCTGAAGAATCTTGGAGTCCGACCTAGAATTGACTGGAGGGCACTTGTGAGTTCCCCCCGGCAGCAATAAATCTCATCTTAATCCGACTCGATTTATCGAGAAGCCGAATTCCCCAATGTAGTGGGATCTTTAATCGATACATATTTTTTTTTCACATGTACATTCATTGAAAACTGAAGCTGGGTAACTGAGATAAGAAAACTGTAGCGGATTGATGTGGTCCGACGTGCACTATTTAGCAGGTCTCATAACCCGATTATTTATAGATATTCGAAGTTGACGTTACTCAGGTCTTTTGTTATTGGTTTTTTTTTTTGCCCTCCGCGTTTATGAGTACTTCTCACTAATTTTTTTAAATTGTATTAACCAGATTATAAACGATCATGGTTACACACAGTGTTGTGTGTCCGTTATACTTCCGGATGGCAATGTTGTGAACTCCTTAGCCAAGCGCATACTATCTATAGGCTCATTGTCGTAATGGAAATCTAAAATAAAATTGCACAAATTATTGTCCATTATAAAACAACAATGTTAAACTAGGCCCATAAGTGAGTTTGGATGTTATACCTGCATATGTGTACACGTTGGTGTGGACCGACCCATCAAATCCCGTTTTGAAGGCACGCGAGAATATAATGTGACAAAGCGCAATGGATTTCGCAAAGTCAAACAAGATTCAGTCGCATAAAGGTTGGGTGCCCTAATATTTGATATGCGACGTCACTCACACCAGACCCCAACTTACTGAACAAAAAACGAAAGGAACTAATATTCAGTAATTAGTATAATAAACTAGAAAGATGACGAGCAAATTTTTGATTCCATGTCATGGGCGCTTAAGGTAATATTTAAAGCATTTTGATACGCCTTTGGTATGAGTCAGAAAATAAGTATGCCAAACTTACAATAAAATAATTATGTTTGTCTTATTTTCTGGAATCATCAAAGGTAAACTCACTAAAAGCCTTTAATAATTCGTGCGGCTATGTGGTCTAGTGGTATGACACTCGCTTTCGGATCGGAAGGTCCTGGGTTCGAGCCTCGCTCTCGGCGCATAGTTGAGCCTTGGAAAAGGCTCTTTACTCACATTCTCTCACCGTACTCAGGTGTAAAATGAGTACCTGGCCGTTAACAGCGTTGTCTTTGTCCGAAAATTGTAATATAGCCTAACAGGCGTCATGTCCCGTCCTACATGTTAAATGTTGCTGTTGACCAGGGACCCTTGTAAAGCGCTTTGAGCATATTTAGTGGATATTGCACTATATAAAAGCTCATTATTTAATAATTCATTTAGAACGTTGTATCATCTTAACGCAATACTACTTAACCTCTTTCGTTTATTTGTTTTTACGTTTATTAAAAAAAAACAACCCTATTTTACTTAGAATGATAGCAAAAATATTATGAGGCTTCCTTATTAGTCTTTGTTAAATAAACATATCAACAACAACAACAAAAATGAACAACCAAAAACGATGTATCTATGTGAAAAATTATTGAACTCCCGTGTCGAAATTTCGATCCAATAATAATAATAATAATAATAATAATAATAATAATAATAATAATAATAATAATAATAATAATAATAATAATAATAATAATAATAATGACAATACTACTACTACTACTACTACTACTAACTACTACTACTATACTACTACTATACTACTACTACTAACTACTACTACTACTACTAATATAATAATAATAATAATAATAATAATAATAATAACAATCATAATAATCAATAATATTAAGTCCTCTCAATCACCACCAAAAAAATAATAATTAAAAAAACAAAACAATAGTCCCCTGCATTTTTGTGGAAACTTATTAAAATAATTATCATTGTGAATCTTGATCTGAGGTTATCTCTTATAGGTTATATTTAGTATAACTGACAGTGTGCCATAATCATTTATGAGTTTTATGTGTGCGAATGTGTTTGTGTTTGCGTGTGCTTTTGCATTGTTATGTGTGAGTATGGATTTGTGTGTATGTGTGTGTATTTGTGAGTGTACGTGTGTGAGTTTGCTTGAAGATACTCACTCTTTAAAAATGTATGTGATGGCATTTATCCAAAAAGTCTAAAGATCGCTATCATTTTGATTGATGACAAAGAGATTCTTGGCACACATTCTAGTCATAATAAAACAAACAAAGAACAAACAAACAAACAAACAAACACACAAACAAGCAAAAAACATTCTGCGATACATTCCATAGCTTTGATATTGTACTTTGTTTCCTTTACAATTTAATCGATAAAAACATGACGAATGAAGGTAATGAAAAGTAAGATAAAGAAATGTTAAGCAATGTCTAGTATAAAATTTGATGGTATTTGATGCTATTCATTGGATCGGTCCGACGTGCACTTATTAGCAGGTCTGATAACCCGATTCATTATGGACCAATTGTTGTGATGAAATTCTAAAAAAAAAAATAAAAACATGACGCAAAATATTGTCCACTTACAGCAATGTTAAAATAGGTAGGTAGTTACATAATTACGTTCTGATGTCAGACCAACATATCTATATGCTCACATCGGATCAATCCTATTTAATTTACCAAATATATTATTTTATGAATATGAAGGAGAGAAATTCAATGCAAATAATCTTTTAAAGTATTTTTTTTAAATTCTAGATATCTAGTATCTATCTTTCTATATATTTCGATAAACCTGATTAATGCGGTGTAAAATGAATAGAAAACAAACACAGAAATGGTAAAATAAAAATAATACAATTATGATACATAATTCAATTTATTTATTATACATAATATACACATTGATCTTGTTCACTGCCTTGCTCAAGGCATCAAAGGTCTCTCTCTCTCTCTCTCTCTCTCTCTCTCTCTCTCTCTCTCTCTCTCTCTGTCTACCAAAACACGCGTGTTTTTGTTAGTAATCTATAGTTGTGCTCAATTCATGTAAAGTGCATGCGGAATAGAAATGCCACATCAACAACACAAGATAAATGCTAGAGGCATCATCATCATAATCATCATCATCAATAATACTCTTGGAAAGGAGGTGAGAAGATAGGGTTATTATATTGATGAGCGACTGACGCGGGATCATAGTTGCCATGGCAATTATGGAAAATTGGACTGAACTCTGAACCTTCTGAAAGACTAACACAATTAAACAAGGCGATAGCGAGAATGTGTAATTTATTGTCGCGATAATTTCGTTTTTCCTCTCTTATTTCAAATATTTCCGAATGGGGTAACATTAGTACAACAAGGGGTAATATATCTTTAAACACAAACTTGAGCTTGTACAGATAGTTCGAAGTTGACGTCACTCGTCTTTAATATTGTTTTTTGCAATCCGCGTTTATGAGTAATTCTCACAAAACTGTATTAACCATACTATAAACGTTCAAGCTTACACACAGTTTTTTGTGTTGGTCCGTTATACTTCCGGATGGCAATGTTGTGAACTTCTTAGCCAAGTGCACACTATCTATATAGCGCAATATCCACTAAACTTGCTCAAAGCGCTTTACAATGGGTCCCAGGCCTACAGTAATACTTAACTTCTTAACTTGTAGGACTGGATATATGACGCCTATTAGGCGAACTTACAATTTTTCGGCCAGAGACAACGCTGTTAACGACCAGGTGCTAATTTTACTCCTGAGTAAGGTGAGAGAATGTGAGTAAAGAGCCTTTTCCAAGGAAAACTTTGCGCCGAGCGAGGCTCGAATCAAGGTCTTTCCGATATTCTGTATTTACTATAGGGAATGAGATTAGCGGAAGAGTAGCGTCCCTTGATTGGATGTCACCCATAGTCTGTGACGTCACCGGCGGAAAAGTTATTAGAGAGAGAACGTCATGTTGGTTGTGGGCATGCGTCTCTCGTCCTCGCTTCCGGTGAAAGCGGCTTGAGACACTTCAAAACCAAATTGACGTTCTCTCTGTAAGGTGACGTCCAATCAAGGGACGCTACTCTTCCGCTAATCTCATTCCCTATATTATGAACCTCATATTAATGAATTTTCAACAAGAAAGTGTGGACACGATATGGTTAATCCCAATATTGGGAAAAATAAAATGTGGGTCAGGAATTAATTCGTTACCTCTGACCTTCTACTCACTACTTGGTCAACGGTAGTTGGTAGAATATTGTAAATAAATTGAGTAAAGCTAATAGATAGAATGAAGTTCACGTCACTCAGGTCTTTGTTACTGGTTTTTTGGGGTTTTTTTTTGCCATACACGTTTATGAGTAATTCTCACTTAACTGTATTACCCAATACGTTCAAGGTGACACACAGTTTTGTGTGTTGGTCCGATAGATAGTGTGCGCTTGGCCAAGAAACTCACAACATTGTCATCCGGAAGTATAACGGACCAACACACAAAACTGTGTGTATCCATGAACGTTTATAGTCTGGTTAATACAGTTTAGTGAAAATTACTCATAAACGCGGATGGCAATAAACAATAATAAAGACCTGAGTGACGTCAACTTCATTCTATCTATACCAAAGACAGTGTATTACGGATATTCTTCTGCTCACTCCGACTACCACTGTAGCCATCGTTATGTTATAGATAGAATGCGCTTGGCCAAGGAGTTCACAACATTGCCATCCGAAGTATAACGCACCAACACACAAACTCTGTGTAACCATGAACTTTTATAATCTGGTTAATACAGTTTAGTGAGAACAACTCACAAACGCGGATGGCAAAAACAATAACAAAGGCCTGAGTGACGTCATCTGCATACTATCTATAGCCTGACACTGAAATCCAAAAGGACTGGCAGTTTGACGTCATTATTTAGTTTTTGCACCGCTTAGTGAGTTGTCGTTAGTAGAGCTCATGGAAACAAGTCATTTCATTGGTTGAACTATTGAATACAACTCGAGATTTGTTTTCTTTTGTGGCAAAATACTGGCATATTGACGTCATTTTTAGGTCAGTGTCAGGCCATAACTTTCTACTACTCACTGTTCATTTTTTACCACTTTGAGTCGTTGACCGTTGACGTGTCAAGGAAAACAAGGTAATATCGCCTAAGAAAGCATCATCTATTTTTCCACAGTTCGGCTCAGCACTGCTGTTGATGCCTTGGTTATCTTATATTATAGACTTCCCTTTCTATGTGAAGCGAGTGCTCCGCCACTTGAGCTATCGTGTCCCAATAACATGAAATAGTGTAAAACTCACTAATTTAAAATTTAAAAAAAGAAAACCGCAGGAATGATCTAAACTATGTAAACTAAGCTACATTGCACATATACACAAAGGTACAAAGTCCAAGTTCATATTTTAACGTATAACAAATGACCCAACAAATTAAACAAAAACATTGGAGGAGAAAACTTTTATTTCAATCAAAATAAATTTCTAGAATGAATGAATTAATTAATGCAATGTATCAATGAAAAAAGAAAACATATTTTAATCACATCATACTATATACAGAAAAATCTTCTTGAGCGTATATGTTAATTAATGTTAATGTTAATAATCGTACTTGATTTAAAAAAAAAGAAAAAGTCTCAATCAATTCATTGACTTATTCGACAGATTTTCACGCTCATGTTTGAGTAAGTATCAGTCCAACTTAGATAATCAACGAAATATTGTTAAATTAGACATGTTAAAGGAAAAGGAAACATTAACATTAACATGAACGTTAATAATTACAAAAATGGAACGCTTCGTTTTAACGTAGCCATCGTTAAGTTATAGATAGTGTGCACTTGGCTAAGAAGCTCATAACATTGCCATCCGGAAGTAAAACGGACCAACACACAAAACTGTGCGTATCCATGAACGTTTATAGTCGGGTTAAAACAGTTCAGTGAGCATTACTCATAAACGCGGATGGCAAAAAACAATAACAAAGCTGATTGACGTCATCTTCGAACTATCTATAGATAGAATGCGCTTGGCCCAGGAGTTCACAACATTGCCATCCGGAAGTATAAAGGACCAACACAAAACTCTGTGTAACCATGAACTTTTATAGTCTGGTTATACAGTTTAGTGAGAACAACTCACAAACGCGGATGGCAAAAAACAATAACAAAAGCTGATTGACGTCATCTTCGAACTATCTATAGCCTGATACTGAAACCCAAAAAGATGTCATTATTTGGTTTTTGCACCGCCTAGTGAGTTGTCGTTAGTAGAGCTCATGGAAAAATGTTATTTCATTGGTTGAACTATTGAATACAACTCACGATTTGTTTTCTTTTGTGGCAAATGACTGGCATTTTGACGTCATTTTTTGGTCAGTGTCAGGCCATAACTTTACTAAGGCCACGGGTAAACTCAGATTCATATAGATAGAACGAAGATGACGTCACTCAGGTCTTTGTTGATGTTTTTTGCCATCCTCGTTTGTGAGCTGTTCTCACGAAACCGTATTAACCAGACTATAAAAGTTCATGGTTACACAGAGTTTTGTGTGTTGGTCCGTTATACTTCAGGATGGCAATGTTGTGAACTCCTTGGCCAAGCGCATTCTATCTATAAAAAATCCTCCCGCACACACATACACACGCACACTCAAAATTAACGCTCTATATCATAAACTCACACCCGCAATCACTCAGTACAACACACACACACACACACAAAATGCACACGCACACGCGTGCGCGCACACACACACACATTTTCACACATACACACACAGGCAGACACACACATAAACACACAAATATCCACACAAGAATTCACAATCTATTCAATTTTCTCGACATGAAAGAGTAAGCAACATAACAGTCTTTCATAAACCAAATGAAAGTAGAATGAAAGTTATAATTAGAGTAAAAATGGAATACGACAGCGTAGCGAATAGCAATAGATAAGCTTAATGCTGGCATTTACATATTATATTATATGTTTGCATGTTCTGAGCTGAATCTTATATCAAATGAAATGTGATTATCTGAGAGGTATTCTTCTTCTTCTTCTTCTTCTTCTTCTTCTTCTTCTTCTTCTTCTTCTTCTTCTTCTTCTTCTTCTTCTTCTTCTTCTTCTTCTTCATTTCCTCCTCCTCCTCCTCCTCCTCCTCCTCCTCCTCCTCCTCCTCCTCCTCCTCCTCCTCCTCATCCTCCTCCTCCTCCTCCTCCTCGTAGATCCTCCTTCAAATTATGTTCTTCCTCCACTCTTTTGTCTCTTAATTTACATACTCACATCCTCTTCTTCCTCCGATCATCTATTTACTCCTCGTGGTTTTCTTCACTCAGTTCCTCCTTCACACTCTTTTCCTCCTCCACTCTTTTGTCTCTTAAAGTACATATCTCACGTCCTCGTTTTCTTCCTTTTTCATCTTTCCCCTCCACCTCCCCCACCACCACTACCACCACCTTTACCTAATCCTTTTCATTTTCTTCGTACTTCTTTCTATTTATTTTTCGTATTATCCTCCAACTTCTACTAATACCCATGCTCTTACTTCCGTTAATCTTCCTCCTTCTCCAAACTCATTCTCCTCTCTCTCTCTCTCTCTCTCTCTCTCTCTCTCTCTCTCTCTCTCTCTCTCTCTCTCTCTCTTTTCTTCTGGTCCCTCTCATAATCTGACTCATAAAATACCTTGTATCACTGTCGAATTCAATGAAAATTGATCAATAGAAAATAACAACAATTAAAGATTCAAAAATATCTTTTCATAGATACAATATGTCTCTATTTAAACTGATGCTATGCCATTTGATACAATACTCACACAACATTCACCAGACGGATATAACATACCAACACACAAAACTGTGCGTAAACTTAAACGTTTATAGTCTGATTGGTATAATTTAATGAGAAGTAATCACCAAATAACTGTCTAAAAACAATAATAAAATAACCTCGTGACGTCAATTTCGTTCCTTCTATAAACCTCAACATAATATTATTTCAATGCATACCAAGATAATCTTGTTTCACCTTATTCTTTTGACATTTTTTTTTCATTAACGCGGAATCAATATATAAGCCATTACTAGAACATTAGTCTAAATCCATTGTATGCAAACTATGTTATTCTATCCTACCGCACAATATAAGCAGCACAACAACAATTTACAATGTGTTGCTCTACCTATTACAATTAATTCATTTTCCAATAACCGCAGGATCATGTGACAGAGTAGCTGATTACACAGTATGCGCGTGCACGCAGGCTCATACAAAGAATACGCATTAAGCTTAAACAACTCACCCTGAATCGAAGACACAAACACACACAAACACACACACACACACACACAAACATACAGCAAAAAAAAAATCACAAACACACTCTTACACACCCACACCCACGCCCACACCCACACCCACACGCACTTTCACACACTAAACTAAACAAAATGGGTCCTATCGTCTTAATCAGTTTTTTTTTTGTCGGGGTGATTTTGAAATAACGAAAAGTAAATTTGAAGCAAACATGATAAGAGATATTATGATATTGTCATTTAAATTTTAATTACGTAAGAATTTTTAATTTTTTCTTTTCAATATTTTTTTTTTTTACATCGTTGACTAAAATCCCCTGTTTCCAGCTATAAATCTAATTTTCACCGTCTACATCATTTCAATATAACACCGTTTTGAGGCGATGGGTCACGCATATAGGCTGAGTGATCAACAGATTCTCTGCCATACTCTTAACTTCCTCCCCCCCCCCCTTTTTTTCCCAACTAAAAACAAAAAACAAAACCAAAAAAAAAAAGAAGAAAAAAAAAGAAAAAAAGGAAACCACAAAAAAAAAAAAAAAATAAACGTGTATTTAAATTTTGGCCAGAAAACTCGTCCTTCATATATCGATCGATTAAAATGACTTTCATCTCGGCAAAAAAAACTCTCAAGCCTGAGACTTGGCGAAGTCCCAGGTTTGAGAGTTTTTTTTCTCCCAAAATGAGAGTCATTCTAATCGATCGCTATATTATTTTATACGAAGGACGAATTTTCTGGCCAACGTTTTAAATATCTACGTGTTGTTTCTAAATTTCAGAGTATAGCAAGGCAGGTTTGTGAGCCAAGACAGACAAGACAGTGTTTGAATTGCCTGCCAACGCGATCAATCAGCCACTGTTTGCCAAAGACTTGCCGATAGGACGAATTGTAATCGTTAGGCTGCGTTGACTTATCACTTCCTTTAGTCTCTCTTTTTTTTTCTTGTTTTTAAAACTTAATAGGCTTCAACCGTGGCCTTCGTAAAGTTATGGCCTGATACCGTAGCCATCGTTATGTTATATAGCCTGATACTGAAATCCAAAAGGACTGGCAGTTTGACGTCATTATTTGGTTTTTGCACCGCCTAGTGGGTTGTCGTTAGTAGAGCTCATGGAAACAAGTTATTTCATTGGTTGAACTATTGAATACAACTCACGATTTGTTTTCATTTGTGGCAAAAGACTGGCATTTTGACGTCATTTTTTTGGTCAGTATCAGGCCATAACTTTACGATGGCCACGCTGATACTGACCAAAAAAAATGACGTCAAAATGCCAGTCTTTTGCCACAAAAGAAAACAAATCGTGAGTTGTATTCAATAGTTCAACCAATGAAATGACTTGTTTCCATGAGCTCTAAAACGACAACTCACTAGGAGGTTCAAAAACCAAATAGTGACGTCAAACTGCCAGTCCTTTTGGATTTCAGTATCAGGCTTTAACATAACGATGTTACATCCCTCGTTATGACGCATAGTAACTTAGTAACTGGTTCTAAACTATATTATGAACAATGGCGGACGCACTTATGAAATACTTCTCCGATGAGCATAAAAGTGTATCCAGAGGAGAAAAAAAACATTATAAATCTAATCATGTTTTGACTTTTATACATTCTGTTCACATGACATATGACAAAGTTCTAGCCAGCCATGAAGAATAAAAAGTACTGATTTTCTTTGTTTAGAACCAAGCTGCTCGTTGCTGGGCGGACGTGACATGAGACTATTGAATCCTATTGTAAATGCTTTGGTTGTTTTTTATTGGTAGTTCGACCATCGCCTCAAAGTGGTATTATATATATATATATTATATATATTATACATGTGTGTGTGGTGTGTGTATGTGTGTTTGTGTGCGTATGCATATATCATTACAACGCTTTCATCGATAAAACTTTTATTTTTTACATATTGAACAAAAATTTTTTTAAAACTTCATTGTCCCAGTATTGTTGATATTTTTACATATTGAACGAAGCTACATTACCTCTTCGTTATAGAACAAGAAAAAAGTAACTTTGCAACTTTTATAATTTAAAAAAAATGCTATGTTATTAAAAGATAGAGAGTATTGAACAAAACATAAGTAGAAAAGCTTACCAAAAGGAAAAAATAAACAAATAACACAGAATGTTTCGGGTTCAAGGACCGTCTTTGCCAACATCAAAATCAGCGGCTATGACACTCGCTTTCGGATCGGAAGGTCCAGGGTTCGAGCCTCGCGTTTGGCGCATAGTTGAGTCCTTGGAGAAGGCTCTTTACTCATATTCTCTCACCGTACTCAGGTGTAAAATAAGTACCTGGCCGTTAACATCATTGTATGTGTCCGAAAAATTGTAATATCACCTAAGAGGTGTCATGTCCCGTCCTACATGTTAAATGTTGCTGTTGACCAGGGACCCCTTGTAAAGCTCTTTGAGCACATTTAGAGGATATTACGCTATATAAAGCTCAATTTTTAAAAAAATTGCCAACATGAAAATCAGTAAAATGGATAATACTTAACGCAAAAAGACAGATGGTTTGAATTCATGAATAACATTATACGGCAGTTAATAATATAGTAACAGTATTGTACATAGTAGATATCGTGTTATTATATTATTGTTTCCAACCGCAAGCTGTGTAAAGTTACTGTTGATACGCCCTTACTTTGTGTATATCGATTTATTAAAATTACCTACAGCTAGTCAATTGCAAACAAAGCTGAAACTTTCACATCGTAAATTAATGTAAATGTTGCTGCTCGAAGCTGGAAGAAATAAATAACAATGTGAAATTGAATGTGAGCTTCAATTTAATATACAAAATAAAACGCCCAGATAAAATGGACGTTTTTGGTTTCCCCTTTATCGTATGTAGTGTTTCATTCATCCTGTTTTGTTGATAAAGGGGAAACCCGGAACGTCCATTTTATCTGTTTTCGTATATTAAATTGAAGCTTACATTAAATTTCACATTGTTATTTACGACGTAAATTATAACAGTAGAGCTATGGGAAACAGTCACGAGGAGTATGGTTATGAAGTATTGATATTATGGGAAAAAAAAAGTAAAATGCATAATATAAAAGTAATTTACATTAAAATGTGTTAATTATCTGGTAAACAAATGTTAATGAAATGTAACAAACCGTACACAAGTTCTAAAACATTCAGAATTAATAGACTTATTTTATTCTATTGACTTTCTCTCTCTCTCTCTCTCTCTCTCTCTCTCTCTTTCTCTCTCTCTCTCTCTCTCTCTCCCTTTCTTTCTCTCTCTCTCTTTCTCTCTCTCTCTATCTATCTCTATCTCTCTTTCTCTCTATCTCTGTGTATGTCTGTGTGTGCCTGTGCGTGAATGTTAGTGAGTATGTAACTCTGTGTGCTTTGGATTGAGAACTTGGGGGGGGGGGGGGGATCATAAGGGACCTAAAAGTCCGACTCATCTCATTCGCCCTATGTTAAAGTATCGGGAAGACAATTTTGCACTCTTTAGTTCAGTCACGAGGTCAGTTTGAGAAAGCTTGTACATATTAACTAAGTCGGTAAATTGCAAATCATTTAAACTAAGCTTTATGATTCACGTTTTTAGACAGTATCAAATCAATATAGACAAAAACGACGTTTTAATTACAGCTGATTCACTCAATAATATTGTTAAAATTATCCACTCAGGCTGATTTTGAAAAATCAATTTAACCAGTTGACGATCTTGCTCGTAATTTAAAAAAAATGGACAGAAAACACCCTTCAAATGTCGATCAATTTAAACGACCTTCGTCTCGGTAACATCTCTGAAACGCGTGACTTTCGCAAAGTCACAGGCGTGAGAGCGTTTGTGAAGATGAGGGTCACTAAAATATGATCGATATTTGAAGGACAAGCTTCTGGTTGGCTAAAGTTTGAAGTATGAGTTCTTCCAGAATACCTTTAACTCTCTCCTTACCAGTCATTTTCAGGATTTTCCCCAAAACTTCACACCCAACTAACACAAACAAATTTTTTATCGCTCAAACAAATAGCAGTGAAGTTCTTGCGATAGAAGATACATAATTTCTTTAGCAAAACATGCTCTATAACACACTTTTCAATTTTAAAAATTTGTATGATGTGCAAAAGAAATTTGAATAAGAAAAATGTTGGTTGGATCGTAACATATATGACGATATTCCTATGCGTGGTAAGGAGAGGGTTAACTGGTTCAACGAAAACACAAATGCTTCACCCAATGTATTTATGAGTTACATTGTATATTAGTACGGTACCTATAAGGTGCTATGCTACATCAGCATAAAAGTGTTACGGCCACAGGGAGTTCACATATTGTCATTGGGACCAAGCGCCTCTGTTCCTGGCTGGAATTCGTCAATGGGCATAGAATCCAGCCCCATGTAGTAGAATGCCTGCTGGTCTAGTTGTCGAGCTCTTCACCCAACACGCTAAAGCAACGCCATAAAGTGGTAACGTGACGCAGCGCTTCCTCCAAATGGCTCCTATCAGCATTAAAGTAGACGGAATAATGATCATTACGAGTATGATGAGAAGACTAGTGCAGCTGTAATCTGATAAAACACATTTTTGAGATTTATTTTGACTATCTAGAAATTTTCACGTCAAAAGCGTCCAATTAGGCTGAATCGAAGTGCACATAATTCAGGTCTGAACAATCGACGCAATTATATTATGGGCTTGTTTTAACATTATTGTAATGGACGATATTTTGTTTTGTTTTCATAATATTTCCATTACAACAATGAGCCCACAACAATATTTGGGTTCTCAGACCTGCAAGTAAGTGCAAGTTATGATGAACCGATGGTCCAAATCCCTTGTCAAACGATTGATTCCAAACCCGAAACTTTCATAATTTTCTTTGGCAGTCTCAGGTATGGTACTTTATGAGAAATTGAGTTTCTCAACTAATCGATTGAGTTTAGAGGTTCTAACTTTCTGGCCAAATTATAAAAGAATGTATTTTGTCAGAATACTTCAAAATGAGTCGACATGTCCTCTATGAAAATCAATTATCAAAAAAATTAATATCGTACACAATTCATTTTCAGATGTTAAAACATTCACACAATCACTCCTATAACTTTCTGCAGTGTCACACAGTGATAGAATTAAAGCTATGTTAATACTGATAACAATATTCTGATCAAAATAATCCATGCTATGTACAGTCATATATTATTTCATTTTATAAATACATATTGAATTTCTGGGAAAATAACAAAGTTGATGAAATTGTAAAAACCTAAGAACAGTGAGAAAAAGTATACAACGCTGTTGCCAGATAAGTAATTTCCCAGACTTTAAAGAGTTTGATGCACACTATTCTGAGTTAGATATAATTTAAGTCACAATTGTCGATGCTGTACAGCCTGAGGTGAAATCTCTTATAGGGAATGAGACTAGCGGAAGAGTAGCGTCCCTTTATTGGACGTCACCGGAGGAAAAGTCATTAGAGAGAACGTCATTTTGGTTGTGCGCATGCGTCTCTCGTCCTCGCTTCCGGTGAAAGCGGCATGAGACACTTCACCGAAAGCGAGGACGAGAGAGACGCATGCGCAAAACCAAATTGACGTTCTCTCTGTAAGGTTACGTCCAGTCAAGGGACGCTACTCTTCCGCTAATCTCATTCCCTATTACATAAAACCCTTTTAATTGTATATTAATAGCCTAGCAGTGAAATACAAATACGATTTATGTTACGACTGATATACGGAAAGAGTAAATAAATGGTATTGTATCGTATAAGGTAATATCATAAAATACAAAAAGTGAATCGGCTTATCAAACGATTAAATTGATATAAAAACGAATAAGCTGAGAGAAAAAATTGTAGATAAATGGATGAAGTCGTGTCATTTAAGAATGAACAATGAAAAAACCACAATGAAAACAAAAATGGAATCATGTCTATTCCCTGTTGCATTAATTAGTATGATAATATCGATAAGGCATTTTGTACGTGCCACTTATTTCTTTTAACGGAGTGGCTAAATTTCTTTCAATTCTTTTATGCGAGGTAAAAATACTTGCAGATCTGATAACCGGATGTAGTTATGGGCTCGTTTTAACATTGTTGTCATGGAGAATATTTTTGCGTTGGTTTGAGAGTATTTCCATTACAACAATGAGACCATAAAAATTTGGGTTATCAGACCTGCAATTATGTTCACGTCGGTTTTGTGGAAATGGGTCACACAGTCATAGGGCAAATCACAAGTAATTCACCTTTATCAGGGTGTCAAGTCTCTCAAGATTAAATATCACGCCTATGATGCACTCTTGTCCATAAAGGCGTTAATAAGTAATTTCAATTTGTGATACATTCACTCAGCTTAGATTAGCTCTATGCCTTCATTCAATGTATCGCCTCAAAAATTAATAATATTAGCAAAATAATTGGAAGCGTAGGTGGCTAATTTGTGAATAGTAAAATTCCACGGAGGGAAATTAATTCTCAAAAAGCTGTCCACTCATATTAGCTTAGGGCAAGTTCATCAGTCGTGTCAGATTATTTCAGGAAAATAGATTATATTCTATTAAATTTTGCCACTTTAGAATATAATCACTTCATTTTTGAGGTATACCATATGACTCAAGAATTCATGAGTAAAGCGGACTATACAATAGATGACAAGATGTTTATATTTTCTGATGCCACTGCTCAGTAATTTCCAATCTTGATCCCGCAATAAATGAATATTTGTTCTTGATAAGAATGAGAATTATCTGAAGCATACGCTGTTGTTTACGCATAGGGTATTTTCAGCGAAGTTGTATCTGTCCTACTTCTAACTGCGATTTAAAGTGTTTAAATGTTTTGGGAACATATCTCACTGATAAATAAACACTGTGTAAAAAGAATCAGAAACTTATTTCGGTGACTTTAACAGGACTGTCATCTACCGACTGTGACTTTTGTTGCTTCTTTTCTTGAGTATTGCCATTCTCTGACAGGTCAGCTAATTTTACGTTTGAACCTCGGCTGTTTCTCTTGAAGTCTAAACAGCCATTTATTTCCTCAACGCTATTAGAGTTTCTCTCCAACACAACATCACTTTCTGTACAACCAACAGAACCAACATTGTTTCCTTTACTTGCACCTCTGGCACGATCTGTGCTATCCAGACTAGGCTTTGAATTTCTCATACTGTCTTTTTCTTTTCGACTACCTATATCATCAACAGAAGCACTGTATCCATAACTTCCGCTACCAATACCGCGGAAATTCACATGAGAACTGCCGCCAGCTCCTGCGTTTCGAGCTTGGTTATTATCATGAAGGCCTCCGTTTAACATACCTTCCTCCTCATCATAATCTTCATCCTCTATAGCCAACCTTTGCTTGGCTTCGTCTTGCTCTTTCATTTTTCTTTTCCAGCGCCAAGTTACATACCCAATAATTATCATTGCGATTATGTATCCCAAAGTCAACACAACAGCCACTATGCTGTCTGTCCTTAGAGTAGGAATATGGATGTGAGCTTTGGTTTCTAATAATTTGCAGCCGTAGTGAAGCACTCTAGTGTTTGAAGACAAGGAATTTTCCAACATATAGACGCACACAAAGTAGCTTGTACTTGCATGAAGATTTTCGAGCCGATACGAGGCAGCTTGAGACGTCACGTGCTTTTTGGAGATCAGCAATCCATTTGAAGTCTCACAAACCACGTCCGATTTTAGGATGCTGTCATTGAATTTCATCTCTGGCAGACTCCAATTGACGTGGATCGAAGTCGTCGTGACGTCTTTGAATTCCACCACAAGACGGCCGCGTTCTTGGTAGTCGTAATACTCTTTGCTATACATTTTTAAATCGTCCAGACGAGCATGTGGAAGAAATGTAGAATTAACTGCATATTGGTTACTGGCGTTTTTAACGTTGTTTTTGTTTCCGTTATTTTCATTGTTCTGGTTGTTGTTTTTGTTTTTGTTGCTGCTGCTGTCCTGGGATGATGTAATAGAAAACTGACAAATAAATGCCAGAAATATAACAAACGCATTTTGATTTCTTGCGAAATGCATTGTTGACCGGTTTTAAATGTGACTTAATACACAGAAACCTACCGTGTAACACACTTCGACGGCCGAGATAATTTGTTATTTGACTGGATGAAATGCCTGGTCATTTTGATTCTAACGGTCTGTTAGATTGAGCGCTTCTTTATGACGCATACCTCAAGATGTGCATAAATATTTATGATAATGTCTCAAAAATACCGATGAACCGTTCTTCCAGAAGACGATATTTGACTGTACAGGAATGCCAAAATGAATGGTATCCGAGAAATAAGAATCTGTTTTGGAAACAGATAAAATTGCTGTTCGATGACTTGCCAAGCTGATTACGTAGACTCATTGATGCAACGGAGTTGGTTTCCCTCTCGCGATGACAGCTACAACAAAGCCGTCCTCAGCTGTCGCCAAGCAGTCTGTGAAAAGGGAATAACATGTATTATTAATCGATTTTCAAATCAAATGTTACAATGATTAATAGCCTAGTTGGGGGGGGGGGGAATCAATAAAGAAGTCAACCCTATCAATTATTTAGAACGAAACTATCAATTACTTTTAATAAAAAACACGTGTGATTATTTTTTTTATAGACAACAAAACCAAAGGTTCAATCAATATTGTTTTTGTTATAATAGAGATATCTTAATTGTGTTCCAGCGGGTGAATCTTGTCAAAAAATAGTTCTTCAGATCTACACCACCCATTGAGCCGGAATTTATACCAGTTCCTATAACGTGAACGGGCAATAGCAATTGCGTGTTGTCCTTTGTTTAGGACGCAAGTCTATCGCAAAGACCTTTTCGCCAAAATCTACTGACCTAGCTATTCAATCACGACTGGCAGGGCGCAGGTGGGAGAAAAAGATATCTCAGTCTTGTATTTTCTCCTACAACAGGAATAAAACTTCACGACTTTCCCATAGACTTCTACTTACAAGGGTAATGCAATAGAGAAAACCAATAGGACAATAACGAATAGGAATAATCGCTCATTTTGTCATTATGAACTTTCTTTGAGAAACAACTATTGTTCTAAATTGTCTATCATTTCATGATCGACCAGCATATTGAATTTTGTACAGAATATCTAAACCGGCAATAGAGCAAGTCTTTTTTTTTTC
>NC_088362.1:12517086-12532086 GCF_034508935.2 Berghia stephanieae
ATCTCACACGTAGTTTTGCGTGTTGGTTAGTACGCTATATCCGGCTGACTGATATTGTGACTATTTTACCTAAACGCATAACACCACAAACAAACCCTGTATCCGAGTGGCAGAGTTCAGCGTTTCCCTAGTCAGATTATTACAGTGATGAATGACCTGGACCTGTCCCCAGCGAGACCTTTCCAATTAATTTATATGTTGCTATCGATGGCCACTGGCTGGTGTGACGCGTTATGAATTCATTAAACAGAGACGGAAAATTATTATTATTTCACAACTTTCAACGGCTGTGTGGGTTAATTTTGATATCTGTATGTGTTTGTATGTATGTATGTGTGTGTATGTGTTTGTATGCTTGAGTGTTATTGCTAATACATATTTACATTTTTTTTGGATAGGGTATTTTTGGGGGTTTTTTTAAGTCTCGTCTGTGAACTTTTCTGTGGATGATTTTAAACATTGGACACTTATGGGTGAAGATGAAGACATAAGAGTATGCTCCAGTTTGCTTATTTATTTTGAAAATATAAAAGCGACTAATTTGGGTGCAGGTCGCTTTGTAAGATTTTTTTCACACTTCTGTATGCGGCACATTTTAAAACACATCTTTTCAGAGAGGTGATTGGGGGGGGGGGGGGGGGGTATCACACAATCGCGCCTTTACACAAATTTACCACTGTCATATTTAGATGAGAATTTGTCACAGCTCAAAAGCCCATAACGCTTACCCCTTTCCACCAAACCTCAACGATGGCTGTGTTTTGATAGACACCAAGGCATGAATTATTCATTTCTCTATTCTTGAGAGCTCAAACTCATTCAAAATGGCGATTTAGCGGGTTTTGGAATTTGCTGATCTCTTGAATTTCATTACCATAGCCCTCAAACGTGTATTAATATTCTACAAATGCTTTTTATAAATCCCAAAAAAAAAAAACGAATATGCAAGGATAATATTAATATAAAATTCAACCAATGAGAAATTTTCTCTGGGGTCTATCAATTCCAGGCATTAGTATCAGTCCTAAGTTATATATATTGATCAATAGTGGTAGCATTTCGCACTCAACGATTAAATGAGATGCTGGTCGTAGTTGAGATTGGTATATTGTCCGATCCATTCAGCCATGCCGGGCTCTTAGAATTCGACAAGATATTCTTGTCATAACAAAATACTGAAACAGATAAAGACTAATGTAGCCCTATAAATGTTCACGTAATTTATGGTTTTAAATAACAGTTGTTCTCAGAAGAAATGCATCTTTTTTTAAATACTAAGTATTCAAACTTGAAATAGTAAATGATTTGTGAGTGATATTTAATGCAGTTACTATTTCTAATAAAGTGTATAACTCATTGCCTCGAACTGGTTTATAGATAGTATGCGCTTGGCTAAGAAGCTCACAACATTGCCATCCGGAAGTAAAACGGATCAAACACACAAAACCCTGTGTAACCATGAACTTTTATAGTCTGGATAAAACAATTAAGTGAGAATTATTCATAAACGTGGATGGCAAAAAGCAATTACAAAGACCAGAGTGACGTCAACTTCATTCTATCTATAGTTGGAGTTAAGGGAACAGAAATAAATTCAGAAATGATTAGAATTATGATATTTCTGGGATTTTGCTATTTAGGAAATTATTTCATTTAATTACAATAATAGCCTGTAGGTCCCATATGATGAACTCGTGGTCTAATTTTGTTAAGTGTTCTTTTGCTTATAATATTTAATACTATGGCCCATAATGTCTGCAAAAAAGCATTCCTTTTATGAGAATCATTTACTTTGATGTCGATAACAAAAACTTAGAATTATTAATTAAAATGATATAAGTTTATACAGGAATGTTCCTCATTGAGTTGAGACATATTCAAAGGATTTAAAAAAGTTGGTTAGCTTAATAATCTTTTTTTTTTATTTTGGAACAAAATAAACATTTTATTAAAAAGCTTACAGTTAGTTAATTGATAAATCAAAAGTACCTCCAACTAATAAAAACGTCTCAGGTCTGAAACGTCTTTCACAGCGGTTATCTCAATGTTTTGTATATTTTGTGTATATATCTTTTGTCAACCACTAATAGCAAAAAAAAAAATAATAAATAAATAAAAGAAAAAGAAAAACAACCACAAAACAAGACAGTTGAACTTATGAATTTTGAATTTGAAATTGAATTTTTTATACGTAATTAAAGAGCCAATCAGTAAAATATAAAAGGTTTATAGCATTATTTATCCATTTAAGATTAGTTATGTCGAGGAAAAAAAAAACACATTTTAAAAATTTAGGTCAGAAAACTCGACATTCAAATATCGATATGGATTTAAAATTACTTTCATTTTGCCAAACTATCTCACACCTGGATTTTAGAGAAAATAAAATTGAGTTTATACCCATTAAAAGTGATCAAAGAGCTATACAGGGGGTCCATGGCCAACAGCAACACTTAACACATAGGACTAGACATTAAGTCTGTTAGGCGATATTACAATTTTTTTCGGACAGAGACAACGCTGTTAACCACCAGGTACTCATTTTACACCTGAGTATGGTGAGATAATTTTAGTAAAGAGGATTTTCCAAGGAATCAACTATGCGCCGAGCGAGACTCGAACCCAGGACCTTCCGATCCGAAAGCGAGTGTCATACCACTAGACCACATAGCCGCACAAGGGTTAGGGAATTTTTGACTTGAAGAGGACCTTTCTGCCGTCTTAAGGAAAAAGACTGTATGTGGCCTCTTATTTCAAGTAAACATACTGTCTTTTTCCTTAAAATGGCAGCTTTGTAATCGATCGTTATTTGAAGGACGAGTTATCTGGCCAAAATTTTTGAAAATGTGATTTTCCAGAGTACGGCAAAATATCGTTTGAAGTAATACTGTATTCATCAAAGTCTTTCATTTCCCCATGGATAGAATCAGCTTTGGTATGTCATTATAGAATCTAATACATCCGTGCTCTGGGGAACGGAGGAAAGTGGCCATAAATCGGGGAACCCGAGCAACATGTCTGTTTAAATATTGTCGCCATTTGCTTTCCAATGGCAGCAACGGGAATTTGAGAGGTGATTAGTAGTAGGCGACGGTAAACAGTAAACCCATCTTCGCCCATAAGTAGTAGTCCTTAAGCAAGAACCATTAGCGCGATGGAACCGGAGTTTGTCCCGGTTTCTGTTGCGTTAAAAGGGCATTAGCACTGATTGGTACCCTTTGAAAGGACGATAGTATATTATTGTATAGCGGTAATGTGGACTTGTGGTATGACACTCGCTTTCGGATCGGAAGGTCCTGGGTTCGAGCCTCGCTCGGCGCATAGTTGAGTCCTTGGAAAAGACCCTTTACTCACATTCTCTCACCGTACTCAGGTGTAAAATAAGTACCTGGCAGTTAACAGCGTTGTCTCTGTCGGGAAAAAATGGTATTATCGCCTAACAGGCGTTATGTCTCGTTCTTTATGTTTCGTGTTGCTGTTGATCAGGGACCCTTTGTAACGAGCTTTGTGGATATTGCGCTATATAAAAGCTCAACTTTATTATTATTATTATTATTATTATTATTATTATTATTATTATTATTATTATTATTATTATTATTGTTGTTGTTGTTGTATAGTACATACCACCAACCACATCTAACAGAATTCTCTTCCCAATCAATGCTTATGGTCAGGGTCACACACACGCACACACACACACACACACACACACACACACAGAGAGGGAGAGAGAGAGAGAGAGAGAGAAAGAGGGAGAGAGAGAGAGAGAGAGAGAGAGAGAGAGAGAGAGAGAGAGAGAGAGAGAGAGTGTGTGTATGTGTGTGTGATGGGGGAGGGTGTTATGAAAAATCTCGACTCCAACTTGGATCGATACGCGTCCTTTTACGTGGGAGTCGAGTGCGATAACTAGCTATCAGGACATCCAACTTTACGAATGGGGATGTAATTTTATTTGTGTGTGTGTATGTGTGTGTGTGTGTGCGTGTGTGTGCGTTTGTGTGTATGTGTGTGGGTTTTCCCTTTTGTAATACATATACAAAACATTATTTTTCATTTTACTGTTTATGGGACAGCGTGGCTCAGCGGTACGGTCGTTGCTTCGTACCCGAAAGGTACCGAGTTCGACTACCCGCCGCGTTTGTGTGGCCTTGAGCAAGTCGCCTAACCTTAGCTCTCTGTGCGGCGCTGCACTGCGGCTGACGCCTGGGTTATTCCCGTCTTCCCTTGGAATAGACCCTAAAGAAAAAATTCCCCTTAGGGATGAATAAAGGGAATTTATTTTATTTATTTAATTTATAATATCAATGAAGATGCTCTCAAACGTGTAAAAGAGTCATAAACCCGAGACGGTTAATGATAAGAAAGGAATACACGGTAACAGTTCTATGGTAAAAGAGAGAAAAAAAAGTTTTGTCAACACAGTAAACGGTGGTCTCGACATGAGGATGAGGTCTCGTCAAGGGTAGAATTGCTTACTCTAAAAACCACGTTAAAAATTTATTCTGAAATTAAATTCCTTATCAAAATATCGTTTGATTAAAATAACCCTCATGTTGCCAAAGACGCTCATACCTGGGACTTAGATTTTTAATGGATCAATATTTGAAGATCGAGTTTTCAGGTCAGAATTTTCAAACGAAAAACCGTTAAATTTACAAAATGTGAAACTTATGTTCTTTGAAAAAATCTGTTCACTTTTTCACACTCGGGATGTTTATACGTATAAAATTCATAATAACGACTTTAATTTTTTTCTTTTTTTTTTGTAATAAGTCAACCCCAAAACAAGATCAAACTGAAATGAATGGGTCGCAAGAAGGTCTTATGTAGGGGTGTCCGGCTATACGGTCTTGCGGTATGACACTGGCTTTCGGATTGGCAGGTCCTGGGTTCGAGCCTAGGCTCTTTACTCCCATTCTCTCACCATACTCAGGTGAAAAATGAGAACCTGGTCGTTAGCAACATTGTCTCTGTGCAAAAAAAGGAATATCGCCTAACAGGCGTCATGCTGCGTCTTACATGTTAAGTGTAGCTGTTAGCGAGGGAACCTATGTACAACGCGTTAAGCACGTTAAGTCGATATTGCCCATTTAAAAGCTCAAGTTTGTTATTTTGTTTTGAAGTAGACACCAAAAAGTAAATTTAGAATTCGAACAGCTGAGGTTATTGATTTTTTTTCTTTTGCATTGTAAGAAATTATATATATCATGTTTTGACTTTTATATCTGACCGTATTATGACATGTGAAAAAGATCTAGCCATCATGAAGAAAAAAATACTGATTTTCTGTGTTTAGAACCAAGCTGCTCGTTGCTGAGCGGACGTGACATCAGACTATTGGATCCTATTGTGTGTGTGTGTTACTTTTGTATCTCATCTTACCTCCACCATATTATAAAACTCATGACCAGGATAAATTAACCCCTATTTTCATATAATTAGTTTTTTTATAAATTACGTTTGAATCAGAAAGCTATTTTCGACATAGTTCAAGATCAAGAGTTTATTTTATACCCTTGGCCAATAATCATGACATGCCTCAGAACAAATTATTCTAACAATTATGATAATAAAGGAATAACATAATCTTGCTTAGAGACGGTTTGTTCATAATATTTGAGTTTATGGACACCGTTAAAAATGGTGCCATGTATCATAGCTTTATGGTTGTAAAAGAAGATTTTGTGGCGCTATTGGTCCAAAATTATGGCACATAATATTGAACACTGAAGTATGCAGAGTAACTTTTCTTTAAAAAATCCAACATAGGGCAGACCTTGCAAATATGCAACAGTCAGGTGAGACCAAAAAATTATAGAACCAGTTGAATGCTAAAGTGTGAAAAGTAACAATAGGGAATGAAATTCGCGGAAGAGTAGCGTCCCTTGATTGGATGTCGCCGGTGGAGAAGTTATTTATAAACAAACCAACTACACGCCAAGCGCTCAAATACAAAATTTATTATTCATATTTCTGTACGAAAATGCATAACGTTGATTATGATATGCATTTTTGTACAGAAATATGAATAATACATTTTTTAATTGAAGCACCTAGTTTGTTTATAAATAACTTCTCCACCGGTGACGTCCAATCAAGGGACGCTACTCTTCCGCTAATCTCATTCTCTATAACAAAAAATATCAACCTCTAGCAGACCTTGATATATACTCCAAAGACTTAACAGTGATGTGAACCCACAAAATTATAGCATGTGTTGAATGCTAAAGTGTGAAGAGTAACAAATAACTCAGCATAGGGCGGAGCTTAAATTTGAAATATAATATTATAACAGTGAGTTGAACCCAAAATTATAGCATGTTTATGATAAAGTGTAAGAGTAACAAATAATGTAGCATAGCGCGAGCTTGAATTGAAATATAATATTATAACAGTGAGTTGAACCCAAAATTATAGCATGTGTTGACTGCTAAAGTGTGAAGAGTAAAAATTAAACAAATCCTCAACATAAGGCAGACCTTGACAAAGACGGTAAACAAATACCGATGAGGTGAGAAGCACAAATACCCACTAATCAATACTTTCTTATACCGAAGAAAAAATAGCTTTTATTTTATTTCGGTCAAATCTGTTTTATCTAAAATATTGACGAAAGTGGAAAATCTTTTTCAAAATACTGAGTTTTCAAAAACATTTTCACACTTAAGACATAAAATAGCCCTCACATCTTATAACAAGTTTAACATTATCTTGATTCGTTCATATCTATTTTATGTTTAAAAAACTCTTGCCAATATGATATAAAAGTCCATGTTGTCTGAGTCAGACAGAAGACTGAACGACACGTTGTGAAGATGAGAAAGCTTTTTGAACGGTATTATAAGAAACACGTCTGATCCCAGAAAAGCTCTTTGCTAGAGACTAATTAGCAACTGCCTGTATAAGTAAGACACGAATGAAAACAAGATACTCAGAAAAAAAAAGAACGAATTAGTTGGATAAGAGTACATGTTAAAAGGATTCAATAGTCTGATGTCACGTCCACCTAGCAACGAACAGCGTGGTTCTAAACAAAGAAAATCGGTACATTTTATTCTTCATGCTGGCAAGAACTTTTTCACATGCCATGTGATCAGAATGTATTAAAGTCAAAACATGATCAGATTTAATGTTTTTCTCCTATGGACACACTTTTATGCTCGTCGGAGAAATATTTCATAAGAGCGTCCGCCATTGTTCCGATTGTTTAGAGCCAGTTACTAAGCTAATCTGCGTCATTACGGGGGAAGTGACGTCACGACTTGAAGTGTATTATGTCTTGATGTCTAGTTATTATTTTAAATATGGACTTGGGTTTCAAATAAATAGGTACAATGCAGGGGTGCGGCTGTCTGATCTAGTGGTATGACACTCGCTTTCGGATCAGAAGGTCCTGGGTTAGAGCCACGCTCGGCACGTAGTTGAGTCCTTGGAAAAGACCCTTTACTCACAATCTCTCACCGTACTCAGTGTAAAATGAGTACCTGGCCGTTAACAGAGTTGTGTCTGTCCGAAAATAAAATGTAATATCCTCTAACAGGCGTCATGTATCTATCTTCATGTTAAGTATTGCTGTTGGCTAGGGACCTTTTGTAAAGCGATTTGAGCACAGTAAGTGGATATTGGTCTGTATGAAATCTCAATTTAGTTTTGTTGAGGAGTTATAATTTAACGTCTTAAAGTAAGCAAAAAAAAAAAAAAATATTCTTTCATTTCAGGTAATTTTTTATTTTAAAATCCTCTTTAGGCAAATTATTCATCTTGACATAAAACTGAGTGGAAAATGTGTATCTTTTCCCATTTTTGATAAAATTGTCGTTTTATCTTTTTTTTGACAAAACGACGCAGCTTGACGTTTTATAATATGGTGGACATAAGATTAGATACAAAAGTAACACACACAATAGGGTCAATAGTCTGATGTCACGTCCGCTCAGCAACGAGCAGCTTGGTTCTAAACACAGAAAATCAGTATTTTTTTCTTCATGATGGCTAGATCTTTTTCACATGTCATAATACGGTCAGATATAAAAGTCAAAACATGATCATATTTAAAAGGATTTTTCTCCTCTGGATACGCTTTGGTGCTCGTGGAGAAGTATTTTCATAAGGGCGTCCGCCATTGTTAATGATAGTTTAGAAACAGTTACTAAGTTACTTTGCGTCATTACGAGGGAAGTGACGTCACGACTGTTGAAGCCTCCTATTCCAGTAGTAATTCATCACATCGTTTTATTTTTGTATCTATCTAGATAGTGACGTAAGTGTTTATTTATTTATTTATTTTTTGTTCAAGAAATGATAAGACAAGAGAGTTTGATGTCATAACCAATCGGTGAACGATAAAAGAGACCCCTTGTTCTCCAAACCGGCATTATATATTATAATCAATACTCTTCAACAGTCGTAACGTCAATTCCTTCCTAATGACGCATGGTAACTTAGTAACACTGGCTCTAAACTATCGGAACAATGGCGGACGTCCGTATGAAATATTTCTCCGGCGAGCATAAAAGCTTTTCCAGAGGAAAAAAAAAACCCACATAAATTTGATCATCTTTTAACTTCTACACATTCTGATCACAAGGCATATGAAAAGGGAATGAAAAGTTCTAGCCAGCATGAAGAATAAAAAGTAATGTTTTTCTTTGTTTAGAACCAAGATGGCCACCGTTGCCGGGCGGCGTGACATCAGACTACTGAATCCTATTGGCCGCCAACAAGTGGATTGAAAGAGGAAATAATTAGAATTATGGAATTGTAGTTTTAAAGAAAAATTAATATAACCGTTTTAAAAAAAGAACAAAATACCAAACACGGAGCGTTTCGGACTCAAAACCCTTCTTCAGCCACCAACAAAAAACAATAAAGACATAAATATATTACTATATTCCAAACAGACGACGGAGATATTTTTAGGTCCTCTCTGTAGAAAAATCTTGGAAAGTAAACTTTCTACAGAGAGGTCCTAAAAATACCCCTCTCGTCTATCTGGAATTTAGTAATGTATTTATTGTTTTTTTTTTGTTGTTGTTGTTGTTGTTGGCTGAAGAAGGGTTTTGAGCCTGAAACGTTCGTGTTTGGTATTTTGTTCTTTTTCGAAGCTGTTATAGTCATTTTTGTTTATTACTTTCTACAGTCCACAGCTTCTATCAGCCTAGTATCACTATGAATTGTAGTTTGAGTAACTTTGGTGGGGCCTCATCCACTGTCCTCATTGAAGTATAACCACAACCCAGATTTCGTGCGTCTTTTTTTACTATGAATTCATATTATAGAAGAAACAAAATTGACGTCACTCAGCTCTTTGTTGTTGTTTTTAGACAACCATTTTGGTGATTACTTCTCATTAAATAATATTAATCAGACTATAAACGTTCAATGTTAAACACAGATTTGAGTGTTGGTACATATATCCGGCTGGCAAGGCGGATGTTGTGAGCGAGTAATTTACCTAAACGCATAGCAAAATACGCCAAAAAAATATCTTTTGAAACAACATAATTTTGAGTCGATGGGTTCACATAGTATCTATTTAATTCCTTCAATTATTGATTGAGATTATTCGTATTATTCGAGTTACACACACACACACACACACACACACACACACACACAGAGAGAGAGAGAGAGAGAGAGAGAGAGAGAGAGAGAGAGAGAGAGAGAGAGAGAGAGAGAGATCGATTTAAGACGAGGGATGAATACAATTCCTAACAATGGAACTGGCCTGGAATATCATTGTGGCCTTTTGAATGAACACCTAAATATCCAGGGAATTATAGGGAATGGTCAAAGAATGAAATGAAAATGGGACCAATTGTCTGTAGACGCTATTATGTCGGTGTGATCTTGATGATCAGAATCAAATATTAACCTTAATTCTAAGCGTCATTTTAAGTTTACTTTTAAGCTTAACCCTCTCCCTACCCGCCATTTTCAGGATTTTCCCCAAATCTTCAAACCCAACTTATACATAAATAGATTTTTTTATCACTCAGACATAATAGCAGTAAAATTCTTTCGATGCATAATTTCTTTAGCACAACATGCACTAGAACACACTGTTTATTTTCTTTAAATTTTATGATGTACAAAAGAAAATTGAATATGAAAAAGGTTGGTTGTATCGTAACGAATGTGACGATTTTCCTATAGTTGGTAAGGAGAGGTTTAATTCTAAGCGTCATGCATTTTAAATAAAAATAAATAAAATTTCCTTTATTCATCCCGTAGGGGAAATTTGTCTCTAGGGTCTAGGGAAGACTGGAATGACCCAGGCGTCAGCCGCAGTGCAGCACCGCAAATTGAGCTAGGACGATGTGACTTGCTCAGGCCGCACAATGCAGCGGCAGGTGATCGAACTCGGTACCTTTCGGGTACCAAACAAAGACCGTACCGCTGAGCGACTCTCCCCTTGCTACATTTTAAGTGTAATTTTAAGATTAACAGGAAAATTTTAACTGGATTGGTACGGAGTCTCATCTTGTCACAATATCCAAGCAATGCTAATCGTGATCCATGACTGGATGAGTGACAGTGATTGTGGAAAAGTGTTATGTCCTTGAGGAAGGCACTTTAGATATTCTCCCTCGACACAAGTGTGAATGAGTACCTGGCTACGTGCGGTGACGGATATTGTAAGGGCGTTAGAACAAAAAGAACGACTAACAAACAACTGGAATGGTATGAGATGGATTTATTCATGACCAGTCAACCGAGAGTTAGAAATATAAATAAAATCAAAGGAGTCACTCACTTTTACGACATTCAGCACACTTTATCAAAAATGTAAAATTAAACTTTGATCTTCGGGAAATATCAAAGCCTAATTTCACTTCTAAATATTCTTTACCTAATCAAGTTGATGAAGTATGAAATTTGAGAAAAGTTGCTGAATATCTTTCCCATACATCTGACCATAACTTCATGATAAATCATCCGATTTACTTCAAATAAATATTAAAAGGCTCTGGAGAGCATTTTCGTTGAGAAAATGCAACAAAAAAAAATGCAAATCCAAAATTTTCACCTTCCGACTGATTACGTTATGCACTGACACAAATGTTTTATTACAAGCATAAGATATATATATATATATATATATATATATATATATATATATATATATATATATATATATATATATATATATATATATATATATACGACTTGATAGATTAACAGAAATCGGAGCAAAGGTGTTTTTTTTGATCTCCTGTTAAATTTGTTATTTTCGACATGCGCCCATTTGTCTTGTGGCTGCAGAAATTATAAGTTTTGGAGCAGAGACGGAGAGGCTTTCAAGTGCAAGGCCATCAGTGAACGATAAATTATGTGGACGAACCCTTTCATTATTGATTGAGCTATCACTCCTCATCCATTCCAGTAGAATGGATCGGTTGAAGCCATGAGATGAATTACCAAACGTGACAACGGAATGGACCGGACGTAGAATGTGACGGAGAACAGACGGTGAGAGGAGAACAGCTGTCTTGGGACTACCAAATTAAATAGATAAAATAGATAAATAAATGAATAAATAAAAAAAAAATTAAATGATAAATAAATAAATTCCCTTTATTCATCCCCAAGGGAAATTTTGTCTTTAGGGTCTATTTCGAGGAACAACCCAGACGTCAGTGCATTGTCAGTGCAACGCTGCAAAGTGAGCTAGAACGAGTGGGGGGGGGGGGGGGGGGGGGGATTTGTGGAACTTGGAATCTTTTGGGTACGAAGCAAAGACCATACTACTGAGATAAGTATTTCAGAAGGGCGTCCGCCATTGTTCCGATAGTTACCAGTTACTAAGTTACCATGCGTATTTACGAGGGAAGTGACGTCACGACTGTTGAAGCCTATGGTACTCCCGGACTATAAAAACACGCCTATCTAAAGTTTTGCCCAGAACTCTCGTTCTTCAACTATCGACCGGTCGATTAAAATGACCTTCATCTCGATAAAACCTGCTAAACCTGGTACTTCATTCATTCTGTAAAGCCCTAGTTTTGAGCGATGTTAGCAACTTGATGACCGTTGTAAGCGGTCGGTATTTTTTTTTTTTATGGCCAAATTATGACATACGTGTTGTTGTTTGTTTTCCACAGTATGGCACGGCAATATAACAAAAGTGTGATTTATTTTGCTTCAATAGATCAGTTGCATGCGCTTTTACGGTATTAATTGTGCGGCTATGTGGTCTAGTGCATGGTATGAAACTCGCTTTCGGATCGGAAGGTCCTGGGTTCGAACCTCGTTCTCGGCGCAAAGTTGAGTCCTTGGAAAAGGCTCTTTACTCATTTGTAAAATGAGTACCTGACGGTTAACAGTGTTGACTCTGTTCAAAAGAAATGTATTATCGCCCAACAGGCGTCATGTCCTCGTTCTATATGTTACGTGTTGCTGTTGGTCAGGGACCCCTAATAAAGCACTTTGGACACGTATAGTGGATATTGTGCAATATAAATGGTCTAATGTTCTTGTAATTAATAAACACCTCTCTTATCAAAAGAATCATTGACCAGGAAGAACTGTTATGGTCTAATGGACTTGTAATTAATAAACACCTCTCTTATCAAAAGAATCATTGACCAGAAAGAACTGTTACTCGAGAATGTCTGGCTTCATAACACATCATTTATTGTCTGGTAACTACAAGAGCCGAGCAAAAGAAATGAAATATTGATCAAGTCTCGCAATACCAAATAGTCCGGTGTACGTCATTACACAACAATTTCCTCGTTGTCAAGTCTTGTCAGTGTCTTATGTGTACACTGACACAAGCCATTACAAAAGCGATACAAAACAATTTGGCCAAATATTCTGGATTAGCTACAGTGTCTTCTGTGTTCACTGACACAAACCCATTACAAAAGCGATACAATATATATATATATATATATATATATATATATATATATATATATATATATATATAGAGAGAGAGAGAGAGAGAGAGAGAGAGAGAGAGAATATATATATATATATATATATATATATATATATATATATATATAGACAAGAGGGTTCAATTTTAGCCCTGACAACGGAACTTGAAACGAGAAATGGATTGTAAAAACACAATTATATGTGTAACCTTAAATTATGGCTAGTTTGATAGGACCACCTAAAGTGAATTCAGGATCAAATTAATGAGAAATACGAACCTTCATCTTTTTTTCTGCAATGTGAGAAATCGTGTTTATTCCCCAACCCAATCATGAGAAACTGGCCCCAAGTTTCATTTTGGTGTCTATACTTTGAGACAGTGGGTACATATGGGTAGCGTGTCTCAGCGGCACGGTCTCTGCTTCGTACCCGAAAGGTACCGAGTTCGATCATCCGTGGCTGCGCTGTGTGGCCTTGAGCAAGTCGGCTCTGAACTGCGGCTGAAGGCCTGTGTTATTCAAGTCTTCCCTTGGAATAGACCCTAGAGGCAAATTTCCCCTATGGGATGAATAAAGGGATTTTTTTAAAAAATTGTTTACGTATATGTAACCAATCGCCTCAAATCGGTGTTAGGTCGGGGGGAACCCGATGTGACGAAAGGATTTTAAACTTAAAATGACCAGAAATAAGAAGTTTTGCTTTTAGTCAGGTTACAAAAACCTAAGCCAGTGTCTGGTAACTTGGGCATGATAGAGCGCAATATCCACTAAACGTGCTCTAAGCTTTATACAAAGGGTCCTTAAACAATAGCAACACTTCACATGTAGGACAAGACATGACGCCTGTGAGGCGATGTTACTTATTTTCGGACAGAGACAACACTAATAACGGCCAGGTACTCGTTTCACGCCTAAGGACTGTGACAGAATGCAAGTTAAGAGCCTTTTCCAAGAACTCCACAATGCGCCGCTCAGAGAGGGACTCGAAAGCAGGACCTTTCGATCCGAAAGCGAGTGTCATACCACAAGACCACATAGCCACTTTTTAACCATGTATTTATTTCTTAGCAGTTTAATTACACATCGACACAATACCGTTTTGAGAGGAGAGGTCACACATTTTAAGGAGATGGGGTTCAACACAACATTCATTGGCGTGTTCAGCCGAGGATAATGAATTCCTATTTATTTATGCCAAGATAGTTTTGGTGCGAAAGTTGTGACAATGCAATAAATTGCTTCTTTCTTCCCTGTAATGGGTTGCCCTCGTGCATGCTCATCGATGGTGAAAAAAAATATGTGGATTCAGCCAATGGTGTAAGATAATTTGAAACATTGCCAGGCAAAGCAGGGAAAAGATATAGTTTGTGAAAATCGTTCTAAAAAATCAGAGGAAAATATGTGAGAAAATAATCTGCCCCCCCCCCCCCCCAAAAAAAAAAAAACAAAAAAAAAACAAAAAAAAAACAACAACACTCCAATCTTGGCAGGCTCCATTTTTGTGGTAATTCTGATTTTTAAAATAAATAAATAAATAGAATTCCCTTTATTCATCCCATGGGGGAGATTTGTCTCTAGGGTCTATTCCAAGGGAAGACTGGAATAACCCAGGCGTCAGCTGTAGTACAGCGCCGCAAATTCAACTAAGTCGAGGTGACTTACTCAAGGCCACACGACGGCGGGTGATCGAACTGGTACCTTTCGTGTACGAAGCAAAGAACGTGCCACTGAGTCACGCTGCCCCCATCTTGTATTATTCTGTATGTTTTGCCTTATACACACATTTACAGATTGTCATATACCCGATTAATTACAACGTTAACACGCTACGTTCTGGAAAAAATAAAAATAAAAGACAATACAATTTCAACGTAAATTTATATTCGATATCAGATCTTTTATAATAATGCTGAAAAATTAATGCTGAAAATTTATATAGCGCTGTAACTCCGAGACACCAGACTTTAAGCGCTTGAATTACATTGGCTGAAAAATACTCATTCACACACACACAAGCGCGCGCGCGCACACACACACACACACACACACACACACACACAACATATTAGAAACCAAAAAACTACCTTGCTCATATCATCTACAAAAATCGAAA
>NC_088362.1:12537086-12544586 GCF_034508935.2 Berghia stephanieae
GTACACACTTTTTCATAAAATTATGCCTGTGAGATGATACTCTTTTATGTTGTTGCAGGAGTTAAACCTTCAGTGCGTCGAGAGAATGAAAGTTAAGATCCTGTCTCAAGGTCACAACTTTTGGCCCCTAATCGAGACTGGAACTAACCAGAGAACACCCATTCCGGTGACAAGTGTCAAACCAAAAGACCGTCTTAGATCTACAAATAAATGTATATTTTTGTGTCGATAAGTTAAACCGAGTCGAGCTAAAACTTATAGATAGTATGCGCTTGGCTTTTAGATGCTCACAACATTGCCACCCGGAAATATAACAGACCAACTCACACAATTATATGTAACCATGAACTTTTATAGTCTGGATAATGCAGTTTTGTGAGAATTTGCTCATAAATGCGGATGGCAAAAATCAAAACAAAGACCTGAGTGACGTCAACTTCATTCTAGCTATATTTCATATTTATTTAAATTTAATATTAATCAGCTTTTTATTAAGGCGGATTGTTTGGTCTCACCCTATGTGCACACATTTGCAGGTCTGATAACCGAACGCAATTATGGGCCTGATTCAACATTGTTGTAATGAACAATATTTTGCGTCGTTTTGAGAGTCACTTCCCCTACATCAATGAGATCATAACAATTTGAGTTATCAGACCTACAAATAAGTACACGTTGGTCTCATCCCAATTCGCTAAAAGCTGATTATTATCCAGTCAATATAGACCTAAACAAAGGAAGGGAAAGGTGATCATGCTTATATTAAAGAAGACAGCGTGGTTCATGGTGCGTCTTCGCTTCGTACCCGAAAGGTACCGAGTTCAATCACCCGCCGCTGCCCGAGAGCACTTTGCGGCGCTGCTCTGCGACTGACGCCCGAGTTATTCCAGTCCTCCCTTGGAATATACCCTAAAGACAAAATTCCCCTTGGGGATGAATGAAGGGAATTTTATTTATTTTTGTTTTATTTATTTATTTTATTTTATTTATTTATTACATGCTATTATTTATTTGATGTTATAATTTTATGATATTTTTCAAAATGGCATAGAAATTTTTAAAATAAATAATAGAACGTAAGGTATTCTGGAAATAGAAACCCCTGAATGCATAAAGAACGTAAGATTACGGACAGGGAAAGATTGATGTTGCTATAATATTGAGGGGAAGAGGGTGGTGATTTCGACGCTGCAATAAACGGACAAAAGACGCACATGTGAATTTAAATACAGTTCATTTTTAACAGAAAAAGAGAGCAGAAGATGATGGTTAACTAAACATCGCTTAGGCATCGATCAAAAATGGAGCAACGGAATTTTTTTTTTTGAATCGAAAACGTAAAAGACTGGACTCGTGGACTAAAACAACAAAATGGACCCCAAGACGGCTATGTGGCTATGTGGTCTAGTGGTATGACACTCGCTTTCGGATCGGAAGTCCTGGGTTCGAGCCTCGCGCTCGGCGCATAGTTGAGTCCTTGGAAAAGGCTCTTTACTCACATTCTCTCACCGTACTCATGTGTAAAATGAGTACCTGACCGTTAACAGCGTTGCCTTTGTCGAAAAATTGTAAAATCGCCTAACAGGCGTTATGTCCCGTCCTACATGTTAAATGCTGCTGTTGTCTAGGGACCCCTTGTAAAGCGCTTTGAGCACGTTTAGTGGATATTGCTCTATATAAAAGCTCAGTTTTAATTTAAAGACAGGTAGAGAGATTTTCACCAAAAATACCATTGACCATCAAGCCAACCAATGACGAATGAAAGAATAAAAAAGAACATTTGAAAGAGAGTCTAAGTACAATCTATGTGAAGCAAACATGGGTCTCTCGTTTTCTCTCTCTCTCTCTCTCTCTCTCTCTCTCTCTCTCTCTCTCTCTATCTCTCTCTCTATCTATCTATCTATCTATCTATCTCTCTCTCGCTCTCTTTCTTTCTCTCTCTCTCTCTCCCGCTCTCTCTCTCTCTCTCTCTCTCTCTCTCTCTCTCTCTCTCTGTATGTGTGCGTGTGTGTGTGTATGTATGTGTGTGTGTTTAATCTCTCTATCTTTCAATACATATCTCCTAAATATAATATATATATATATATATATATATATTTATATATATATATATATATATATAACTATATATATATATATATATATATATATATATATATATATATTTATGTATATATTTACCTAATTAGTCATCTAACCATCTATCTCTTTCTCTCTCTCTCTCTCTCTCTCTCTCTCTCTCTCTCTCTCCTTCTCTTTCTCCATCCGTTTATCTCTATATCTATATATCTATCTGTCTATCTATCTATTATTGAGGTATATATATATATATATATATATATATATATATATATATATATATATATATATATATATGAGCCAAGGTCAAAAGGTGCCCGCCTGATACCAGTGTTAAGAAAATTTGATTTTTACTTAATTATGGGCTTTTTTCATTGGGTTAATGCTTGTAATCAATTGATAATATGAAGAAGAGATAAAATGAGATAGTTCAACATACTCTGTTCAACAGAGTATGAAATAAACAACTTGAAAGTCAAATTTGAATGCTGTTTGGTATGTGCTTAAAACGAGATCAACGCATCACCTTTTTAGAAAGCATCTAGAAATTAAATGTGATGTTTTAGATCACGTGATTGAAATTTGACTGATAGTATAAAGTCAAAATTTACTTTTAAACGCAATTGCAGTATATTACATATCTGAATAAGTTTCATATAGAGTTCTTAAAAAGTTGGTGTTGCTTGTGACCTTTGGTGTCATCAAACACAGCACAATACTAAGACTTGACACGAAACTTTAAAGCTCATGTTTAATGTTTTTAGAATGTTTTATTATGAGAAAAAAGCATAGATTTACTATCTGAACTCAAATCTTGGAGTAAATGTATACCGTTTTACCGATATTGAGGTTTATTGGTTTTGGTGTCATTTGTCACAAGCAACACGACATGCGTGAACACGTGGAAGTTTGTTTCGTTAAATGGTGATTCGCAATTTTGATCCACCCTTCTTACCAGTCTTTGAAGTGCAGCACTTTCATTTGCCTTTACAGCGTGGCTCCAGGGAGAAAAGGTAAGTTGAACTTTGGTGTCATCGCTATTTTACATTGTCACAAGCAACACTTTATATTGGATATTACAAAGTGCCACCAAAAAATTATGTTTTCAGCTGTTATTCTATTTACAAATATGATATTATGACATCTCACATAAGACTGTGATTTTGACACAATTAATTGTTTCCTTGTAATTCTAATTTTTTTATGTTTCAGGGTTGTATCAATCAAGAAAAAGACAAAACTCAAGCTTTTGACGAATCCAGATAAATAGAAGGGTTATCAAGAAATTTGATTTGATATACTATTAACACACTAAATTACTACAAACTAGCAGATTTGAGCAGTAGGGCGGATGTTACGGTATGGTTACATGAATTCATTACCATGGCTGATATTTATCTAGTGTTTATGTGACTTCTGGTACTTTTTGTGACCATTGGTGTCATTGCTTAAAATGTCACAGGTGACACTTAAGTTTGAAGTTTCTAATGTATTTCTGTTTTCATGTTCTTCAAAGCTTGAAATGTCCTTGAATTACATTTTAACAGGCTATATTACATGTGTTCAGTTGCTATTCTTGATTTATTGAGGCAAAATTGCGTTCTAGTGCCGATTTTGACCAAAGTAATAGCAACAATGGTATTACTAATTTCTAAGTATTTATCCAAGTTTGAAGTATTTAGTTTCTTAAAATAATATTGAATTTCATTTTAGAGTAGGTTGTTGTGCTTTTTTGAATGAAAATAATGATATATTATGGAAGAAAGTGTGATTTGGTGTTGCTTGTGACATAAGTAATGGTGTCACCGGTGTTATGTCACAAGTCACATTCAGATGCTCTAATTTCCATGTATATTTTTATTTTTGAAGTCTTTGGTTTCTGAAATATTATTAAAATCCATATTTAACTGTGGTTATTACACTGGTTTGACTGAAATTAATGATATATTGTCGAAATTGCAATTTGGTATTGCTTGTGACATAAGTAATGGTGTCATCGGTCTAATGTCACAAGTGACACAATGTCGCTAAAAAAGATATGCTTTGGTCACATTATTTCCCAACATTTTATTCCAAAAGTTTCTGAACATTGCAGGTAATAAGCATATGCAATATTGTTGTTGTTGTTAATGTACAAACATTTTTATGAAATAATATATTTGCATTCTATGTTGCTTGTGACCGATGACACCAAAAAGCAACATTTTCTCCAATAGTTGGTAATATTATTGTACTATGATTGTTGTTGATTGTGTCTTTTTGTCTATAACTTACTAAATAAAGTTTGATACTCAACAAAAATCATTTGGTTATTGAGTTTTTGTCTCATTTTGGTGTCACCGGTCACAGGTGACACCAGCAACCTATAGGTATTGTTGACGATATTATGCTGCGTTAGACCTTAAAGTTATCTAAAGGGCCTTTGATTCATGAAGTACAGGGTTTTTGCTACACATATAGCAACATGAATGGACTATTATGTCACTTTTATTTTAAGAAAAAAAATTGGCACCTTTTGACCTTGGCTCATATATATATATATATATATATATATATATATATATATATATATATATATATATATATATATATATGTGTGTGTCGGCTTGTGAGGGATATATATATATATATATATATATATATATATATATATATATATATATATATATATATATATATATATATCCCTCACAAGCCGACACATGAGATCCAAAACACACACTCACATATATGAATATTCATAGTTATGGTAAGAGCTTCTTATAAAGCTCTTTTATACAGCCGATATCCAATGCCGATGAAACTTTTTACTAGGTACAGTAATTTCGCCTGCTGCGGGATAAATTGGCCCATTATGCAAACGAAGGGCAAGGATTGAGTACTCCGCGATATCGGGACCAAGAATTTTAGTGAGCCCTAGGGACTAAATACATAGATTAGGGAGATAAAGATCACGATCGTCCGCTTTTAGCTATTATTTTATTTTGAAGTAAGAACAAGCCATGTCTTTAGTGTTTGTATTTACGATACGATAGGGGTATTTCTATATCAAAAAGCTATACACTGGCAATAAAGTAATAGGTAGTGGATGAATTGAAAGAGAATAAGACATAGATGATAGATAGACAGATAGACAGATAGGTAGTGCACCATAGACAAATAGATTGATAGAAAGATAAATAAACGAATAGATAGGTAAACAGAGATAGAGATGATAGGTAGATAGATAGACAAAAGAGGATGCGAGAAAGAGATAGATGTATAGATAGATAGATAGATAGATAGATAGATAGATAGATAGATAGATAGATAGATAGATAGATAGATATGGAGAGAGAGAGAGAGAGAGGGAGAGAGAGAGAGAGAGAGAGAGAGAGAGAGAGAGAGAGAGAGAGAGAGAGAGAGAGAGAGAGAGAAATCGATAGAGAAATTTGAACGACGGGAATTTCGTTGTTTGAGACGAAGAATGTGCTAGATAGACGGACGGCCAACCCGAGGAATTGTTGTATAATACACAATAAAATGTGTTTGCAATAAAACACAGATAATCAAGCCAATATCCTCTCAGAAATATGAGTCATAACTTCCATCATAGCAGTAGTTAAATATTTGATTTATAACAGACAAGGGCTCAAATGACACACGATTCATCATGTCATACATATTCATATTCCAGGAAAATTTGTGATCAACAGCGTCTATCAGCGTGAACATTTACTAATATTATAGCGCAATATCCAGTCAACGTGCTCAAAGCGCTTTCTTTACAAGGGGTCCCAAGCCAACAACAACCCTTAATATGTGTAAGACAAGTAATGGCGCCTGTTAGGCGAAATAACACTTTATTTCTTAAACAGACATCGCTGTAAACGACACAGTCATGTTTTTACACATGAGTACGATGAGAGAATGTGGTTAAAAGGGCCTTATCCAAGGACTCATCTATGCGTTGCTCAGAGCCGGACTCGAACCCTGGACCGTCTGGTCCGAAGGCGAGTGCCATACCACAAGGTCACATAGGCTATTTGGTCTTACGGAGGTATAAACCAGATGTCGAATTTTGCGTTAAATAGCAAAATGACGAGAGTTCTAAATTTTCCTGTTGGAAACGAACATCTCTCTTCTCGATGAAGGTATTAATTTTAAAGTAAATTTTAAAAGTTAAGTTTAAAAAACTATTCTAAACTCTTTTTTTTTTTGTAAATTGAGATTTTATATAGTGCAATTTCCAAGAGGTTCCTGGCCAACAGCAACGCTTAACATGAAGGACAGGACATGACGCCTTTTAGGTCATATTACAATTGTTTTGTACAGAGACAACGCTGTTAACGACCAAGTATTAAAAGATTTGGCATGGATTTCTTTAAAGGATTTTTGAAACTTCGGATCCGGTATTGTCAGTATAGCTACCAGCAAAACAAATAAGTCATTTAGGTTAAAAAGCAAAAAGGTACATCGAGCCGGATGGTTACTTTTTTGTTAAAAAGACAAGTATTGCGTGTTACCGTTTGGAGAGGACAATAGTCAATCTCAAAGTACTTTTTTTGGGGTCATATTTCAAAAATCCCTGTAAACCAAACACGTGTGGATAGACAGAGAACAATATAAACAAATAGACACTTAGATAACCACGCCTCTAGGACAGTCGTCATAATGTAAACAATGATAGTGATTGGTAAACATAGTGAACTACACATAGGTTTTACTTTCGATAGTATATGTTAGAGTAAAATACCCACTGTTCTACCGCTTGATGAATAGAACATACACAGAAAATTATGTGTAAACTTAAACGTTTATATTATTAAATTAAATTGAGCTTTATATAGCGCAATATCCACTAAATGTGCTCAAAGCGCTTTACAGTGGGTCTCTGGTCAACAGCAACATTTAACATGTGGGACGGGAAATGACGCCTGTTAGGCGATATTACAATTTTTCGGACAATGACAAGGCTATTAACGGCCAGGTACTCATTTTACACTTGAGTACGGTGAGAGAATGTGAGTAAAGAGCCTTTTCCAAGGACTCAATTATGCTCCAAGCGCGAGGCTCGAACCCATGACCTTCCGATCCGAAAGCGAGTGTCATACCACTAGACCACATAGCCGCACGAATATGATCGAAAAAATCGTGTGATAGCTAGATCTAGTCACCTGTTTGGCGGTATAAAAACAATAACAATGGTCAGAGAGGGATCGATTTCATTCACGTTATTGTTGATAAACAACAAGCTATGTTTGTCCGAGCACGTTGGAAGGTATGTCACAAAATTCATTTTTTTTGATTGGTCAAAAATCTACTGAATCAGGGTTCCATTGTACGTGAAGGAAGTCCTTTACCAATACTCTTCAACAGTCGTAACGTCACTTCCTTCCTAATGACGCATGGTAACTTAGTAACACTGGCTCTAAACTATCG
>NC_088362.1:12552086-12569586 GCF_034508935.2 Berghia stephanieae
ATGATGATAAAAATGACAATAATGATAATGGGGGAAATGGGGGGGGGGGGGGGGGGGGCAAAAAAAATGATAATAGTATTTTTGATATTGGTGATCGAGATAGCGATAATGATACTAAAACAAGAATTATAATCGTAGCGATAAGAATAATGGTAGTTATAAAATGATGATAGTAATAACAATATAACTGGAATGATAATAATAGTAGTAGTAATAAAATCATTAAAAATAATAATAATAATAATAATAATAATAATAATAATAATAATAATAATAATAATAATAATATAATAATAATAGTAATAATAATAATAATAATAATAATAATAATAATAATAATAATAATAATAAGAAGAAGAAGAAGAAGAAGAAGAAGAAGAAGAAGAAGAAGAAGAATAATAATAATAATAATAATAATAATAATAATAATAATAATAAAAATGATAATATTAATAATAATAATAATAATAATAATAATAATAATAATAATAATAATAATAATAATAATAATAATAATAATAATAAGAAGAAGAAGAAGAAGAAGAAGAAGAAGAAGAAGAAGAAGAAGAAGAAGAAGAAGAAGAAGAAGAAGAAGAACCTCGAATAAAAGTTATCTTCACATTTTTATGAAATTCACTCTCCAATATAAAGCCAATATTGGTTCCAAACGAAAGCACTGTGTCAAAGTCATTTACATAACATAAACATAAACAGCAATTTTTCTCTTTATGTATCATTATTATAATTTAACTCCAATATTAATCTCCACATGTTGCCATTACCACGACACACCCAACAATTGCAGTGTTTTAAAAAACTAGAGCATTTATAAAGCGCAAAACCCCTACACGTGCTCAAAGCTGTTTACAAGGGGCCCCAAGCCAACAGCAACTTAAAATGTAAGACATGACATGACGTCTATTAGGTGATATTTCATTTTTCTTTCAGAAACAACGCTGTTATCTTCCAGGTACTTACTCATTTTACACAAGAGCACCGCGAGTCAAGACCTTTTCCAATGACTAAACTATGCGCTGCTTTAGAGGGTCTCGAACTCTGGAACTTCCGATCCTCCGAAGGCGTGAGTCATATCACTGGAGTACATAGCCGTACAAATGGTAGAATAATATTGTGAGTCGATTTTAGTTTGCAAGTTATTCTCGAAGCCAATGACAAACGAAACCGTTTGACTAAAACGCTTGCGGGTATGGAATAAATCGGTCGGGTCATTCTGGCAAGTAAACGCTTTGAACGATACCGAGTCAGTTAAAAAAAAACATCACGAAGCTGCAAAAAGTAGGAGGGAGAAAATTAGTAAGACTTGTACTTTGAAGTTTTATATATTTTAAAAATCTTTCCTCACCTCACCCATTCGTGTAAGAATTATCTTTTAATCAAATAAATAAATAAATAAATAAATAAATAAATAAATAAATAAATAAATAAATAAATAAACGCCGTCTTTACGTTCTCAGTCAACTATTCCAGTAGTGAAGAGCGCCAGTTCAATTGTATCGATCCTTTCAAAATCGTATTCATAATTCGTAAATAGAATCGAAATGTGTATTTCGTATCGTAATAAGATATATCTATATTATTATTATTATTATTATTATTATTATTATTATTATTATTATTATTATTATTATTATTATTATTATTATTATTATTATCTATTTATAAAACTACGTGTATTGTTATTCATTTAATGACGATTGAAAAAATCGTTTATTTATTTCTTTTGTTCAATGGTTAGTATTTTTGTCTCAAACATCGAATATGGCAGCATCGAACATAACAGTATCATTATTTGCAAACAGCTAATAGGTTAAACAAAGTCTTTCAAGCGTTCACAGTACCATGAGCTCGACGAGTTTGACAAAATATTGGGATCTATTATTCACGAAAGTCGTCTGTCTATACATGACGAGTCTACGAGTATAATATTGATCAGAACGCTAGAGCTGCCACTTGCACACAGGAGCGGTGTATTACACTGTCTTAGTAGAGGGGGGGGGGGCATAAATATTTAAAGCAGTTTCCACGTCTACGTTACAAAGGTTTTAATGGAACGCCCGATTCCCCAATCATTCACCGTAATCGTAGTCGCCACTTTATGGAATCGATTTTTTACTCAAATGGTCGGGGCTAATCTGTAATTCTTCACTTGACGAATTATTGAAGTGGTCGGGTAAAAATGAGTGAGTACTAAAGCACTTTAGACTGACAAAATGTGCCCAATCGCCTTCTAGCGGTAATATTATGTTGAGCAAGGACGTCACTTTTGGTAATTTTTAAAAGCCAATTTATCGTTTTGACTTAAGGATTGGGAAGAAATTGAGCCCGTGACTATTTTTGTCACGTATTTTGCTATCATTATACATAGATCTCTGGATTGATTTCAATGATTAAAATGTCTTCAAGTTCTTATCTCTCAATTGTGGGTAGCGCCTATTCGGAATGTATCAATTGTTTCATTATCGTTTTTTTTTTCTTTAGGTTCTTATAAATTCGCAATTGCGAAATGAGGGTTTTCTTTTGTAACAGTAATATCGATCAAATCGAATTGACGAGTATTGTTATTCACTTTAAGAACATTGAAAGAGACATTCATTTGTTTCTTTTCTTGAATGGATCTGTTTTCCTTTAGTTGTTATTTCTTGTCTTAAATACCTAATTTGGTCATATTGAATTTGTATCGTAATTGTTTGCAGTCGCAAAAAAAGTGTTAAAAAATTATAATAATAATAATAATAATAATAATAATAATAATAATAATAATAATAATAATAATAATAATAATAATAATAATAATAATACTTTATTGCATCCCAAAAAGGAAATTTTTTGTACAGACGTGTTATAATTTACACATAAGATAAAAATACAATGGAAATAGGATGTATATATATATATATATATATATAAAAAAAAAGGAGCAGCTCTATAACCAGAGCTGCGCTTTATAATATGAATAATTTCAACACTGTAAAATAGTTAAAACTGTCACTATAAATTGAAAATTGAAAAGATTGCAAAACAAATAAATTAATAAATTAATATTTATATTTTTAAAAAGTAAAAATGAGAAATAATTATATAAAATGATTATTGCTTGTTGTTATAAAGCCTAATACTGGACGGCAGAAAAGATTTTCGGTGTCTCTCTGTTTTCGTTGAAATAGAGAAAGGGCGACCACTTCTTTCTGACATAATAATTGATGGTCTTAGTGGATGATACTGGTCATTTAATATTTTAGTTATTTTATTTATACAAAATTTATCGTATAAAATATCTACATCGTCAACATCATTTATATAGCGTTTAATGGATTTTTTAATATTTGAATTTATTTTGTTCCTTTCCACTGCTAAGCAATTGCCTCCCCAAGCTGTTATACAAAATGACAAAACACTTTCGATTACTGCTCTATAAAATAATGTGCAGAGGGTTTTATCTATTCTAAACTGAGAGAGTTTCGATAAAAAATATGTACGTCTGCACATCTTATGCCTAATTATTTTCAAGTGTTCATCCCACTTGAGCCTGTCATCAATCGTTACACCAAGGTATTTGTAGTGAGGAACTCGCTGGACGAATTGGTCCTTTAATTTTAACGGTTCTATCGGTTCCTTCACTCTCCTAAAGTCAATCACTAGCTCCTTTGTCTTGCTTATGTTAAGCTCTAGGTGGTGGGCATCACACCAAGACACAAATCTATCAATTTCTTGCCTATAAGCCACTTCGTTGCCATTTGTTATGAGGCCTTGAAGAGCGGTGTCATCTGCAAACTTTATTAAAGGTACACTCAGGTTTTGACTTCTACAGTCATTCGTGTATATTGTGAATAATACAGGGGACAATACACAACCTTGAGGAGCGCCAGTATTTGTAGTTATACAGGAAGATTTGTTTTGCCCTAATTGAACATATTGTGCTCTCTCCGTAAGAAATTCGAGCACCCAAGCAATTATATACTTGTTTAAATTCAGACTAGTCAATTTTTGAACAACCAACTGAGGTTGCATTGTATTGAACGCTGAAGAAAAATCTGCAAAAAGCAATCTGCAATAGCTCCTAGCGTGATCTAGATGCCTGTAGATGTTGTTTGTAAACAGCAAAATGGCATCCTCTACGCCACGTCCTGGTTTGTAAGCAAATTGATGACTATCACTCAATGGCATAAACTGATTCCTAATTTTAACAAGAACAAGTTTTTCTAAAGATTTCATGACTATTGAAGTCAGTGCAACAGGTCTGAGATCGTTCATAGTTTCAAGTTTTTCTTTTTTTGGAACAGGAATAATTTTCGAAGTTTTCCAAATTTCAGGGATTGAAACGCATTGGAGGGACCAGTTAAAAATATGTGTATAAATGGGGGAAAGCTGGTCGGCACATTCTTTTAATAGTTTTCCTTTCAATCCATCCGGCCCAGCAGCCTTCCTCTCGTTTAGTTTCGAAAATTCGAATCTCGTTTCCTCTTCACTGACCTCAACAGCCATTTCATCTTCCAAAGCCCTGTCTAATTTATGTTTTTCATTTTCAATATCAAATTTGTTTGCTGTGTCGAAACGTGAATAAAATTTATTTAAAGTTTCAATTTCGATATCTTCTGATATAATCGTGGGCTTTGGATTATAGTTCACAGCAGTTTTAAGCCCCCGCCACGTGTCCCGTATATCCCCAGAAGAAAAGCATTTTTCAATTTTATTTTTGTACTTGTCTCTACAACTAGATATTACCCTCTTTATCTCTTTTTGTTTTGTTTTCAGATCTTTTTTGTTTCCACTAGTATAGAGAGTTTTCTTTTGGTTCAATAAAAGTTTTAGATCTTTTGTTATCCAAGGCTTGTTGTTAGGATAATATTTTATTTCTTTTTTTACAAGACACTAGCTGTTCACAGAATTTTAAATACTCACTCACACAGTCATTCAGCTCATCCACACTATCACATGATTCGATAAAAACATTCCAGTCAGTGCATTCAAAACAACCACGCAAATCTTCACACACACTTCCGTTCAAGATCTGTACACTTTTCTTTACTGGTTTTACACGTTTAAAAACAGGGCGGTAGGTGGGGAGTAGCAAGAGCATGCAGTGGTCAGATAAACCTAATGGGGCACGGGGTAAACATTTATAACTATTTTTAATATTACACAGGAATAAATCTAATGTTTTTTTGTCCCTTGTCTCGCAGTCCACGTATTGATGAAGTCCCGGGAGAGTAAAATCGTTACATTGGTTAAAATCGCCAGTGACCATCAATACGGCATCGGGTGACTTAATTTGAATGTCCTGTATTTCTTTCCTCAAAATATTTTTCGCTGTGGTGTTGTCTGATGATGGTGGAATGTAGACGTTGATGATGATGACATGAGTATATTCCCGGGGTAGGTAATATGGTCGTGACGAAACAGTAATAAATTCAATATAATCGTCACAATACATTTTCTTTATCTGACAGTTATTGGGGTGGCACCATTTGTTGTTAATATATGTGCACACCCCACCCCCAGTTCGTTTATTTACATTAGTCCGATCTCCTCGAAATAGTGAATATTGTTCAATATTAAAACATGATGATGGTATGTGAGGAGATAGCCAAGTCTCTGTTAAAGCTATTATGGAGGCTTGACGATAGTCACTATTAAAACGACACAGTGAAAACAGTTCATCAATTTTATTTTTCAGTGATCTTACATTACCTGTCACTACACAGGGTAAAAATGGACGAAAAGGCCGTCTGTTAAATTTTGTTTTTATTCCTCCCTTTCTCCCCCTCTTTCTTACTTTAATAAACGATGTGTCAATAGTGGGTGGTGGGGGTGACACGGGTTGGAGGGATCGGAGAGTCTCTGGAGTATAAGTTATCGATAGGCTTATTTTGGCAGTAAAATCACAGGCTAAAACACCATTTATGCTTATAAATATACTAATAAATATAAAAATCAGGAACAATATATACTTCACATCCATTTTGAATAAAAATTAGGCTTAAATTCCGACGATTGAATGATAAATGAATAAAAATATGTGTAGAAAATAGGTAAATATTCACAACACGTCTGTTGTCGCCGGAAGCCAGCGCCAGTTACACCCCTTTAATTATTATAAAGAGTGATTTCTAGGTTGTTTTTTTTTTATAGGCCCATTAATGCACCCTTGTCCTATTATTGGTACCGTAGCAACAAGGGAACTACTTTTTTGAGGCCTTGAACTTTCGTGACACAGATTGCAGACAACAAACATAGGGAAATAATCCATGATTATTTTTTATTTTTTTTTCATCTAGAGTCTATATTATGACGCGCAAGAATAGAATCAAATGTTTTGTCTATTAATGGCATTTTCTCTTAATTGAATGTTCCATAAAATAATAAGACAATTTTTGAATTTATTCCAGAGTAATCTTTCCTCTCTTCTTTTTTTTAAAAATGGGAGGTGTAATAATATAATATTTTAACTTGTATTAGTTTCCGGCACTCGTCCTTGATAATAGCACACTTAAAGTCGTGCAATGGTGAATAAATCGATGGCAATAACCAATGCAAGTTCAAAACTTGTATAATATTACACAATGTCTTTCGAGTATAGTCCTAAGTACCGTCAACTCACTACATCAATAATAAAAAAAAAGTAATTTGGCGAATAATTAATTCCCTATTTCAACTTCGACATCAGATCGAGGTGTGAAGGTTCTGCTCTACGACCAAAGAAGGCCCCAGTCCCGAGTCTCACTTCAGGCAATTTCGTTGTTTGTTTTTCTTTTCCTTGATCAAGACTATTAACCCCGAATTTGTTTACTTTGGACAGCAAGGTTGGTTCCTGTTGACATCAGGCGTCTGTTTGATGGATTATCCATAATCCACATAAGAAATATCAGCTGATCCATCAAATTTACTTACCATATTACTTGTGTCGGTCGCATCTAGTAGAGGCCAAACTAGATATGAACGGAGAATAGAACAATGTAGTCCGTCAGAGCCATTAGGCCCAGTTTATCTCGGTTTTTGTAACGTGAATCGGAGAACAGAAATTGCTTGCTAGCCTTGGATCTGACGCTAGTCTATCGCAAAGTAATTTCCGCCAGATCTATCAGACCTAGCTTCACAGTCACTGCCAGGTGTAGAGGGATGAGTCAGCCGGTATAGATAGTATGCAGATGACGTCACTCAGCCCTTTGTTATTGTTTTTGCCATCCGCGTTTGTGAGTTGTTCTCACTAAACTGTATTAACCAGACTATAAAAGTTCATGGTTACACATAGTTTGTGTGTTGATCCATTATACTTCCGGATGGCAATGTTGTGAACTCCTTGGCCGAGCGCATTCTATCTATAGATAGTTCGAAGATGACGTCACTCAGGTCTTTGTTATTGTTTTTGCCATCCGCGTTTGTGAGTTGTTCTCACTAAACTGTAATAACCGGACTATAAAAGTTCAAGGTTACACATAGTTTTGTGTGTTGGTCCGTTATACTTCCGGATGGCAATGTTATGAGTTTCTTAGCCAAGCGCATACTATCTATATCACTGGAACCTTCACTGTCGTCAGAAGGGACCAACTTGGACTTCGACACGATATAGAACAAAATCCTTAAATTTTCTTCATGCACTTCATTCCGAAACGATTCCTTTTTAGACACGATAGGTCGTATTTGATTAGAATCTTCTACTAATTTAGCTATTTACACTCTGTAAAAGGTTCGACAATTTATGTTTGTTATGGTACTTGTAGATAATTGGTAATCTATTATCATATAACATGCCGAATCATGCAGCTTGAAAGGTTATGCACTAATGGCTTATCCCTTTGACATTTTTACAAACATTGAGTTTTGTAGTTCATCTCATCTAATCTTTGCAATAATAATAATAATAATAATAATAATAATAATAATAATAATAATAATAATAATAATAATAATAATAATAATAATAATAATAATAATAATAATAATAATAATAATAATAATAATATAATAATAATAATAATAATAATAATAATAATAATAATAATAATAATAATAATAATAATAAGAAGAAGAAGAAGAAGAAGAAGAAGAAAGAAGAAGAAGAAGAAGAAGAAGAAGAAGAAGAAGAAGAAGAATACTAGTAATAATAATGATAATAATAATAATAATAATAATAATAATAATAATAATAATAATAATAATAATAATAATAATAATAATAATAATATCACTTAAAGCAGAAACAAACATTTATAAAAACACGATTTTAAAACGCTCGTTTTATGACAAGTTGTGGTTTCTCTATAAACAGAAGGTAAAATAAAAGATTGGGTAGCTCATACATTGTAATCTAACACCATCCACGAACACGCTCGTTAAGTTATTATATACTCATCATCACAATTATTATGGAGTGACTCGCCAACGTTTTTTGTTTTGTTTTGTTTATTTCAATGTTTTATTTTGTTTTTGTTCTGTTTTTGTTTTGTTTTTTTTTTGTTTTTTATTTTGATTGTTTTTTTTGTTTTTTGTTTTTTTGGTTTGTCTATTGTCTGATTTTTTTGTTTTTATTTTTGCTTTTATAAAACACCTTTGTCTGTGTTATATTATTCAGCATGGCTTCGAATGTTTTCGACATATTATCGGAGGCAAACAAATAAATAGTAATAATATTATAGTGTCAATAAATTTTACGACTGATTAACATGACTTGGAGGGTTTAACCAAACAACATACCTTTTGTCATAAAGAAGGGACTGTAAAACTTCAAGGAACAAAGAACATTTTTATAGTGTCATAACTCGTGTTAATATTAATGCGTTGATGATGCGACGTTCCTTTGTGCCATTTTTGAATATGATATGGAATTATTCGTTCGTATTGAAATTTCTACAAATTCAAAAAGTTCTATTACATTTACGGCTCTGTGGCCTTGCGGTATGACGTTCGACTTGGGGACGGTGCGTCCATGGATGAGTCCAGTTGTAGGTGACACAAAGTTGAATTCTTACTTAGAAAGGCAGGCTATTTAATTACATTGAAATCGTTCATCGCACTCAGGTGTGAAATAAGTGCCTGGCAGTAAAAAAAAAAAAAACAAACCCAAAAACGTTGACTCTGTTTTGTTTAATCTAATAGCGTCTTGTCCAGGGGATCAGGTCTCGTCATATGTGTTAAGTGGATGTGTGGGTTTGGGTTATGACACTGTTCTATGGACCGGAGGGATTAGGGTTCGAATCCCCCTCTTCGTGTTGAGATATTCTCTCACCGCAGTCATGTGTAAAACGAGTATCTGGCCGAAAACAACGACGGAAAATCTGCGTCATGTCTCGTCCTACATGAAAAACTTTACTGTTAACTAGTTACAAACAAACATATGTCGTTCGGGATTAGATTCCGAGTCTTGAAGTGCTACGTGTGGCCAATCTTGTTATACGGATGCGAAAGCTGGACTACAAATGCAGAAACATAAAAGAACATTGAAGCTTTTGAAATGTGGTGCTTGAGAAGGATGCAGAGAATATCGTATACTGCACACAAAACGAACGAAGAAGTGCTAAAACAAACATACCAACAAAGGAAACTAATGCCCTTAATAGCGGATCGACAACTATCCTTTTTCGGACACATAGTAAGGAAAGATAAGAATGAATACCTGGCAAGTTGTGGAAAAATACCTGGTAAACGCGCCCGGGGGAGACAAAGAAAAACACTCATAGACCAACTGAAGGGCTTCACCAACCTAACAATCCAAGAGCTGTTTGAAAAAGCAAGAGACAGGGAGGAATGGAGAGAGATAATTCATGCAGTATCCGAAGCCTGGACCAGGCATGGAACCTAGAAGAAGTTACCATTTGCAAAGCGCTTTGATCACGTTCAGTTTGCGCTATATAAAATACTGAATGCTCAAATAATATGGCTTGTAATCTCTTGCAATCTCACAATGAGCCCATAATATAATAACTGTTGCACGTTATGAAATTATATGTAAAACGTTATTTTTAGGGGTTTTTTCTTTGACATGCATTCACGATTGCTCGACTAGAACATATGTTGGATTGTTAAAATTATAAGTCCTGCAGGTTTAATGGAACTGCAAAAAAATATGATGATTAATGATTGAAATATTTGTCAGGTGATATTTCCCCCCTATTGGCCGTTTTAAAAAGCATGCTTTAACAATGACTCAAACGCAAAAAGTGTACGAACCAAATTAGTTTTCCCCACGCATCGATGGCTCAAATAATTAATAATAACCCGAGTCTCTCTCTCTCTCTCTCTCTCTCTCTCTCTCTCTCTCTCTCTCTCTCTCTCTCTCTCTCTCTCTCTCTCATTCACACACAGACACACACACACACACTCCCTCTTCTCTCCCTCCCTCTCTCTCTCTCTCTCTCTCTCTCTCTCTCTCTATATATATATATATATATATATATATATATATATATATATATATATATATACATAATTCTAAAAACAAACAAACAAATAAAACATGATACATTTTTCCAACACATTTTTACGAATTCTATAATTATAATTACTTCTCTGTATTAATTTTTGTTCGTATCGGTGGCCTTTTCGTATGGATAAAGAACCCACTGTTGTATTGAATCCAATTTATTCAATACTCTCTTCTTCATTCAATGAATTATTTAAAGGGTAGAATAGCAGCTTATTGATTTTTCTATTCACCATGCGATGGATATTTTCATTTCATTATATTTTTATTATTCTTGAAACGCTTGACCCCATTAATCAGAGTTTTAAAAACAATGTGTTGTGTAAGTGCAAAATAATACGTAGTATAAGTAAAGTGCTTGAAGCACATCGTGTGTACAACATATTTATTGATTCAGATCATTAAATTAGAAGCGCGTAACAATGATCAATAATGACAATGTTTAGGTGGCAGTTTTAAATTACAAACGAAAAAGAAGGTTCATGTCTATTTTATTATTACTATCTTCTTAGATGAGTACCTAAGAGTTCCTAGACAGCATCCCAAGCGACCTTTTGGCGCCCATAATATCATATAGATCATAATGGAATGTCAGAATATATGCCTCTGGCAACCGATGGCTGGGACCAAAATGGATATTAAATCCGAAAAACCTTGCAATTCCTTGCCGTTATTTTTTATTATTAATTCTCATAATGTTAGTTTTTATTTCAGGTAAAGAAGTCTGTTGAGCAAGACTAAAAATTCGAATAATAAGCCTTAAGGCAATTTGTGACCCATCGTGTTATAGCGGTATTAAGTCTATTGAATCAGATGATGGAAATTTGATTTAATATGAAAACGAAAATTGGGAATCATTTCTGATCATTACGGACGAAAATAAATACTGATTCTAATATTACATCAACAAAAAAAAAAAAAAAAAAAAAAAAGGATTTCTTATAATGTTAATCGGGGAGAAGCGTGGCTCAACGGTACGGTCTTTGCTTGTTACCGAGTTCAATCACCCGCCGTTGCGCTGTGTGACCTTGAGCAAGTCATCTTGCCTTAGCTCATTTTTGCGTTGCTAAACTTGCGGCTAACGCCTGGGTTATTGCAGTCTTCCCTTGGAATAGACCCTAGAGACAAATTTCCTCTATGGGATGAATAAAGGGTATGATTTATTTTATTTCTTAATCCTTTCTCCACTTTTCAGGGTCCTAGTCATCTCGACATAATAACGTTTTCAGACGTTGGGTCACATTTGATGTAGTTTTATATTTCCTTTAGTAATTTTATAAAATACTGGTTGCAAACATGGCGGGATTCCCTAATAATATTTATAACAACATCAAATACATTCCAAACTGTGTAGAAGTCGACTTAATTTTAAGACAGTCTATTAATAACTTAAACCATGATAACATTTAACGTTGCAACAGCTGCTGTTGTGAAAGTTTAGAGCAATGCAAACATTAGTTTTTAACCTGGCAACACAATTTGACGGCTGGTTTCCCAAAAAACTCGTAATGTCAATTTTTTACTGTTTGAGATTTTTTTATCTCCATGAGATAAATTGAAACGTAAACTTTGTTTTAAGCATAAATATAGCATACATATTCCCAAGATTTGTGTGAATTTGAAGTTTAAATATGATAAAATAATAGACCGAATGAGAAATTTTAGGCGAAGTAATTTTCAATATCTCAAAATGGGAAAAAAGATGAGTTAGAGAGTTTTGGAAAACCACTCTTCATATAATTCTTTTTTTTAAATTAGACGCAATACGATAGTGAAAATGCGATCTTAAATAGGCTCTCAAACCACTGAAAAGATGGCAACCCGGGAACTTCCGGGTCACAGATCAAAGCCATAGCCCCCCCATGAACAAAATACTTGAAATAGTCTCAAGACACCCGACATGCCCAGTCATTTATTATTATTATTCTTTTTCTTCTAAGCTCGTTTAGTCAGACTTACATTCTTGTTTACAATTTTAGTGTTAACTCTTCCTCAGACATGTCTGATGATTGAGCAGCAAAAAACTTGTAATACAATAGACCTTTTGTCACAAGAATTGGACGAAGCCCAGGCATAGTGAGGCAATACCAAAATTAAACCAATGAGCATGATCTATATTATCTTTCCATGTGCTCGAGGTCATTGGTCACGTTGCAAAATGTGTTCAAAGTGACCTACATAGTGAAAAGTGTTCACAGATTTTGAACTATCTCACATCACGATTGGTCATTGTCTTAAGCTTGACACGTGGGTATGTTTACAACTTTCATAAAACAAAGTAGCGTGTTTACATTTGTTCAGAAATGTCCAATCGTTGGACAGCAACAAATCACGTGATTGATGACTCGGTTGGACGAAAACAGGAATATAGATCGCTCCCATTAGCTGCCGTGAGTTGGGAAAACATCATCATCATTGCCTTTTTCACTCTGGGTCAGGGTATAGGCCACAGACAAACAGTTTCCATCCTTCTCTATCCTGAGCTAACTTTTTTTAAAATCTCATTCCAGGTCTTACCACTTCTCTGTATATCAGCTTCTTTAATTCTTCTCCATGTTTCTCGTGGCCTTCCCCTTGATCATCTGCCCTGAGGGTTCCAGTCCAATACTTTCTTTGTTATAGTGGAGTCATTCTTTCTAAGCGTGTGTCCGTATGTCCAATCCACCTCCATCGTCTTCTTCCTACTTCCTCTCCCACTGGTTTTCTGAAAACTCAAAAATTTGACCAGAAAAGTCATCCTTCAAGTATAGATCGATTTAAATAAGACCCTCATCTTGGCCAAAGCTCTCAAACCTGGATTCCTTGCGAGGTCTTTCTTATAATGTCCCAGGTTTGAGAGATTTTGCCAAGATGTGGGTCATTTAAATAGATTAATATTAGAAGGACACTTTTTCTGGCCAAATTTTTAATTTTATGTTTTTTCCAGTATATGTCAGTTAATTGGTTAACACAACACATGTCACGTATCTATCGGTTAACACAACACATGTCACGTATCTATCGGTTAACACAACACATGTCACGTATTTATCGGTTAACGTAACACATGTCACGTGTCTATCGGTTAACACAACACACAACATGTCGCGTATCTACAGTGTTAGCCAATAATATTAGCTAATTACCATTGATATCTTCCTCATAGCCATATATTTGTTCTACCGTGTCCATATGGTATTACTTTAAACTGAAACCAAATAGAGCATTTATATAGAGCAATCTTCACTTAACGTGCTCAGAGTGCTTTTCAAAGGGTCCTTAGCCAGTAGCAACACTGAACATGGGAGATGGGGCAGACGCCTGCAAGGCAAATTTTTTTTCTTCTTTTCACAGAGACAATGCTGTTTACGACCAGGTAATCATTTTACACCTGGGTACGATGAGAGAATGTGAGTAAAGAAATTTTCCCAAGGAATCAACTATGCACCGTTCAATGCAGGACTCGAACCCTGGACCTTCCGATCCGAAAGCGTGTGTTAACAGTTAGGTGAACGATACCTCTCCTCTCTCTCTCTCTCTCTCTCTCTCTCTCTCTCTCTCTCTCTCTCTCTCTAATAATTGTTATTGTTGTTATATATATATATATATATATATTATTTAAAATATTTACCACAATGTTTGGGGCAGTCTACATCAATGTTTCAGCCTGAAACATTGATGTAGACTGCCCCAAAAGCCTGAAACATTGATGTAGACTGCCCCAAACATTGTGGTAAATATTTTAAATAATAATTCGCTCCATTACTACATGTCGAGCACTTTTCGTACCATATTTGTATCAAACAGGATTCAATATATATATATATATATATATATATATATATATATATATATATATATATAGTATGCGCTTGGCTAAGAAGCTCACAACTAGGCCATTCGGAGTATATCGGAGTAACACACAAAACTCGGTGTAACCATGAACGTTTGTGGTCTGGATAATACAGTACCATGAGAATTGGATTCAGTAGTCTGATGTCACGCCGCCCGGCAAAGGTAATCATTTTACACCTGGGTACGATGAGAGAATGTGAGTAAAGAATTTTTCCCAAGGAATCAACTATGCACCGTTCAATGCAGGACTCGAACCCTGGACCTTCCGATCCGAAAGCGTGTGTTAACAGTTAGGTGAACGATACCTCTCTCTCTCTCTCTCTCTCTCTCTCTCTCTCTCTCTCTCTCTCTCTCTAATAATTGTTACTGTTGTTATATATATATATATATATATATATATATATATATATATATATAGTATGCGCTTGGCTAAGAAGCTCACAACTAGGCCATTCGGAGTATATCGGAGTAACACACAAAACTCGGTGTAACCATGAACGTTTGTGGTCTGGATAATACAGTACAATGAGAATTGGATTCAGTAGTCTGAAGTCACGCCGCCCGGCAACGGCGGCCATCTTGTTTCTAAACAAAGAAAACTATTACTTTTTATTCTTCATGCTGGCCAGAACTTTTCATATGTCTTGTGGTCAGAATGTGTAAAAGTCAAAACATGATCAAATTTATGTTTTTTTCCCCTCTGGATACTCTTTTATGCTCGCCGGAGAAATATTTCATAAGGGCGGCCGCCATTGTTCCGAGAGTTTAGAGCCAGTTACTGAGTTACCATGCGTCATTACAAGGGAAGTGACGTTATGACTGTTGAAGAGTATTACTCATAAACGTGGATGCAAATCCCCCCCCCCCCCAAAAAAAAAAAAAAACAAAAAAAAACAAAAAAAAAAACAACAACAACAACAACAACAACAACAACAACAAAGACCCGAGTGACGTCAACTTCGTTCTATCTTTACTAGTTATCACGGGATTTTCTCGGTCATATTATTCAACTTTTATATATACATACTATAGTTTTCTTTGTTGGTTCTATGGATCAAGCGGTAGAACAGTGGGAAAATTTACATACTATAGTTTTCTTTGTTGGTTCTATGGATCAAGCGGTAGAACAGTGGGAAAATTTACATAAGTACCATTGATATGCATGGGGCGTCAACCAATTATATATTTACTGAAATAGTTAAGCCATGAGGATTAAGTGTATTTAATTTGAGTTTTAGAATTAAAGAACAAGTAACATGTGCTGCTTTTAAGTTATAATTTCAAATGTATGAATCCATGAATACTAATAATGTTCTAACCGAATGTTACTCAATATAATATCTCTTGTTTTATTGCTCTCTGATTACAACCCTATAAATAGAATGCGCTTGGCCAAGGAGTTCACAACATTGCCATCCAGAAGTATAACGGACCAACACACAAACTCTGTGTAACCATGAACTTTTATAGTCTGGTTAATACAGTTTAGTGAGAACAACTCACAAACGCGGATGGCAAAAACAATAACAAAGGCCCGAGTGACGTCATCTGCATACTATCTATATATAGTATGCACTTGGCTAAGAAGCTCATAACATTGCCATCCGGAAGTATAACGGACCAACACACAAAACTGTGTGTATCCATGAACGTTTATAGTCGGGTTAATAAAGTTCAGTGAGCATTACTCATAAACGCGGGGGCTAGAAAAAAAAAAACAATAACAAAGACCTAAGTGACGTCATCTTCGAACTATCTATAGATAGAATGCGCTTGGCCAAGGAGTTCACAACATTGCCATCCGGAAGTATAACGGACCAACACACAAACTCTGTGTAACCATGAACTTTTATAGTCTGGTTAATACAGCTTAGTGAGAACAACTCACAAACGCGGATGGCAAAAACAATAACAAAAGCCTGAGTGACGTCATCTGCATACTATCTATAGATAGAATGCGCTTGGCCAAGGAGTTCACAACATTGTCACCCGGAAGTATAAAGGACAAACACACAAACTCTGTGTAACCATGAACTTTTATAGTCTGGTTAATACAGCTTAGTGAGAACAACTCACAAACGCGGATGGCAAAAACAATAACAAAGGCCTGAGTGACGTCATCTGCATACTATCTATAGGATTGTAGATAGTATGCGCTTGGTTTAGTAGCCTACAACATTGCCATTCGGAAGTATAACGGACCAACACACAAAATTATGTATAACAATAAACTTTTATGGTCTGGAAAATACAGTTAAGTGAGAATTACTCATACATGTGGATGGCAAAATCAATAAGAAATACCCGAGTGACACACACACACATATTATATATATATATATATATATATATATATATATATATATATATCGATAGAATGAAGTTGACGTCACTCTGGTCTTTGTTATTGTTTTTGCAATCCAGGTTTATGAGTAATTCTCACTTGTAAACTATAAAAATTCATGGTTACACAGAGTTTTGTGTGTTGGTCCGTTATACTTCCTGATGGCAATGTTGTGAGCTTCTTAGCCAAGCGCATACTATATATATATATATATATATATATATATATATATATATATATATATATATATATATTATATATATATATATAACTTTTTAAAAATATGGTGAGGACATTTTGGACTTAGAGCTAAGATTTTTGTTTTTATAGTGCTTACCACAGTCTGGGTTTTCAAACATTGAATACGTCACGAATTCTAGCCCTTGCGATGGGACAGATAATTTCTCTCCGTCCGTAATAAAAACAATGTGCGGCTATGTGGTCTAGTGTGCGGCTATGTGGTCTAGTGGTATGACACTCGCTTTCGGATCGGAAGGTCCTGGGTTCGAGCCTCGCTCGGCGCATAGTTGAGTCCTTGGAGAAGGCTCTTTACTCACATTCTCTCACCGTACTCAGGTGTAAAATGAGTACCTGACCGTTAACAGCGTTGTCTCTGTCCCAAAAATTTGTAATGTCGCCTGACAGGCGTCATGTCTCGTCCTACATGTTAAATGTTGCTGTTGGCCAGGGACCCCTTGCAAAGCGCTTTGAGCACGTTTAGTGGATATTGCGCTATATAAAAGCTCAAGTTTTTAAAAAATATAAAATCAGCACGCTGAACGCTTATTACCCTGAGTTATGGAAAACAGCTTTGAATTGGCCTTGAGCACCCAATGCACTTTACCGTGAGTCCAATGCGATGTGCACTTATTCTTTACAAGTCT
>NC_088362.1:12574586-12619586 GCF_034508935.2 Berghia stephanieae
TTTTGCCATAAGGGGTGACTTTGTCTCTATAGGGAATGAGATCAGCGGAAGAGTAGCGTCCCTTAATTGGAAGTCACGAGCGGAAAAGTTATTAGAGAGAGAACGTCATGTTAGTTGTGTGGCATGAGACACTTCACCGAAAGCGAGGACGAGAGAGACGCATGCGCAAAACCATTTTGACGTTCTCTCTGTAAGGTGACGTCCAATCAAGGTACGCTACTCTTCCGCTAATCTCATTCCCTATAGATTTGGCCAGACTAGATTACACCTAGTTTTTCAACAGTTATTTCTATTGATGAAAAATCCAAGTCCTCTAATAAGGGAAATAACTCCAACAAGCCTGAGATTACTCAAAATGCTCCAAATCGGTTGAAGCAAAGTCACCCCGAGAGAAAAGTCACTCCATTTGACGGTGCTTATCATATTTTCTCCCTACTCTCATTCTAGTCTTCAATTACGCATCAACAGTCACGTACATTTATTTAGTGAGAACTAATCATCCAAGAGGTGTTCTCTAAAAACAATAACAAAGAATCTACGAATGTTCTTCACTTTGTTGGTAGAAAACAAAGATATGAAAATACGCCTCAACAGTCGTAAAGTCACTTCCCTCGTAATGACGCATGGTAACTTAGTAACTGTGCTCTAAACTATCGGAACAATGGCGGACGCCCTTATGAAATATTTCTCCGACGAGCATAAAAGCGTATCCAGAGGGGAAAAAAACCCATTAAAAATCTGATCATGTTTTGACTTTTACACATTCTAATCTTAAGACATGAAAATTTCTAGCCAGCATGAAGAATAAAAAGTACCGATATTCTTTGTTTAGAACCACGATGGCCGCCGTTGCTGGACGACGTGACATCAGACTATTTAATCCAATCCCGAGATAAAACGTTTGCGTTCGATTCCTGTTCAGTTCGGCAACTGAAAACGAGAGGGGTCACCCAGTTTTGCTATGATAAAACATCAGACCGACTGAGAGTAAATGTGAAACTTAGAGCAAAACGGACCTGAAAGAGAAAATGAATGCACTCAGTTGTCTTGCTCAACAATTGGTCGGGGATTAAGTCTTTGTGGAAGGCATTTCTCCTCCCCTTTCGAAAACGGGCGAGTAGTCGGAGGACCCCCCCCCCCCCCCCCCCTTCGCTCTTGGATTTTTAATCTAAAGGTTTTCTGCATCAGCCCTATACATATTACGGGCTTCGACACCATTTCAAATTAACAGTTTGTTTTTTATTTAATACAAAGCAAGTCGATATTAGCACCAGCCCAGCACTAGAAAACTGGGTTTGTTTTTTCGTGATCTCTCTCTCTCTCTCTCTCTCTCTCTCTCTCTCTCTCTCTCTCTCTCTCTCTCTCTCTCTCTCTCTCTCTCCCTCTCTCTCTATATATATATATATATATATATATATATATATATTATATATATATATATATATATACATATATAGTTCTATCTATCTATTTCTATGTCTATCTATCTATCTATCTATCTATCTATCTATCTATCTATCTATCTATTATCTATCTATCTATCTATCTATCTATCTATCCATCCATCCTATCTATCTATCTATCTATCTATCTATCTATCTATCTATCTATCTATCTATCTATCTATCTATCTATCAATCTATCTATCTCTTTCTCTTTATCTCCCTCCCTGATTTTGTCTCCGTCCGTCTTCATATATATATATATATATATATATATATATATATATATATATATATATATTATATAAACCTTTTGATTGTCCGCTTTATGCTTACGGGGAGGGCAACACGTGTATACACGAACACGCCTCGACATGGTAGATTAATACAAACTGTAGTCAGCTGCTCAACAAATCTCCCAGCTGTCTCAATTTGACACATCCATTTCCGAATGGTGAAGCTGTAAAATTGGATCGAGCTTTAGGTATTTTCTGCATTAAAGCAGAGAAATTACAGTAAAATCTGTCAAATTGTCATGTTTAGGACCGAAGTAGAATAGGCTTCAACAGTCGTGACGTCACTTCCCTCGTAATGACGCATAGTAACTTAGTAACTGGTTCTAAACTATAGGAAGAATGAAACGCCCATATAAAAAAACTTCTCCGACGAGTATAAATGTGTATCCAGAGGAGAAAAACATTATAAATCTGATCATGTTTTGACTTTTATACATTCTGATCACACGACATGTGAAAAAGACTAGCCAGCACGAAGAATAAAAAGTACCGATTTTTTTTTTTTTTTTGGTTTAGAACCAAGCTTTTCGTTGCTGGGCGGACGTGACATCAGGCTATTGAATCCTATTGTGTCCCATCGCTCTTCAACAGTATTATATCGGGGGATAAACCCAAGCCAAAAATAGACATGGAGATCCATGGTTACTGTCATACACATTATTACATTATGTCCTAAAAGACATTCCCTGGGGCTTTATAAAATTAATAATTAAGATAACAACTACAACCTTCAGACACCTTGTTTCTTCATCATCATCATCATCATCATCATCATCATCATCATTGCATTTTACACCCTGGGTCAGGGTATAGGCCACAAACAAACAGTTTCCACCCTTCTCTATCCTGAGCTATCTTTTTTTTTTTAAATCTCATTCCATGCCTTACCACTTCTCTGTATATCAGCTTCTTTCATAAATTCTGTCATTCCAGAAACTCTTCGGTCGCCAAAGCTAAAAAAAGGATTTGGTTTGTCCGTCTGCGTTTTTGTAACGGTTTGAGTTTAACGGAAAGGGGTGTTAACCCTTTGCCAACCCCCAACCTGGAGGACCAGGTGACTCAAAGATGGGGGAAACACACACCATTAGTCGTCTTTTACGACGCGCTGGCTTGGCGTTGGACTATTCTTGACCCTCTCAGTTGAGGGACCCCGGGCACCACACCTTCTTTATGAATATTAATCTTCTCTGAACTGAAGGTATGCATTCATTAAATGCATTGTGATAAATATTGTTGCCCTAATTCTGTGTTTTCCACCTTATTGATTTTTCTGTTGGTTAATAAAAGGAAAACGTAAAACATCCACAAAACTCAGCTATATCAACATCAGCGAGCAGTGATTCTGCTTTATATCAAATATAATATATATATATATATATATATATATATATATATATATATATATATATATATATATATATATCCTTTGTTTAAAACATACAGCCTTGTGAGAACGTTTGCTTATTTGAGTCAATAAAAGAAAATTATACGGCGCACAACTCTACTGAACGATTTGAAAATTGGAAATGTATTTTTTTACAGATAGATAAACAGATAACTTGATTTCCCTTTATAAGTTAAAGTCAGTTTGAGTCAAACAGATATCATAAAATACCGACGAAACTAACACTCTCAAAAACAACCAATTTCGACACTGTAAAAAGTTGTCAATTTGGCGTTTTTACGCAAATCGTTGCATTCGAATTAACGTATTCACTTATGTAAATGTTGCTGCTCGAAGCTTGAAGAAATAAATAATAATGTGAAATTGAATGTAAGCTTCAATTTAAGTATTAAAAAAACCAGATAAAATGAACGTTTCGGGTTTCCCCTTTAGTACAGAGTACTGTACTACAGGACTGTAAGGTAAATTCTCGATCCCAGGATCGGGGAGACATTCAGAAAGCTCCTACATCCCCAGTATTCTTTCAATTTGTATTTTCACCGTTGATCTTTTGTCAGTCGTTTATTTATTCAATTCGTCATCATATAGAAGAATTTTAAAAACTCTAGAACAAAACTTGTAACGGATTGCCGTGTTAATATTTAATGTGGTCTTGAATTTTTTTTGGCAAACGCGATGGCGAGAACCATTTAGCATGAAATCGTATGCTTTTGAATTTGATCTTTTCCTACTTCTGTTCTCGTTGTCGACCGTTATTCGTTCAGTATACATGCTGTCGATGTTTGAAATTAAGAAGTCCATTTTTCTGTTGTAATCCACCAATGACCAGTACCCTTTGTTCAAATGTTCCTCTGTTCTTCACTTTTCTTAGCAGAACATTTAAACTTGCAAAAACTACAATCAACCAGTGTAGGATCTTTCTTAGGCTTGATCTTTCCCGATAAATCTCTATGTTCTAGCCCCTTGGCGTTTAGGGTTTTTCTTACATTCCTCTTCCATCCATCAGGATTAGGCCGTCTTTTGAGATAATTACCATGGCTCTCAATGGTTGTAGCTTCCTGTGGTGACGATGGTCCAGTTTTGAGTGTGGGATCAACGGTAGGTTTCTTTTGAATGACACTAGTGATTCTGTTGACATTCATTTTGTTGATGACAGAGATGGCCTGTTTTTTTTTCTTCTTTTCGATGAAATCAGGATCCTTGGTAACATCGTAGCTTGGATCATTGACACTGTCATCAAGATCAGACATGCTGGTGTCAGAGTCCCCGTTTCCAAATAATGGCTCGTCTGGAACTGTAAAAAATATATATTACAAAAAGATTAAATCTTTACAAAAGTAAGTTAGAAAGTAATATCATAAAATGAGATCAAATATCCTCTCTGTAATAATAATCAGAGACGCATGGTGGCAGCTGTTACTTGCGATAATTCTTGCGATAATCAATTTTCAGTGCCACAAGTGACAGCGTATGACTCAATGTTGTTTGAAGGCGACAAACAACTTCTCTTCTTTTGCTTCTTATTTCGCATTCGATCAATCTGATGCCACAATTGTTCACTCTCATTCTTAAATCGCTGTAGATCTGATAATGGAGTGTCATTATCTGACTCCGAAGAGTCATCGCCCATTGAGGTGTTAGTACGATCCATCAATACGTCTGGACAAAGGAATAAAAGTTAAAATACCAATTGATTTTAAGCATATATACTTGCGATCAAAAGAAAGTATACACATTTAAAATTGTCGTTAATTTTATCCGTTCGTGTAGGCAATTGATTTTCCACTGAATTGTTTATCATTAGCCTTTCTGTGTACCGATAGTCGATATTTTTGTTTTTGACCTGAAATTCGCTCACCACGTCCCGCACGTGCTAAAATAATCTTTCCTTACTGTGGACAGAAAGTGTGTAGATTAATTTATTTGCCATCTGTGTCTTCTTGAACTATTTTAAAGTCAAGAACACACAATACAAAATAGCACCGATTAATCTACGCGATGCCACGAATTAGTTTAGAACAACGTGCACGTGCCATTGGTCATCTTCAAGCTGGATAGTCTGTGACCAATGTCGCAAGAATGTTTAATATCACAAGGAGAACTGTATATTCCTTAGTGGATCGAATTGAAATAACACAAACGGTAAGGGACCGGAATCGAACTGGCAGACCATTTTATACGCACGGGATTGTTTTAGGACGGCGACTGAAACTGCGCTAGAGTTCCCAGGTACACGAATTAGTCGACACACTGTTCGTTGCAGACTTAGAGAGCATGACATTATCGCAAACGTCCGTTAATGCGACAACTTCTTAAAGCACATCATATGTTGGCCCGTCTTCAGTGGGCCCGTACTCATCTGCGTTGGACATCGCATGCGTGGTCGTTTGTTCTCTTCTGGCTGGTCCGTCTTCAGTGGGCCCTTGCTCATCTGCGCTGGACAATGCATGCGTGGTCATTTGTTCTCTTCTCAGATGAATCACGCTTTGTGATTGGAAGAAATGACGGTAGATTACATTGTTACCGAAGATCACACGAGTGATTTTACGATTCTTGTGTCTTGGAATCCCCAAACAGAGGATATGGACAAGTGATGGTGTGGGATGGAATAAGCAGAGACTGTAGGACACCACCCGCCGCTGCGCTGTGTGGCCTTGAGCAAGTAATCTAGCCCTAGCTCACTTTGGGGCGCTGCTCTGCGGCTGACGCCTGGGTTATTCCAGTCTTCCCTTGTAATAGACCCTAAAGACAAATTTCCCTTTGGGGATGAATAAAGGGAATTTTATTTAATTTATTTTCATTTATTTATTTAGGGCTTCCTCAGAACCTGGGAAGTGAATGGTCACATTCTTCCCTTCACCCTATGATATTATAATGATGGTCTTTGAATCGTTTGCCAAAATGCGCCACCATAGTGTTGTTGGACATCCCTTCGCTTCAGACTATGTCATCTTGATGGTCTTCAGGTCGCTGTTCAAAGTGCGCCACCATGGTTGTTGTTGAGCAACCTCTTTTTGGCATCTTGTTTACTCATTAATTTATTCCTTTTTAACTTCCTCTTTCTTATAGTCTTATAGAATGCCCGCAGATCGACAGAACCCGGAACGGTATTCGGCTGCCCTCTTTACTTCACCATATGATGTGAGTTTAATATGTGAATACTATTGTAATCATTACATGGTCACTAACCAAGGGACTGAAGCGGGTAGCAAACGCATTTACCCAATATCTTACAAAGCTCTCGTAAGACCTTGATTTACATTAGAAACGAACAATAAAAACAACCCGAAAACATTTTTAATCATGCAGATGATCATTTCAACTGACAATAACATGTCCTGTCAATGTGAAGTCTTTGCTAATTTCCTCTGTTATCATTATTAATGCTTTAGTCCAGTCAATCTATAGATCTGTCTTGTTTTATTTGTTTGAAATAACACACGTTACACAGTTGGTCTTGTCATGTCACAGATGCTTCACTGAACCTGACTAGTGTCCACTTGCAAACCTGATGTTGATTGTCTCATAATACAAATCTATTATGGACAACTTTGAGGACTGTGTGTGTAGTGGGTTGTTTCATTTTCATAAAACACAATCGTGAGCAACTGCAAAGAAACAAAATAAACAAAACCAAACAAACGAATTAAATAAAACGAGGATTTTTTAAACAATCTACACGGAGTCTTATCTACTTTGAAAGCTAAGTATAAACGTGTTTTCTGAAGAATGAATGAATTTAACGTCACCTTAGCTCTTTGTTATTGCCATTTGGGTGATGATACGCCCTAATTAGATTAACTACACAAGGTTTTGGGTAATTGTACGATTGATCTGGTGGACATAACTGGAGAGTATTTTACTTCATCCCATACCATCACATGGGTAAAATTACATATTTCCGATCATGTTAACTTTAATATAACTTTCATATGGCCCATATCGACAGAATAATGGTTTAAGGCCACAGGTCACACGTTTAGCAATGGTTTACACTCAAATTGCGTTGAACAGTGGATTCATCGGAATGTTATCTTCATAAAATAAAATATATAAACAACTGATAACTCAAAAAAGATTGAGTTTTATTCCTGAGCTGTTTTAACACAGAAAAATTAATAATTGACATATTACTTTATCTTATTGCATTTATTTCATTATTCAGTATTTATTTGTGTTTTCATAGATTCGTGTATTAATTCATTTTTATATAACATTTTATCTATTTAGTTTTGCATTGTTAACATTGTTATTATTGTTAAAGAATTGGCGAAAGTGAAATCGGTGTCTCAGCCATAGTTAACCTTACCCAAATGGCAACATCCGGTTCACAATTTAATAGGATTCAATAGTCTGATGTCACATCCGCCCAGCAACGAGCAGCTTGGTTCTAAACAAAGAAAATCGGTGCATTTTATTTTTCATGCTGGTTAGAACTTTTTCACAATTCTTGTGATCAGAATGTATAAAAGTCAAAACATGATCAGATTTATAATGTTTTACTCCTCTTGATACACTTTATGAGACGTTTTTCATAAGGGCGTCCGCCATTGTTCCGATAGTTTAGAATCAGTTACTAAGTTACTATGCGTCATTAAGAGGAAAGTGACGTCACAACTGTTGGAGCCTATTGTAATTTGCAACAAAACTACATATCTATCAGTCGCCTCATCCGAATGAAAGTCAAACAGATCTTTTAATCCAACGATCGGTGGGGCTTTCGTTTGCTTGAGTTGCTGTTTGAATCTGCCAATTGGATTCACTAGTCTGATGTCACGCCGCCCAGCAACGCCGAGCAGCCTGGTTCTAAACAAAGAAAATGGTTCTTTTTATTCTTCATGCTGGCTAGAACTTTTCATATGCCATAATAATAATGATATTAATAATAATAATAATAATAATAATAATAATAATAATAATAATAATAATAATAATAATAATAATAATAATGATAATGATAATAATGATAATAATACACATTTATACAGTGCTCATTCTCGTGTAAAACACAAGCTCTGGGCACTTTACAATATAAATTATTAGAAAAAAAAAGAATTCATAGCCAAATCAAGGATTCATAGCGTCAATAAAAGCAAATACAGTAACGATGTGTCTAGAGATTCTTTTTACAGGCAAGTAAAGACTTACACTCTCTCAGACCACGTGGTAGTTCATTTCAAATCTTGGGGCCGAAACAAGCAAACGATCTATCACCAAATTTTGTTCTTGATCTTTTTTCCAAAATTTTCGTTTGGTCATTACATGATCTTAAAATGTCATGTGATCAGAATGTATAAAAGTCAAAACATGATCATATTTATGTTTTTCTCCTCTGGATACACTTTTTATGCTCGTCGGAGAAAAATTTCATAAGGGCGTCCGCCATTGTTCCAATAGTTTAGAGCCAGTTACTAAGTTACCATGCGTCATGACGAGGGTGGTGACATCATGACCTTTGAAGCCTATCAAAATACAAAAAAGAAATGAGATCTTTATACATAACAGGAAAAAATCAGGAAAAGAAAGAACTGATCATCACTATCGACCCCCCCCCCCCCCTTTCAAGACAGTCAGTTAGAGTACAACGGACCAACAGTAGCATCTACTTGCTAGATACTCCTTGTATAGGGAATCAGTCTCCTATCTCAAAGTACTTTCTGCCAGACCTATCAGACCCAGAAACTCAATTCTCTCTTGGATGGCAAAGGGTCAAAAAGGTATCAATTGCCCCCGGATCAATATCGGCTATTGAAGTAAGAGGCAAATGCTATAAAAACTGATGTTGATAGAGCCCCATTTTCCCTTCCTCCGAATAAAGAAAACGCCTCAATTATATCGGTATTTTCACTGCTTAAAGACTTGAACTTATATCGTCTATTATATAAACAAGCATGCTTTTCTCGATTGTACTATCAGAAGTACAAAAAAAACAAACAAATACACTAGAATAAACATACAAACAGTAGTAATACTCACTCTCTTTGAGTCAGTCGGTTTCTCTGGGGTTTTTTTTTAAAGAAGAAGAAGAAGAAAAAGAAGTTTCAAAGTTTCAAAGTTTATTTAATATTAGGCTTTCTCCAATAATTCATACAAGTTGATGACAAAATACATGAAAGAGAGAAAAAAGGTAAATATAATAACCACAACAATACAACAAGTGTAATACCACCAATGAAAAGCAACCCTATTTAATTGGTTAGTTTCGTAATAATTCATATTGGTTTAGTAGACCTTTTTGTGCAACTTCCGTTGTTATCAAATTATTGTGTGCATCCGTTCAACTTGGATTATTTACAATCTTTGCTGATACATTTCTCGGTTTGACGCCAGGTCTTTCCTTTATAAAAGCTTACATTCTTTGATCAAATATCAAGCGTTGTGATAATGTGAGTGTAAACAATCTCATCACTACAGTATATCAACTTTTTATATAAATATATGCAACCCAACTAACCTTTTAACAGGTATCATGTAGTAAGAAAGATTGAGTTAAATAGAGAAAATGGGAGGCCTTCCAAAAGCTCCTAGATTTAACATCTCTTTCAATTCGTATTTTCACCGTAGATCTTTTGTGGTTTATTTATTTAATTTGTCAATGTATAGTAGCATTTTAAAAACTCTAAAATGAAGCTTGATAGACTATTGAAAGATTAAAATTTCCTAATAACCATTGTTTTGGTTGTACGCCGCCACTTTATATTTTGAAGTATCGAAAGGTAGTGAGCAGTGCAAATCAATCAAAGGTTTTAAAAAAATTCTATTAGGGTTAGCTCGAGGTCGGAGAATTTTTTTCTTTTAGGGTTAGTTATAAGTCTTAGTAAAGGCCCTATCCTAGGGTGTTTGTTTTTCCTATTAGGGTTAGTTAAAGATACTAAGTTTTATTTTTTCTTAGGGTTAGTTGAGGGAATATTTGATTTGGCTTCCGTATTACGAGGCTATGTCGTCGAGTGGTATGACACTCGCTTTCCGATCTGAAGGTCCTGAGTTCGAAATTCGCTTGGCGCATAGTTGAGTCCCTGGAAAAGGCTCTTTACTCACATTCTATCACCGTACTCAGGTGTAAAATGAGTGCATGGCCGTTAACAGCGTTGTCTCTGTCGGAATAAAAAATGTAATATCGCCTAACAGGCGCGTCATGTTTCGTTCTACATGTTACATATTGCTGTTGGTCAGGGACCCCTTGTAAAGAGCTTTGAGCATATTAATTGGATATCGCACTATATAAAAGCTCATTTTTTTCTGGGGGGAGTTTTCGCAAGACCACCCAGTACTTAACTCTTACTTTGACTCTTCTTTTTCAAAGCCTTTTCAGATATTATTTCTTACCAATGGCGTTAGACAAATGTCAAAAGAAAAAAGCAGAATGTCTGAGCTCATGGCAGAGAATTCTTCAGGAAAGCTACGACAAGATGATTGCCAACGAGGACGAATCTGTGGAGCACGTCATAACGTCTCTCAAGAAGAATGTGTCCAATCAATCATGGTCCGGTAACAACATTGCGGTCATTACCAGTGGTGGGGACTCACAAGGTATGCTCAAAATTACGGATTGAGTTAAACAGTCTAGAGCGCACATCTTACCACCCCATAGAAAAATTGTCGTATTCGTTACGATGCAGTCAACATTTCTCTCATTCTGATTTATTGTGTACATCACAATATTTGAACAAAATTGTTTGCTATAGTTAAAGTATATTAACACTGTGTTGAATAGCAGAAAGAAATATGTATAACAAGAGCTAACAGCTTTTGTGTTTAAGTGAAATAAATCCATTTTTGTATAGGTTGGGTGTGAAGTTTTGGGGACAATCCGGAAAATGGCGGTAAGGAGAGAGTTAAAATGTGTGAGCAATAGAGAAGAAAAGTGTGAAGTAAAAAGAAAACTGGTTCCAATCTCATTTGAAGTGTAAAACCACCTTTTGAATCAATGTGTAACTTATTTATTATAAGTGCCCCGAAGGGCTGGTTTAAATTTAAATTTTAAATTGAGCTTTTATATAGAGCAATATCTACTAAACGTGCTCAAAGCGCTTTACAAGGGATCCCTGGCCAACAGAAACACTTAACATGTTGGACGAAACATGACGCCTGTTAGGTGATATTACAATTTTTCGGACAAACACAACGCTGTTAACGGCCAGGTACTCATTTTACACCTGAGTACGGTGAGAGAATGGGAGTAAAGAGCCTTTTCCAAGGACTCAACTATGCGCCGAGCGAGGCTCGATCCCAGGACATTCCGATCCGAAAGCGAGTGTCATACCACTAGACCACAATAGCCGCAAAAAAGACCTATTATTCCCAATTATTTTGGAACCAAACGAGTAGAAAGTGTGACATCAAGACTTTTCGGTTCAATTTGATTTAATCACAATAGACGATAGGGGTAATCTCGGACAAATTTTTAAATACATATATGTCCAGAGTACGACAGTTTACAGGCTAAGTGTGACCCATCGTCTCAAAACGGTATTATGTCGGAACCAACCAGATGCTTAGAAGCCGAATTAAATCGATAAACTGGTTAAAAAATATAAATTGTTGGAATTAGCACCCTAAAATATGGTATTCATTCTCCTCAATAAAAATCACAAGTCTGATATTTCTGGCTATAGCTTCAATTTTGAAAATCTTAACCAACCCGACTTTATACCGTTTTGAAGCAAAGGGTCACAGATAAGCACTTTTATAAACAAATGTTGGAGCCTTAGTTCAGACACTTTCAAATGCCTTCTCCTTTATTATATGTAACTCGTTGTCTCTAAATGGTATTATGTATGTGTAATGTTGGTGGCAAAAAAAGGTCTTAGTGTTAAAATCGACATAAATTAGGCATTTTAATGGGGATGATCTATATTACCATTCCACGTGCTGGAGGTCATTGGTCACATTGCAAAATGTGCTCAAAATGACCCACATAGAGAAAAGTGTTCACAGATTGAGGAATTTCCCACGTAACAATCGGTCATTTTGCTTAGCATGACTCATGGGTATGTTTACAACTTTCAAAAACAAAGCAACGTGTTTACATTCATTGAGAAATGTCCAATCATTGTACAGTAACGAATATGTGATCAATGACTCGGTTGGACGACAACGTGAATATAGATCGCCCCCATTTCGTCACCTTGAGACGCTATATTCGTTATCTTCAACAAAACACATGAAACTTAGCCCAAGGCTCGTGGCTCTAGCTAGAAACTCGATTTTTAGCATCTAAATCATACTCATATAATACCGTTTTGAGACGGTGGGTCACAACTGAGACCGAAAGATTTTGGATCTGACCGTAGCCCGACACGAGAACCCTCTTGGACTCATAGTTTGACGTCATTTTTTAGTTGTTTTGCATCGCCTAGTGAGTTGTCGTTAGTCGAGCTCAAGGTTGAACTATTGAATACAACTCACGATTTGTTTTCTTTGGTGGCCAAAGACTTGTATTTTGACTTTGTTTTTTGGTCAGTGTCGGGCTATAAATTCAAGATGGCTTAGATCAGACCATGGTGCAAAATAGATAGAATGCGCTTGGCCAAGGAGTTCACAACATTGCCATCCGGAAGTATAAAGGACCAACACACAAACTCTGTGTAACCATGAACTTTTATAGTCTGGTTAATACAGTATAGTGAGAACAGCTCACAAACGCGGATGGCAAAAACCATAACAAAGCCCTGAGTGACGTCATCTTCGAACTATCTATTGAAAGATTGCCACTAAAACTAAGAAGCCTGAGATCCGATATGCCCAGTATAATGTATTTTATTATATTGATTATATCTATTCTCTTTGAAAGAACAGGGGGGGGGGGGGTGTTAGATCGACGATTACAATGAAATAATATTGTTATATAAAATGTTCAAATAATATACCTTCTTGTTTTATTCATTGACCATTTCAGGGATGAACGCCGCACTACGTGCAATTGCTAGAGTGGGGATTTTCCTTGGCTGTAAAGTTTATTACATCAAAGAGGTAGGGGGGAAATGACTTCTGAAATTTTTTCCAGCCCTTCTATATTCATGATCCTGAGTTTATTCCATGTTTTGTAGAGTGAAACTAACTGACGTTATCAATTTTTACTGCCCTTTTTTAAAAGTGTGACACTTAACGCACTCACTCATTTTCATAACTTAAAATAGTATTTTCCATGCATCTCTATTGGGGGTCTTCCTCAATGGTTCGTTTATCCTGAGAAATAAATAACAATGTGAAATTGAATGTAAGCTTCAATTTAATATACGAAAACAGATAAAATAAATATTTCGGGTTTCCCTTTTATCAACAAAACAGGATGAATAACACTACAGACGAATGAGATAAATTGATAGTGGCATTGTTAATTTTTGGGTTACATTTCAATTTTCTTTGCTTTTAGTTTACCACCCATTGAGTTTTATTTGTATGGCGTAGAATTCAATAAATATCCTTGTAACAAGCTAACAACAAAACTGAACATTAATTTAGGACAAGACATGATGCAAGTAGGGCACTATTAGATTTAGTTTTCGACAGAGACACGCTGTTACACATTTTACACTCATTTTACACCTGAATGTGGCGTGAGAATATGAGTAAAAAGATGTTTTTTGAGGACTCAACTTTGCCCCGCACCACTAAAAACAAATATAATTTGAGTTTAAACAAGGACCGAGTGTCATACATACCACATATAAATTGGAAATTACGCCCTTCCACCAGGGCATCATTAGATTGATACCGTGACCTAGGCATTCCATGACAGAATATAGATAATTCATCAAACAAGATGTTTGATGTTAACAAGATTCACCCATTTTTTTTCCAAAGTGGGCAAATTGGGGGTTTTTAGGCTTACCCAAGCAAAACAAACGCGAAAGGGCTTGAAGCCCCACTTCATACAAAACACAAAGACAAAGCTGTAAAAGGTTTAGTGTGTGGATATGCACTATGGAACAAAAGTCTTGTGGTATGACACTCGCTTTCGGATCGAAAGGCCCTGGGTTCCTCGCATAGTTGAGTCATTAGAAAAGGCTCTTTACTCACAAGATTCTCCCATTTTTTTCCAAATTGGGCAAATTGGGGGTTGATCGTCTTACCCAAGGAAAAAACGAAAGTGCCTGAAGCCCCTACTTCATACCACAAAGAAAAAACTGTTAAGTGTTTAGTGCGTGGATATGCGCTATGGAACATCTAAAGGTTTTTTTTTAAAATATATTATCCTCTATTTGCAGGGTTATGAGGGAATGATTGACGGCGGGGATCATTTTGAGGAGGCCACAATGCTTTCTACCGCCAATATCATCGGCATGGTCAGTTGTACTCCATAAAAATGTAAAGGGCCGGTTTGGGTCTAATTATCGGGAAAAGCCTTCAAAAATATATTTTCAGATTTTGGTGGAAATAATAATAATAATAATAATGATAATAATAATAATAATAATAATAATAATAATAATAATAATAATAATAATAATAATAATAATAATAATAATGATAATAATAATAATGATAATAATAGTAATATATCTTTATTGTCCCCCAAAAAATGGCAATTTGTCATTTGGTTACACATTAATAACAATACGATATTGACATAGACACACTCACACAAGATGCACACTAGTGACATAGTAGCTATCGTAAAAAAAAAAACAAACAAAAAGAAACAAACAAACTAACAACAAAAAAACTGGCATCAACAACAAAATCATCATCATCATCATCGTCATCATCATCATCATCATCATCATCATCATCATCACAACAACCTTCCTAATATTTTCGTTACAATCCTTCACTTCCATCATTCCCCTATAACACCATTCACCATCTTCATCATACTCCATATTATATTATTATTATTATTCCTAGAAATAATAATTCTGAAGTGCAATTCTCAAAGTATACCCTAAAGGCACGAAAATCACGGTCAAAATGAGTATAGATATTAAAAATATTCTTTTGCAATTTCCCCAATATGCCATTTTTGTCGGGGCATAATATAGTGTATCAAATATTTATCAGAATAGTTTCCATAAAATTGTCTGAATATTTCCATAATTATCACAGCGATAATGCATTATGTGACTATCGAGATTTTTTGATAGGATACTTGTATTTTGAGTTATAATCCAAATATACATTTCTGACATCAATTTTGTCACAAAATTTTGATTCGCACCTTTGTATTGTTCTAATACAAATCCCATTCGCTAAAGCTGAAATATCTCTACTCTCAGTGGTTACACAAAATGCTACAATGTTGACAAGAGGGAAGAATATGGAGGTTATTCCTTCATTACTTTTTGCTGAAAATTTGCCACAAGAGTTTACTTTAGTTGCCATGTCCCCGAATCAGAATGCAAAACGGCTATCTAGACAGAAATTATTTTTTTTCACCAATTTTTTAAAATCCAAAAATGACGATACAGAATAATTAAAGCCACCTAATAAAGGCAATTAATTGGTTTTTTGAAAAGACCCAAGCCGTCCATTTAGAGACGACAGTTAACCTTACGGAAATAAAGAACTGTGGGAGGGAGGGGGGATGGGAAAGCAAAATAGAGATAGATGAATAGAGAGATTAAAATAATTCAAGTGTAATTTTAATCAACTTCTAATAATAATAATAATAATAATAATAATAATAATAATAATAATAATAATAATAATAATAATAATAAATAGCATTTATATAGCGCTTTACCCCGTTGTCACAGGCTCTAAGCGCTTTACAGTGATATAAAACAAAACATATTACAGTGAGACAAGTGTGAAGGAAACGTGATACGAATTCAATTTAACAACAACAAAATATGAAAATAATATTGCAACATTATGACGTAAAAAGATAAAACTTTAAGCGAGATTTGAACGTTGTCAACGAATCCGAGCATCTCACGTGTGATGGGAGAGAGTTCCAAAAATGGGGGGCCGAAGATTGAAAAGACTGTTCACCTATTTTACGCAATGGCTTAGGTTTGACAAGGATTGGTCATTGCTTGACCTCAAGTTTTTATTGGGGACATATATGTTTAGAAGGTCTTTAATATAGGAGGGACTGTTCGTGCTCAGGAATTTGTAGACAACAGTACAAATCTTATAGGCAACTCTTTTTTCCACAGGAAGCCAATGTAACTCACGAGAAGAAGAGTTGCTGACGGGTATTTTTTGTTATTGCGTACAATGAGCCTGGCTGCGTTATTTTGAGCAACCTGAAGTTTGCTAATTTTGTCTTTAGCTAAATTCGCCCAAAGGGAGTTACAATAGTCCAATTTAGATAAAACCAGGGAATTTTGATTCGCACCTTTGCATTGTTTTTTTGTGTCGCTACAACATCCGTTCTACATATTCTTTCAAGCATTCGCTATCTTCTTATAATTGTAGTTAGATAGATAGATAGATAGATAGATAGATAGATAGATAGATAGATAGATAGATAGATAGATAGATAGATAGATAGATAGATAGGTAGAGAGACAGATTCGGACACCAAAAATGATTCTCTCAGCCTAATGAACACACACCGAGAGTTTTTAACCTAGGACTCACTTTGGGGCGCTTCCAAAGCGAATGTTGTAGTGACACAAAAGCTCTGATGTATGAGAATACCACTGCTTTGGGGTCTCGTCATTAGGAACAACCTTGCTCAAGTCAGCGTTTTGGTGGGCTAAAAAAACGCCACTTGACGCGCCTCTGTTTTGATTTTTGTTTTGTTTTTGTTTGTTTGTTTGTTTGTTTTTAATATAATCGCTCAGATGTAAGAACTCCTGTTCAGTTTTCCTGTTCCTAATTAATGGACCCATCCCAGAAAAATACAATGCTTAAAGCACGTAAATGTTTCCCCTTAAAGATGATATATAACAGTCTAGTTTTTAAAACAAAAATTACAGATTTCGCTTGGCGAATGAAGAAAGTCGAATTTAATCGACCTTGTGTCAAAAATATTGACATTTTCACTAATTTTCTTTTATGTTTGTTGGATTACCTCGACAATAACAATATTAACCTTATATTATGCAGTTGATAGACGAATGTTTGGTCTTTTAGAAAATGCATTAGATTATAAAATTCCTTCGTTGTGGGGATATTCAATAGCCTCTTCCAATAATCTCTTTCTCCTTTCACTTTATATTTATGATATTAATTATCATCCTTGGCCTCTGTTAACATAAAGGGGAGATCACTCACGTTTGACAACTGTGACAACTTGTTTTTATATTTTCCTTATGACTTTGTCAAATCGCTTTGTAATCTGTCAAAAAAATGTTTAGACGCAATTACCGTCTAAAGCCAAAGGGAAAATTTTCCTATTTTTAAAAATTCAATTTCGTTTATTTATTTTTTCCTTTTTTTTTTTTTTTTTTTTTTTTTTTTTGTTTGTTTATTTTGTTTTTGTGTGTGTGTATGTGTGTGGGGGGGGGGGGGGGAGTTAGTTTGTTTGGGGTTTTTTTGTTGTTTTTTTTTCTTCTGTTTTTCTTTTTTTGTCGCGAACTGAAATAATGATTAATAACAATTGGTTATTTCATACAAATTGTATACAAAACATTTAATGCATATTCTAAGTTCATGCTAAATTGTGTCACTCTAGTCTAGTCTTAAATGCCCATATCCAATGAGTATTCTATGCCCACTGATTTGACTGTGCGTGATAAGATAAGATAAGAAAAGATAAGAAAAGATATACTTTATTGATCCTTGTGTGGAAATTATAATTCTGTATTACAACACAATTGGGTAATATTCTAAAAGAAATATCAAATGTTAATACATTAAATAAAAATTGGCAAAGAATATTAAAACTCTTAATTTTGTACAGTGGAACATCAAACGGATAAATCATGGTGACTATCTGTCGAGTATAAATAATATACATATAATAAAATTCTTGTCCAATATAAATAAATAATCAAATGTTATGAAGAGACTTTACAAACTGGTAAAGGTTAAAATGATATTATACTAAAAAGTAGAAAGTGAAACAGGTGTCTCAACTTCAAAGTCAATTTTCTTAAAACGTGGCTTTTACAATCTCCTAACTTAAAACATCAAAACGTGGCCAACGAGTGATCAGAATGTTATAAATTTGATGTCAAATTTTCAAGCATAAAATTAGCGTTGCTTAGACACAAATATCAATCAACCCAGAATTGAAAATAAAAGACTTAAGTCTTTTTCGAGCTGGGCTGAATAAAAAAAAAACAGGGTAGGGGGGGGGGGGGTCACTAATAGGTTCCTAATGTCAGGGATCAGAGTCGTACCAAAGTGTTACATGATGCGTTGTTATGATCATTCGTTTTTATAAAACGGGATCGCCAGGGAATTAATCCATCGGTCTATCATTCATTTTTTCTACGGAGTTAATCAACCTCCCCTTCATCTAATGCCATAATTTTACTTAACCCTCTCCTTAGCAACCTTATGAAAATCGTCACATTCGTTAAGATACAATCAACATTATTCTTATTCAAATTTCTATTGTACGTCTTACAATTTAAAAGAAAATGAACAGTGTATTGTTGGGCATGTTTTGCTACAGAAATGATTTATCTCAAGAACTTACTGCCATTGTGTCTGAGTGATAAACAATATATTTTTGTGTTAGTTGGATGAGAAGTTTTGGGGAAAATCCTGAAAATGGCAGGTAAGGAGGGAGTTAAGTCTTTTTCGACCTGGGCTGAAAAAAACAGGGTGGGGGGGTCACTAATAGATTCCTAATGTCAGGGATCAGAGTCGTACCAAAGTGTTTCATGACGGTGCATAGTTGAGTCCTTGGAAAAGGCTCTTTACTCACATTCTCTCACCGTACTCAGGTGTAAAATGAGTACCTGGCCATTAACAGCGTTGTCTCTGTCGGAAAACACCCCTGTAATATCACCCAACAGGCGTCAAGTCTCGTTCTACATGATCACAAAACCGAAAATGGCAACACTCAACAGAAGAAACGAAATAACATCATCATGCAGACATAGAAACAAACACCTTTTATGTAATTACGAACCTCCATAAACACGAATCTAGAAAAGATACGAAAAACACAACAATCTACTTTCACTTCCACTTCCTGATGAGAGCTAACGTTCGATACAACGTTGTAGAAGTCAAACAATCATAATTATCTTTGAAATGTTTATAAATAGCTCCTTTTATATATAAAAAAAGTTGAGCACTATTATTTCATGGTTTTTGTTTATATAATTTTATATATACATATTATATATATATATATATATATATATATATATATTATTATATACATATCCAGGGAGGCACTCTGATTGGCAGCGCCCGATGTATGGAGTTCAAGGAGAGGCAGGGACGACTGAAAGCTGCAAAAAATCTGATTCAAAGAGGCATAAACAACCTTATCGTCATTGGTAATAGATAATTTGTTGTGAAAAGTATTGTTTCTCTGATATAGTTCTTAGAAAAAGTTGTATTGCAACGATTAAACTCTTGACTCGTTTAGAGGTCATAAAAGGTCTCGTATTCCTAAGTGAGGGGGCTGCTTTCAACTCTTGCTACAATACATTTTCGTCATTCAGAGAAGACTGCAGTTTTTGTTTGTATATATCTATTATCTATGCGGCTATATGGTATGACACTCGCTTTCGGATCAGAAAAGTTCCTGGGTTTGAGCTTCACTCGGCGCATAGTTGAGTAATTGGAAATAGCTCTTTACTCTCACCATTCTCTCATGCGTAAAAATGAGTTAACAGCGTTGTCTCTGTCGGAAAAATAATTGTATAATCGCCAAACAGGCGGCGTCATGTCTCATTCTACATGTCACGTGTTGTTGTTGGTCATGTACCCTATGTAAAGCGCTTTGAGCACGTTTAGTGAAGATTGCGCAGTATGAAAGCTCAAGTTTCTTTTTTATTTGTTTTTTTTTGTTTTTTTTTTTTTTGCCAAATTTCTCATGACTTATAGAAGAAAATACGTATGATGTTTGCCTGTTTGATCAATACCCTCAGCATTTTGAAAGTTCAAAATCTCCCTGGTCATTCTATGGTGTCTAATTGATTGTTTTAGAGTGTTAACTCATTTTCTATCTTGATGTTACTCAGCAAATTCTGAATGTTACTGTCTCAAATATTAGGGCGTTACAAAAGGATACTTTTACACGTTCTCCTGTTCTTGTCGCTCGCCTTTTGTTCAAAAATGTGACCCATCGTCTCAAATCGGTATTATGTCGGAACGAACCATATGCTTAAACGCCGAATTAAATGTTAAACTGGTCAAAAATGTAAAGTGTTGGCATTAGCACCCTAAAAAATGGTATCCGTTCTCCTCAATAAAACATACAAACTCAACACAAGTCTGATATTTCTGGCTATAAATTCAATTTTCAACATCTTGACCAACCCTACTTAATACCGTTTTGAGGCGAAGGGTCACAAATACTGTCTCACGCGTATCCTGCTGTAATATTTTGAGAATTTTGGATAGAAAGCTAGTCCATCAAATATCAATTGATTGTTATGAACCTCATCTTGTCAAAAGCTATTATATCTGGGAATTCGATGTCACCGCAAAGTTGAGTCTTTGAAAAAGGCTATTTACTTATATTCTTTATTGAACTCATCTAATAAACGAGTAATTGGCTAGTAAAAGAGGTGTATATTACGAAACATAAAAGAGTAATAATGCCTCACAGGCATGTCTTGTACAACGTGTTGCGTGTTGCTGTTGATTGGCGTGGGACCCTCCATGTAAAGCTCTTATAATAGCTTAAGATGATGATGATGATGATGATGATGATGATGATGATGATGATGATGATGATGATGATGATGATGATGATGATGATGATGATGATGATGATGATGATGATGATGATGATGATTATGACGATGATCATATTTGGTGTTTGGATTTAATAGACCACATAGTAGAGGAAAGTTAAAATTCAATTTGATCTCAATGCAGAGATACTGATAAATTACACTACGTGTTCATTAGCTGTTAATTTTTTGACCTTATTTACTCTCTAAAAAGATATATTGACTGGGGAGGGGAGCTTATTTTTTTCAATGATTATAAGTTTGTATCGCACTGTATAGCCTTAACGCACATTATATTTCTCCATAATTTTTTTTTTTTTACATAATTTGCCGTCTCCTTCTGACTTGATTAATGCAGGTGGCGATGGAAGTCTTACAGGCGCGAACAAGTTTAGGCAAGAATGGCCTAGTCTTATTCGGGAACTGATCGATACAGGTAAATAAATAAATAAATAAATAAATAAATAAATAAATAAATAAATAAATAAATAAATAAATGAAATTCCCTTTATTCATCCCAAAGGGGGAATTTGTCTTTAGGATCCATTCCAAGGGAAGACTTGAATAACCCAGGCGTCAGCCGCTGTGCAGCGCCGCAAAGTGAGCTAGGGCGAGGTGACATGCTCAAGGCCACACAGCGCAGCGGCGGGTGATCGAACTCGGTACCTTTTGGGTACGAAGCAAAGACTGTACCGCTGAGTCACGCTGCCCCATATTTGTCATGATTCCAAAACCCATATCGATGGTCGGGGGTTCAAACCTCTGAAGTCTCGATTTTCACTATCGGCAGCAGATTCTAATGGTGCTAACACTACTATGTTATGAAGATCGATCCAATCAACAAATTCCGTACCGCACTCGTGCACCGTCGCAAACCCATCGGAAGCTGCGTCACAATGCACCGTTTAACTAGATGCTCTGCGATTTCGGGCTCGTTACCACAACGGGTACACGTTGGACAGGTGGCAAGTCCCCACTGATGCAATGAGCGTGCTGTTAAGCAGGTTCTCGACCGAAGCCGATTGGCTGCCACCCAATGTCTCCTAGTCTTGCTGGTGGAAAACCCTGGCAACTTCTCCCCCAGTTTCGAGGAGTCGATGTCCCCGCCCTTCGAAGGATTGAATTCGTCCAAACAGACTTCCATCTCTCACGGTCGGCGAATTCGAGATCTGATCCACCCAAAATTAAATAAAACATGGTCCGCTCCCTATGAACCGCCGATCGTGAAAATCAGGACTTCAGAAGTTTGATTCGCCGACCATCGATGTGTGACCAAATGTCTCAAAGAGGTTTTATGTTTAGGGGGAAGGGGTGGACTTGATGCACCGAATTGAATCCTTAGCTTAACTTGCTGCATTTCATGAAGACCTTAGACGCATATTCCTCCCATCTAATCCAAACATCAGTAATTCTTGGCATAGACTCCTGGAACAAATATAACAGACACCCATCTTCTATGTCATGGCAAGGAACCGAAGCGCTAGAGCTCAGCTGGTCGCTCGTTCTGATAAATATGTAGCATTTGGTTTAAAATATATGCCCTGATTAATGGGGTTTGTTTCTTAACTATCAAAGTAGGATACCAATACAATGGGTAAAGTCCCACTTGTACTTATTTACAGGTGGGATAACTCAAATTATTTTGGGTTCATTGTCGTAATAGAAATGCTCCCAAAGAATTTCATGAATAATACTGTTCATTAAAAAAGCTTCTTCTTCTTCTTTCAGGTTATCCCGCATTTTGCAGGGTTGCCATAATGAATGCCACATCTCCATTCATCTCGGTCGGTCCAGCGCACCATCTTCCTCCAGGCCCAGTTCCTTCATATAATCCTTTACCTTTACCGTCTAGTTTTTGGCGGCTGTTGTATATATTTTCCCCTTCAGCTTTGCGGATATTCGTTTGTCACACATAACTCCAGTTGCCTTCCTCCACTTATTCCAGCCTGCCTGATCTGAATCCATTAAAAAGCATACTAACTCATAATTATAATAGCTAATCAGGTCTTCTAACGTATTCGTTGCAAAACTTCTGCAATGTTTTCTTCTCCAGATACGGTGAGCCATCATCTGGCCCATAAACTAACCAATTTGAACATCGTCGGTATCGTTGGATCCATTGACAACGATTTTTGTGGTACCGATACTACACTAGGGGCTGACTCGGCTTTACACAGAATACTTGGCAGTATCGATGACATAACCACAACTGCCGTTAGGTGGGTAGTCTATTTGATTGTATCGAATTTCATTAATGATATGATATATAAAAATGAATGTCAGTTAAACCGTTATGTGAGGCATTTGATTTCCTTTTTTATAATCAGTTAACTTATCAAACAGTTTCTGTAAAAAGAGAGGGCAGTGACAATTATGCGAATCTAGTTTTAATTGAAGCACGAGTTCCATCGAGGGTTCAACATTCTTAGTGAAAATGGTGAGTTCTGAAGATATTGGGAGGGAAGAGAGGCACCAGATAGCCGAGTGTATAAAGCATCGCTTCCAACCGGGAGACGAGAGTCTAGTTCTCTTGCTTTTTCATTGAATACGAAATGCAGCCTCTTTTGCTTACCATGCGTCGCTGAACTGCGGCTAACGCAGTTTTATGTTGGTTTCATCTTTTGATATATTACAAAGGAATTGTTTCCTTAGGGCCACTAAAGGAAATCATTTCAATAAAAATATTTCATTATAATCAGATAAATCATATCCGTAGGACATAATTTGAAAAAAGAAAATATTTTTCATCGTGCGGCTATGTGGTGTAGTGGTATGATACTCGCTTTCGGATCAGAAGGTCCTGTGTTCGAGCCTCGCGCTCGGCGCATTGTTGAGTCCTTGGAAAAGGCTCTTTACTCACATTCACTCACCGTACTCAGGTGTAAAATGAGTACCTGGCCGTTAACAGCGTTGTCTTTGTCCGAAAAATTGTAATATCGCCTAACAGGCGTTATGTCCCGTCCTGCATGTTAAATGTTACTGTTGACCAGGGACCCCTTGTAAAGCGCTTTGAGCACATTTAGTTGATATTGCGCTATATAAATCTCAATTATTTATTTTTTTTTAAGTTAAAAGAAAAACTCTGGGCGGCTCAAAGTTGACTCGTTGAAAAAATACCCTTACCTGGTCGGTAACAGCGTTGTCTCATTGAGAAAAAAAATAACTATTGCCAGGCGTCAGGATTCTACATCATGTTAAGCATCGCTGTTGTCCATGCACCCCAGCAAAGCGCTTTGATTACGCTTAGTGGTCATTCTTCTTGTGTTTTCGGTTCTTTTCTATCATAAAATTGCTCATTTGAAACCGTAAATATGCTAAAAGATATGAACACAACAAAAATTAGTGAAAAAAGAATCAAGGCAAAGAAATCATGAAGAACAACGATTACAGCACTCGAATATGTCGTAAAAGTATTTAGTTCGAGGCGAAATGAAAGGAAAGGATAGGAAATTAGACAAAGGGAGAGAGAGCGAGAGAGAGAGAGAGAGAGAGAGAGAGAGAGGGGGGGGAGGGGAGAGAGAGAGGGAGCGAGAGAAAGAGAAAAAGGGAGAGAGAGAATGGGGGGGGGGTTAGAGGAAAGAGGTACACATAGAGACATACACACAGAATGACTGTGTGGGGGAGTTGAAAGAGAGAAGGAAAGGAGGAGGAGGAGGAGAAAGAGAGAGAGAAGGAGGGAGAGAGAGATAGGGGGAGAGAGAGAGAAAGAGAGAGAGAGAGAGAGAGAGAGAGAGAGAGAGAGAGAGAGAGTAGGGGCGTTACAGACCATGACAAGTTGTGGAAAAAGTAATTTTTGAAACATAGAATAGCAACATAATGACATTTTGGATGTGATTTTATCAACTTTTTAATACAACAATCGGACTCGTATAATGGGCAAAATATTTACAAACAAGAATCATACATTAGTAATATTATAACATTTAAAATTTTGAAATGAGAAATATACACACAATATACTTTAATAACAACATCAGGTAAACGTAGTTACTTTAATGTATATGACAAACAGAATAAAATACAGTCATTTTGATAAAGAAATATTTATCTCTTGCTCAATTTTCTTTTGGTTTATCGTATATAATAATAATAATAATAATAATAATAATAATAATAATAATAATAATAATAATAATAATAATAATAATAATAATAATGATAATAATAATAATAATAATAATACACATTTATACAGCGCTCATTCTCGTGTAGAACACAAGCTCTGGGCACTTTACAATATAAATTATAAATTTTAAGTGAATTTTTTTTAAAAATAATAATAATAATTCATAGCCAAATCAAGGATTCATAGTCAATAAAAACAAATACAGTAAAAATGTGTCTTGAGATTCTTTTTAAAGGTAGGTAATATATATATTGGCATTTTTTTGGTATTATGGGGGGTTTTTTTGGTTCAACCCCTCCCCTCTTATGATTAAACTTTATTCTACCCCTCTCATTAGAACACCAGCCCTATCATTTGTTAGTAAATACGGAATCGTTGAATAAAGCTTTGAACGCATTGAATAAAAATATTATTAAACGATTGCGGAATATTTTCGCACATTTTATTGGTGTGAAATTAGGTGTAAAGGACAGCTGATTGGCAATACTCTTCAATGTTACAGTCGTAACGTCACTTCCTTCCTAATGACGCATGGTAACTTAGTAACACTGGCTCTAAACTATCGGAACAATGGCGGACGCCCGTATGAAATATTTCTCCGGCGAGCATAAAAGTGTATCCAGAGGGAAAACCCCATAAATTTGATCTTGTTTTGACTTTTACACATTCTGATCACAAGGCATATGAAAAGTTCTAGCCAACATGAAGAATAAAAAGTAATGATTTTCTATGTTTAGAACCAAGATGTCCGCCGTTGCCGGACGGCGTGACATCAGACTACTGAATAAAATTAGAAATAATATTTTGGTGCGCATGAATACAAATCCAATGTTTTTAGTGTTGGGTCAAATTATCATTCAAGCAGAAGGAGAAAGATACAAATTAATGGTGAATAGAAGTACTACATAGCATTTGGTTACAAAATATCTAATAATATTATTTAGAGGGGTATTATATCTTTATCGTGCAATAACACATACTCGCAAGCTCGTTGTGTTAATGGACACAATAAAAATAACGCGTTTAATAAAGAAAAAGAGATGAAAGAATTAAATAATATTCATTTATCTATTCATTACTCATGTATTATCAATAATTTCATTTATTTATTAATCTACGTTAAATATCTTTGTAGAGAAATGAAGTGTGACCGGACAAAATGCCGCAAGGTGAAAAAATATCGAAACCCTTAAGAAGTCATCATCATCATCATTGCCTTTTTCACTCTGGGTCAGGGTATAGGCCACAGTTTCCATCCTTCTCTATCCTGAGCTAACTTTTTTATCTCATTCCAGGTCTTACCACTTCTCTGTATATCAGCTTCTTTAATTCTTCTCCATGTTCCTCGTGGCCTTCCCCTTGATCTTCTGCCCTGGGGGTTCCAGTCGAATACTTTCTTTGTTATAGTTGAGTCATTCTTTCTAAGCGTGTGTCCAATCCACCTCCATCGTCTTCTTCCTATTTCCTCTCCCACTGGTTTTCTGCTGTGTTCATAAACAGGTGCATGCGTAACCTTAAGAAGTAAAATAAGTAAAAATACCACAGATCAATTTTCCTGTATCCATGAAAGTCTGAATACATGGCAAAATAGAAAAAAAATAAATAAATGCGCGCTTCTATATTAAATTATCGGATATCGATCAATGACATTTTCGAATGATTTTAATCAAATTCAGCCAATAATATGATATGCATTGCGCATTTCAGGTGAAATTAATAGAATCAGGTTGTGTTGTCGTCAATTTCACCAAACTAACTGGTAACGGTAATGGACCCCTTAAATGGATTCAGTCATTATTCTTCATTGCTCTATTTTCATAGCCAAATAAAAGAAGTCATGGGAAGATAAATGGTATTAAAAAATTAATTCAGAAAAGTGAGTGGAGCAGGCACTTATGTTGGTAACAACAAGATATGAAGTGAGTAGAAAAGTGCCAGAAGAAAATAGAGAATAAAAAATTTTTTTTCGCGGTGGTGGTGGGGTTTGAACCTGCGACCTTATTGGTACGACAACTCCGCCTGGCAGGTGAGAGCGTGGCTCTACCGTGTGAGCTATCCACGAACACAAAAAAAATATTCGTTTCAAACCCAAAGTCATTTCTAGATCCCTCTCTCACCCACTTCTTGAGATCGCCGATTCGTTCACCACCATCGCGAAGTAATTTTGACCAGCAGTTAAGCTTAATAGCCAATATTCTCATCACAAACATATAACATAGAAACGATTGAGACATTGAGTATGCTCCGGTGTATGGGGTGAATTTTTTAATTCAGAAAAGTGAGTGGAGCAGGCACTTATGTTGGTAACAACAAGATATGAAGTGAGTAGAAAAGTGCCAGAAGACAATAGAGAATAAAAAAATTTTTCGCGGTGGTGGTGGGGTTTGAACCTGCGACCTTATTGGTACGACAACTCCGCCTGGCAGGTGAGAGCGTGGCTCTACCGTGTGAGCTATCCACGAACACAAAAAAAATATTCGTTTCAAACCCAAAGTCATTTCTAGATCCCTCTCTCACCCACTTCTTGAGATCGCCGATTCGTTCACCACCATCGCGAAGTAATTTTGACCAGCAGTTAAGCTTAATAGCCAATATTCTCATCACAAACATATAACATAGAAACGATTGAGACATTGAGTATGCTCCGGTGTATGGGGTGAATTTTTTAATTCAGAAAAGTGAGTGGAGCAGGCACTTATGTTGGTAACAAAAGATATGAAGTGAGTAGAAAAGTGCCAGAAGACAATAGAGAATAAAAATTTTTTTCGCGGTGGTGGTGCCACTCACTTTTCTGAATTAAAAAATTCACCCCATACACCGGAGCATACTCAATGTCTCAATCGTTTCTATGTTATATGTTTGTGATGAGAATATTGGCTATTAAGCTTAACTGCTGGTCAAAATTACTTCGCGATGGTGGTGAACGAATCGGCGATCTCAAGAAGTGGGTGAGAGAGGGATCTAGAAATGACTTTGGGTTTGAAACGAATATTTTTTTTGTGTTCGTGGATAGCTCACACGGTAGAGCCACGCTCTCACCTGCCAGGCGGAGTTTTCGTACCAATAAGGTCGCAGGTTCAAACCCCACCACCACCGCGAAAAAATTTTTTATTCTCTATTGTCTTCTGGCACTTTTCTACTCACTTCATATCTTGTTGTAAAAAATTAATGATTCATTATGATGATGATGATAATGATAATAATGATAATAATAATCATGATAACAATAATACTAATGATAATTATAATAGTGATAATAGTGATAATAATAATAATAATAATAATAATAATAATAATAATAATAATAATAATAATAATAATAATAATAATAATAATAACAATAATAATAATGATAATAATAATAATAATAATAAATAATAATAATAATAATAATAATAATAATAATAATAATAATAATAATAATAATGATAATAATGCTAGTAAAATAATAATAATAATAATAATAATAATAATAATAATAATAATAATAATAATAATAATAATAATAATAGTGGTTATAATAAATGATAATAATAATGATAATCATTAATTATGATGATGATGATGATGATGATGATGATGATGATGATGATGATGATGATGATGTTGAGGAGGAGCAATCACACATACACAAGCACGTACACTTCAGAGCCTTTCGATGTGATATTATGCAACAAAACATTTCGTGATCAGTAGCCTCATTTCTTGCTGTAATTGCATTTAAGATGATGAAAGCTGTTCATATACTTAAACCCTTTAAGATGATGTTATGCAACAGTCAGCAATGACATTGATTTCATAACAGTGCTATCCGCCCTTTTACATAAGACTAATGAGATAATTTTTCATCAGTGGTAGAACTCTTGGTGCAATGTTCTACATGTCAAATAACATATTAAGTAAGATCTCATTACTAAAACATTTTTTTTCATAACTAAAACATGTAATGAGGATGAATCTAAAAACTAATTGAAGTCTAGAGCTATAGAATTCAATAGTCTGATGTCACGTCCGTCCAGCAACGAGCAGCTTGGTTTTAAACAAAGAAAATCGGTACTTGTAATATCGCCTAACGGGCGTCATTTCTTGTTCTATATGTTTCGTTTTGCTGTTGGTCAGGGACCCCTTGTAAAGGGCTTTGAGCAAGTTTAGTGGATATTGCGCTAACGTTAACCCCCAACCCTACTTTTCTTCTTTAAAAAAAAAAATAAGGAGTAGATTGTAGATTAAGAAAAAGAAAACGTTTTTTCTAAAACATGTGGCTCATAACTTGAAAATAGCCAAGACCACATCTAACACCTGTTATCAAAACAGCACACATTATATTATTAATAACAAGATATGAAGTGAGTAGAAAAGTACCAGAAGACAATAGAGAATAAAGAAATGTTCGCGGCGGTGGTGGGGTTTGAACCTGCGACCTTATTTGTACGACAACTCCGCCTGGCAGGTGAGAGCGTGGCTCTACCGTGTGAGCTATCCACGAACACAAAAATATTCGTATCAAACCCAAGTCATTTCTAGATCCCTCTCTCACCCACTTCTGAGACCGCTGATTCGTTCGCCCACCACCATCGCGAAGTTATTTTGACCAGCAGTTAAGCTTAATAGCCAATATTCTCAACACAAACATATAACATAGAAACGATTGAGACATTGAGTATGCTCCGGTGTATGGGGTGAATTTTTAATTCAGAAAAGTGAGTGGAGCAGGCACTTATGTTGGTAACAACAAGATATGAAGTGAGTAGAAAAGTGCCAGAAGACAATAGAGAATACGGTAGAGCCACGCTCTCACCTGCCAGGCGGAGTTGTCGTACCAATAAGGTCGCAGGTTCAAACCCCACCACCGCCGCGAACAATTTTTATTCTCTATTGTCTTCTGGCACTTTTCTACTCACTTCATATCTTGTTGTTACCAACATAAGTGCCTGCTCTACTCACTTTTCTGAATTATATTATTAGTACGCTCCAGAAAGACATGTATAACTGGTTTAACTATTATACAATCGTATCTAAAATTTAGGCCAGCCACCCGTCCTTCAAATTAAATATCGATCGATCATTATGAACCGTATTTCCCAAGCCCGAGGTTTGAGAGTTTGTTTGTTTTGTTTGTTGGTTTGTTTACGTTTTCAAAGATGAAGGTCATTTAATCTATCTATATTTAAAGGACGAGTTTTATGGCCAAATTGACTTTGATGACAGATTGTGTGTAACACATCATAATTTCTAAATAAATAACATAAATAATATTCCCTTTATTCATCCCATAGGGGGAAATTTGTCTCTAGGGTCTATTCCAAGGGAAGTCTGGAATAACCCAGGCGTCAGTCGCAATACAGCGCCGAAAATGTGTGTGTGTGTGTGTGTGTGTGTGTGTGTGTGTGTGTGTGTCACGGCAGCGCCGCAAATTAAGCTAAGGCGAGGTGACTTGCTCATGGCCACACAGCGCAGCGGCGGGTGATCGAACTCGGTACCTTTCGTGTACGAAGCAAAACCGTACCACTGAGCCACGTTGTCCTTATTCAGGATCAATAAAGAATCTGATCCTATCTTGTCTGAAATCTTAAATATGTATATTCTTTTTCAGATAACTGGCCTAACCCTGTTTCACATACCTGTATTTGTCACTTTTTCAAGCCAGGACTCCTCCAAAATTCATTACGACAGTCTATAGGGAATGAGATTTCAAAACAGATTTAAGAGTAGCGCCCCTTTGTTGGAAGTCGCGTCTTGACAACCGACAGACGCTATCGCCATTATTAGTACCAATCATTAGCGGGAAGTTCAGTAAGTTTAGGAAGGGTTGTCTCATCGTATTGTATTATTTATCAACATCTTATATTTTTAACTTGTAGTTAGTCTACATCATATTTTGTTAACATTTCGTAAGGGAGAAAACTAGAGAAAAGATCTACGTTGATTATGATATACATTTTTGTACAGAAATATGAATATTAAATTTTACATTTGGAGCGCTTGGCTTGTAGTTGGTTTGTTTACAAGTAACTTCTCCGCCGATGACGTCCAATCAAGGGACGCTACTCTTCCGCTAATCTCATTCCCTATGTACATATACTCATTTTAATTTTAATTTACTCCTTATCGACACACGCAATATGCGTGTATAAATATTTTTTTTTCTTTAAACAGTCACAAGAGGGCTTTTGTCCTGGAAATCATGGGAAGAATGTGCGGGTAAGTCGATGACTTGACATGATTATGTTCGTATTGTTGAATATTATCACAACAGAGACACCGAAAATGCTTGTATCACTGTAACTTTTATGTATTCGCTTTATAAAATGAATATTTACATTTGATTTGCAATTTAATTTTCAACGAAAACAGTAAAGTTAATATCACGATATAATCCTTGTCTTCTGCTCCTATATGTAGTTTTCTATGTGAATAACTAAACACATCAATAACATTTATTTTTAATTATTATTGCATTTTTACTGTCAAAAAATTAATATTATTATTTTATTATTTTATTTATTATTGATATTTATTAATTATTAATTATTATTATTAGTTTATTAATATATTTATAATTTATAATTTTATTATATTATATTATAGTTGTATATATTGATTATTATTATTATATTATTATATTATTATTAGATTCAAATTATTATTAACTTCGTATAAAATATTCGTTATATTGGGATTGCAATATATTATATTATTATTATATATTATTATATTATTATTATTATTATTATTATTATTATTATTATTATTATATTATTATTATTATTATTATTATTATTATTAATTATTATTATTATTATTATTATTATATATTATTTTATTATTATTATTATTATATATATTATATATTATTATTATTATATTATTATTATTATTATTATTATTATTATTATTATTATTATTATTATTATTATTATTTTAAATTTTATCAGGGTGGATATATTTGAACTTATAAGTAGATCGATCTGTATTCATTTTTTTCCCATATTTTGAGATTCCATATTATCACGGTCTTTAAAGGTTTATACAATTCTAAGCACGTAAAAATCCCAATTCGTCAATAATTTGCGGAGCTGCAAAACGTTGCTAACTATAAGCTTATCATGTTTGGTTAGATCGCTCAAAAGCAGCCTAGGTAGTAAGCCTAAACGGAGAGCAATTATATTTTTTTCCTCAATTTTTCAAGCAATTAAGGAAATGCATTTTTTTTAGTCTTACTTAGTAAGGATTGATCGACGTGTACTCCTGTTTAAGTTCCCCACGCCGAGAGACACCGGCCTTCCTTCCGCAGTGACGTCAAAATCACGATATTGTACCGATTGCAAGAAAGCCGGGACATTTTTGATAATTCAATAATTAGTAATATTTAATCATCTGTTATTATCCATATGTAACACCTCCTTACCTTTATAACAGATTAGAAACTTTCGAATAGAAAGAAACAACGGCCAGTTGACTTGAAAACGATGTTCAGAACTGACTTGTGCGCATGCTCAGAGCATCTCATGTGATGCCTTCCACCAATCAGTGATGTATTATAAAAAAATTTACAAGAGCCGACTTTTTCATAGCATCCACGGGCGGTACTTGCCAGAGTAATACTAAGCCGCAAAAAGCTATAAAATTAATGAACAAAATAAATATAATGGCATCAAAGTAGAACAGAATATCAAACACGGAACGTTTTGGGCTCAAACCCCTTCTTTAACCAACAAGAAGAACAACTAAAACAATACATACATGATTGATAGTGGGGTTTTATATATATATATTGGGTGCGAGAAGAAAGCTGGACAAAGTATAACATAACACTATTTCAATACGAAGAAGAAATCTGAAACATGTGTAGATTTACAAACAACCTTTTAGTGATTAAATAATCGCCCAACATTTCTCAAGCACCACATGCATAATTTTATAACACTGCATGAATTGCAGGGAAGCCGACCTGCATAATTTTATAACACTGCATGAATTGCAGGGAAGCCGACCTGCATAATTTTATAACACTGCATGAATTGCAGGGAAGCCGACCTGCATAATATTATAACACTGCATGAATTGCAGGGAAGCCGACCTGCATAATTTTATAACACTGCATGAATTGCAGGGAAGCCGACCTGCATAATTTTATAACACTGCAGGAATTGCAGGGAAGCCTACCTACATAATTTTATAACACTGCAGGAATTGCAGGGAAGCCTACCTACATAATTTTATAACACTGCAGGAATTGCAGAGAAGCCGACCTGCATAATTTTATAATACTGCAGGAATTGCAGGGAAGCCGACCTGCATAATTTTATAACACTGCATAAATTACAGACAACCAAGACACAAACATTGCCAGGTGCTCGTAGAATTACCCTGTGACGGGCTGTTACAGAGATCAAGGGTCGTTACTATTAAACTATTTTTATCGTGCGCAATAACACAACGAGCTTGCGAGTATGTGTTATTGAACGCTAAAAGTATAACGAGTTAATAAGTACAAAGAAATGAATAATTGTTATTCCACACCTCTCATTGGAAAACAAATCAAATAAATGAAATCACTAATACAGCAAAACAAATTATTAATTTTTAAAAAAAATAAAAAAAAAATTTAAAAGAATAAAAAAATAAAAAGTAAAAAAATAAAAGATAATTAATAATAATAATAATAATAATAATAATAATAATAATAATAATAATAATAATAATAATAATAATAATAATAATAATAATAATAATAATAATAATAATATAATAATAATAATAATAATAATAATAATAATAATAATAACAATATTAATAATAATAATAATAATAATAATAATAATAATAATAATAATAATAATAATAATAATAATAATAATAATAATAATAATAATAATAATAATAATAATAATACTAAACAGTAAAAGTTAACTCACTCAATCCTAGAGAGTTTTGCTACTTTTCAAAATTGGGAAAAAATGTAGGGAGTGGTTATTCAGTATCAGATACTGAATAGTGCTTTTCCACTATTCAGTATCCACAAGGAACTCTTTTCTATAGAGAGAGTGAAAAGTGCGACAATCTCGGTTGAATGTAAATAAACTGCTGACCTCCTTCCAGATTGAACACGTGCAGTAACTGACAGCCCGATTCAAAGTTGTAAAAATATTTTGATCGTAATTTTTAAATTTCTGCTATTGTGCAATTAACATATCTAGTTCAAAATATCAAAGTAAGAGTGGCATTCAAATACTTTTTTAAATGTCTAAATAGACATGATTAAATGTCACTAAATGTTAAGTGATACCACGGCTTGGTGGATATAAGCTGTGACTCTGAGCTTAAGGTTCGAGAGTTCAAATTCCGGCTGGGATAACTTTTTTTTTTTTTTTTTCCCAATATTTTAAAAATTCCTTCTGTCTATTGATATTTTTTAAACTTTTGTTTTAATAATTTTATTTGCTTGTAATATGCTTTAATGTTGATATTATACTATTGTTCTTTTATTATTATTATTATTATTATTATTATTATTATTATTATTATTATTATTATTATTATTATTATTATTATTATTATTATTATTATTATTATTATTATTATTATTATCATTATTATTATTATTATTATTATTATTATTATTATTATTATTATTATTATTATTATTATTATTATTATTGTAATCGTCATCATCATCATTATTATTATGATTATTATTTTTTTTTAATCCAGTAGTTGGAGTAATTTAATCAGTTATCGATTTATTACGAATATCTTTTATGTGTTATAATCTCGTTGTTGTTTTTCATTGATGTGCTCTTCTCTTGTTTATTACTTTTTAAAATCTTGCTTTTTTCTGTTTGTCTCATTTGTTGTTGTTGTTGTTGTTGTTGTTGTTGTTGTTGTTGTTTGTTTGTTTGTTTGTTTGGTCATCTAAGACAAACCCGATTCATTATAAATATGTGGCCAGACTTTCTGCCATTTTTAATTGAGCGATGTACTTCCGTGAATTAATTGCCGTATTATATTAAAATTTACGTGATAATAATAATAATAATAATAATAATAATAATAATAATAATAATAATAATAATAATAAAATAATAATAATAATAATAATAATAATAACAATAATAATAATGATAATAATAATAATAATAATAATAATAATGATAATAATAATAATAATAATAATAATAATAATAATAATAATAATAATAATAATAATAATAATAATAATAATAATAATAATAATAATTTAAATAGATACTGAATATTAGACTACAATTGACATCTATTTACTGAATACACGTGGTATTTTTAGAGGAGATTCTTTTTTTACGAAACACGCCAGGAAGTAGGCAACAGTGGGGAGTGAACCTGGGACTGAGTTTCGTAAAAAAAAAGCAATTACTTTTTTTTACGAAACCCGACAATATCCGACAAAGTTATGGAAAGAAAGTAGGCAACAGTGGGGGAGCGAACCCGAGACTCAGGGAAGTGTACACTATTGGGGAGTAAACCTAAGTCTATGGTTTTTCGACAGCTTTTGGTGGGTTTCGTAAAAATGTAATTGCTTCATTCTCGTCTGGTACCCACCTCCCATAGTCCGGCTTCATTTCCCACTGGTATCCATCTTCCATAGTCCCAGGTTCATTTCCACTGTCAACCTCTTCTCACAGTCCCAGGTTCACTCCCAACCGGTGTGCACTTCCCTGAGTCCCGGTTCATTGCCCAATGGTGCCCACTTCCCATAACTTTTGACAATATCGGTAGGTTTTGAAATAAAAGTACATTCTGAGCTCACTGTCCACTGGTATGAACCTCTCGCAGTCCCAGGTTCAATCCTCATTGGTGTCCGAATCGCAGATTCACTCCCCACTGCTGCCTGCTTCCCATAACTTTGTCGGGTTTTGGCGGGTTCCGATAAAAAGTAATTCCCCCTCTCCCTTGGTCTTGCTTTTTTACAAAATCCAGAGTCCCAGGTTCACTCCCCACAAGTGTACACTTCCCTGAATCACAGGATCACCCCCCACTGTTGCCTACTTCAATAACTTTGTCGGATATTGCCAGGTTTGTAGAGTTTCGTAAAAAGTTAATTCCTTTTATGTGCAACTTGCTGAAACCCGCCGAAAACCAGAGTCTCAGGTTCACACCCCACAGGTGTACACTTCCATGAATCTCAGGTTCACTCCCCACTGTTGCCTCACTTCCCATAACTTTGTCGGATATTGCCGGGTTTCGTAAAAAAAGCAATTGCTTTTATATGAAACTCGCTGAAACCCGCTGAAAACCAGAGTCTCAGGTTCACTCCCCACTGGTGTATACTTCTATGAATCTCAGGTTCACTCCCCACTGTTGCCTACTTCAATAACTTTGTCAGATATTGCCAGGTTTCGTCGGGTTTCGTAAAAAAGTAATTGCTTTTATGTGAAACTCGCTGAAACCCGCCGAAAACCAGAGTCTCAGGTTCACTCCCCACTGATGTACACTTCCATGAATCTCAGGTTCACTCCCCACTGTTGCCTACTTCCCATAACTTTGTCGGATATTGCCGGGTTTCGTAAAAAGGTAATTGCTTTTATGTGAAACTCGCTGAAACCCGCCAAAAACCATAGTCTCAGGTTCACTCCCCACTGGTGTACACTTCCCTCAGCTCAGGTTCACTCCCCACTGTTGCCTACTTCCCACAACTTTGTCGGATATTGCCGGGTTTCGTAAAAAAAGCAATTGCTTTTATATGAAACTCGCTGAAACCCGCTGAAAACCAGAGTCTCAGGTTCACTCCCCACTAGTGTATACTTCTATGAATCTCAGGTTCACTCCCCACTGTTGCCTACTTCAATAACTTTGTCGGATATTGCCAGGTTTTGTCGGGTTTGGTAAAAAAGTAATTGCTTTTATGTGAAACTCGCTGAAACCCGCAGAAAACCATAGTCTCAGGTTCACTCCCCATTGGTGTACACTTCCCTTAGTCTCACGTTCACTCCCCATTATTTGCCTACTTTCCATAACTTTGCCCCATTTTGTTGGGATTTGGCGCATTTCGTAAACAAAAAGTAATTGCTTTTTTTTCCTCCAAAACTCACCGAAAACCAGCCCCAGGTTCACTCCCCACTAGTGTACACTTCCCCGAATCTCAGGTTCACTCCCCACTGTTGCCTACTACCCATAACTTTCTCGGATATTGCCAGGTTTCGTCGGTTTCATAAAAATGTAATTGCTTTTATATGAAATTATCTGAAGCCCGCCGAAAACCATAGTCTCAGGTTCACTCCCCACTGGTCTACACTTCACTGTCTCAGGTTCAGTCCCACGCTTTGCCTACTTTCCACAAGTTTGCCGCATATTGTCGGGTTTCGTAAAAAAGTAACCCCCCCCCCCCCCATTTTGTTACTGATGTTTTACAAAACCCAGAGTCCCAGGTTCACTCCCCAATGGTGTACACTTCCCTGGTTCTCAGGTTCATCCCTTCCTCCCCCCCCCCTCCCTTACACACTCACACACACACACACACACACACACACACACACGCTGCTGCCTAACTCCCATAACTTTGTCGGATATTGCCAGGTGTCGTCGGGTTTCGTAAAAAAGTAATTGCTTTTTATTACGAAACCCGCCGAAACCCAGTCCCAGGTTCACTCCCCACAGGTGTACACTCCTCTGAGTCCCAGATTCACTCCCACAGCTGCCCTCTTTGTCAGGTTTCGGAAAAAAACAACAACGTATTATAGTGCAAAACCACTATTCAGTGTCAGATACTGAATAGTACAAAACCACTATTCAGTATCAGATACTGAATAGTGGAAAACCGCTATTCAGTATCTGATACTGAATAGTGCAAAACCACTATTCAGTATCAGATACTGAATAGTGCTAGCAAAAAATGTATTAAAATGAGCATGTGCATAGATAGTTTTATTCAACTATCATTAACATTAAATAACCAAAAAACAATAGCTTTGATGCTACGCCTATAATTTGTCTCAGAAAAATGTAATAAATAGGCATGGGGTAAAAGTAGCCCGAGTAAACTACGGATATAGTCGGTGTTAGGGTTGAGTGAGTTAAAGAATCTATTATTATACGACACACCAAGAGTCCTTGGACACAACAACTTTTTAAGTTTCTTCATACAGTGTAACTTACCTGTGTATTATTCAAATCAAACATGCGACCAGCCGGCTTAGGCATTATGCCAGGATTATTTAACCTCCCTCCTTACCAATCATAGGAAAATCGTCACATTCGTTACGATGCGACCAACATTTTTCTTATTCAAATTTCTTTTGTACATCACAAAATAAGTTTTTTAAAATGATCTTTGTGTTGTAGAGCATGTTTTGGCTAAAGGGATTATGTATCGCAAGAACGTTACTGTTATTGTGTTTGAGTGATGAAAATATATCTTTGTGTTAGTTGGGTGTGAAGTTTTGGGGAAAATCCTGAAAATGGCTGGTAAGGAGAGAGTTAATTAGTAGCTGAAAACTGAAGTTATAGCTACAAATATCAGACTTGGGTTGAGTTTATATCGTTAATAATTTTGAACAAATACATTATGATAGAGTGATAAAAAAAATATTTTATATTTATTTTGATCAGTTAACTTCAGTTTGAATTTTTTTGCAACTGGTTCGTCCCAACACAATACTGTTTTGAGACTTTGGTTCAAAAACATTACAAAAAAATATTTCGGAATGTATTTTTGTAGTTAGTGCTTAGCGTGTAGTAAATGAAGATATTAAATGACAAGTTTACCGTGTAAAACATACCAATGATGGACCAGGCTAGATTGAACAAAATGCCCCCCTGACTGGCCGCATGGAATTCTGGATAAATATACATCATTGCGAAAACACAGTAAGCTGGCAAGAAGCATAAAAAGAAGAGAAGAGACAGCATAACTACAATCTTCATTGTCCTTTGGGACCTTCTTGTTCTTAAACTTCTTTGAAAAGATTCTCCTGAACTTGCTTGGTAATGCATTCGCCATGCAATACTGACCTCCCTCATGTGCTTTATCAATATCGCGGTGAACACAATGATGAGCAAAAAGCAGAGAAAAGGCATTGCTCCATTTAGTACAACTTGTACTTCGTACAGGGATTTGTAATAATCAGGACGTATCAAGCCTAGAAGAGTCTTGTTATAAGCAGGGTAGTGCTGCCATCCCCATTGGTGTGTGAAAAATGTAGGGACGGCGTTAAACGTACAAAAGAATGCCAAGCAAACAAAAATGACAGTGACTCTTTTAGGAGTAAGGTTTTTCTTTATCCTCAACGGCATAGCAACGTAAAGACATCGCTCAAGTGCGATAAAGGTAGTTAGAAGTGGAGACATTAAATGAGCTTGGAACAGAGGGATGGCGATGAGAGCTGAAGCTGTGATTGGATATACACTATGTTCGAGGAAGATCTCTCCCATCCACGACGTTTCAGCAATGTTGTAAAAGCTCATCATGAAACAAATTATGAAATCTGAGATAGCCAGCGCGAAAAAGCTCACGGTTATTGATTCTTTCATACCCATCCTCTTGAAGACAGCTATTTTGATAGCATTTGTGGATATGCCAAAAATACTCAAAGAGCAACACATTAACACGGTGACATTTTTGATAGTGATGACAACAGTGGGCTCCATTGTTTTGTCAGTAGAGAGGAACCTCTTTTGTGTCTTTGACCTGGGAAAGGTAGATAAATAAGTCATGAAAAAGTCAGACATATATGACACTTCTCTTATAGTCAGATTGTGAAATTAACTCTCTCTAAGTTCATATGCATGGAAAATCGAACAAATGTGTTCGATTTTTAATTAGGGCGCGTGTTTTTCTGGTTTTTCTTAGCTGTCCCTCTATCAAAAGTTGTAAAAATGTCTGTCAACCTTTGAATCAATTTGTCTTAACTGAATATACATTTTGGACCGTGTTGATGCCATATCAAATAAGTTTTTTTCTTTAAGACCTATAAAAAACTACTTTAAAACCGTTGTCAAAAAATTCGAGATTTTACACTGTAAAATATTTAAACAAGTTACGCAGCACAAAGTATGAGATGAATTCATCGTTTTTCAACCAAAAAAAAACGTGCTGACACGTAGTTCCGGCTAGTGATTATGAGTTCACGTCATACTTGTTTCCGAATAAAAACAATTCACTTTAACTGCTATAAACTTATCTACAACTTATGTAGTTTGCCTTAACTTTTGAATTTATGATTTATTGCTTATTATCTACATCCCGTCGCATTACCGATATGAAGTCTCTAGTTTTAAATCATTTGAAATATTGATTATAATATACTCAATATTGTCATATAAACAATGAATGCTGTTTATATAAATGAAAAATTGTATTTCTGCGCTAACGTTTCACAGAGCATTTAAAGCCTTTTAAAACATATACGCTTTTAAACTTTACGATACGATACGACACTCTCGTAAAGCTGCGAAAAGAAATCTACTTATATCTATCGATAAGCCATTTAAGAGGACGGTTATGAAATTGAAATTTCAAAATCAACCCCAAGAAGATGATTTTAAAAATATGACGAAGAGATCATCAGTGTGGAACGACGTGATAGGAAAAGGATCCAAGACAACTTTGATATAGTTATCATCCAAAGATTATGAGACTGGGTAAACGCAAACACACATCCGACAAAGGAATGGACGTCTGATAATTCGGGTAGAAAAAGAGTCATGAGTTCTGGACAGAGGATCATTGATACTCTTGCAGGTGGTGAAGATAATGGGTATTTAGCAGAATGCTATACCATTGTTTTCTTTTCTGCATCATCTGGAAGGTAAAGACTATCATTCTGGGGTCAATGCAGAGGTGTTTGAAGACTGGGGGAGTGTACCTGGGACTATGGGAAGATGATATCAGAGGTTCATTCTCCTCTAGAGCCCAAATCCCATTGTCCGGCATCATTTCCCACTGGTATCCATCTCACATAGTCCCAGGTTAATGTCCCACTAATATCCTATTCCCATGGTCACAGGTTCACTCCCCACCGGTGTGCACTTCCCTGAGTTCCAGATTCATTGCCCCTTGGTGCCCACTTTCCATAACTTTTGACTGTTTCGGTTGGTTTCGGAAAAGAGAAGTACCCTTCTGACCTCACTCTCCACTAGTATTCATTTCCCATAGTCCCGGTTATTTTCCCTCTGATATCCTCTTCCCATAGTCCTAGGTTCACTCCCCACTGGTGTCCACTCCCCTAAGTTCCAGGTTCACTCCCCACTGCTGCCGACTTCTAATAACTTTGGTCGGTATCGGCGGGTTTCGGCGGATTTCAGCATGTTTCGGCGGTTTTCGGGAAAAAAAAAACAATCACCTTCCTATTCCGATAGTCCTTGGTTCACTCCCCACTGCTGCATAGTTCCCATAACTTTGGTCAGTTTTGTCGGGTTTCAGCGGGTTTTGTCAGGTTTCATAATATAGAAATTTAAATACCCTCCTCCTCCTAATGTCCCAGGTTCACTCCCCACTGGTGTACAGTTCCCTGAGTCCCTGGTTCACTCACCACTGCTACCTACTTCCCATAACTTTGTTGGGTTTCGGTGGGTTTCGTAAAAAAGAACCACCCTCCTCCTCCCATAGTCCCTACTTCACTCCCCACTGCTGCCTTCTTCCCATAACTTTGTCGGGTTTCAACGGGTTACGGTGGGTTTCGTAAAAAAGACACCCATTTGTGATGCCACCGTTTAGGTTTATATTAGAATCGGAGTCAGCTTTGAGAATGTCAGTAAAATATTTGTCATGCTCTTTCTTAAGTTGTGTTTCATTTCCTTACAAATATAACTAAAATTGTCCCAGTCCTGTTTTTTGTTGGACCGTTTTGCCAACTTTTAGCGACGTTGCTTTTGTCGAAGTAGACGCTTGATGTTTCTTGTCATCCAAGGCAAGTGTTGTTTTCTACTTTAGATGTTGCCCGGGATTTGATTATTGACCAAGTGTTAGCGACGTTGCTTTTGTCGAAGTAGACGCTTGATGTTTCTTGTCATCCAAGGCAAGTGTTGTTTTTTACTTTAGATGTTGCCCGAGATTTGATTATTGACTGATTCAATGATGGTTGTCTGGAAACTCTCCCAATTTTTATTTATATCATTTAAATTTGCTTGATTTTCAAAAGCTTCAAAGTTGTCTTCAAGATCATTCATTAACCCACTCAACACCTTCTCTGTGTTGGTCATCCTTTCGTCCTGACCAAATGATCGGGTCACCATTAGAGAGTTGGCGCTTCCCAGCTCCTGTCTATCTTGCCTCTGATATGCCTAGCAAATCGATCTTGTAGTTCAACATCTCGCGCTGGGCTTGTGCCAGTTTTCCTGTTTGATATAGGGTCCTAACATTCCAGCACGAGACATTGAGCTTGCGTTTTGGTGACAACAGATCTGCAATCTGGTCGGGGCGTCCTTTCGGCTTTGACCTCCTACCGTCATGAAGCCAGTATTCTGGTCCGCTTCTCTGCTGTCGCTGGTTGTGGATTTTCGTCTGATTTCTGTTTCTGTAACAGTTTACTTTTTATGAGGTGGGTTGTTAACCCTACGCTCAACCCCCATTCCTGGAGGGCCGAATCCATGGTGGTTGTCTGGAAACTCTCCCAATTTTTATTTATATCATTTAAATTTGCTTGATTTTCAAAAGCTTCAAAGTTGTCTTCAAGATCATTCATTAACTCACTCAACCCTAACACCGACTATATTCGTAGTATACCTGGGGTTACTTTTACCCATACCTATTTATCATATTTTTCTGAGACAAATTATAGGCGTACTATAGAGAATGAGATTAGCGGAATAGTAGCGTCCCTTGATTGGACGACATCGGCGGAGAAGTTATTTGTAAACAAACCAACTACAAGCCAAGCGCTCCAAATACAAAATTTATTATTCATATTTATGTACAAAAATGCATAACGTTGATTTGGAGCGCTTGGCTTGTAGTTGGTTTGTTTACAAATAACTTCTCCCCCGGTGACGTCGAATCAAGGGACGCTACTCTTCCGCTCATCTCAATCCCTATATCAAAGCTAATGTTCTTAATTTTTACATGCTGGTGGTAGTTGAATAACAATATCTATGCACATGCTCATTTTTAATACATTTTTTTTTCCAATTTTCAAAATGATTATTAGCAAACATCCCTAGGATTGAGTGAATTAATATGCCCCTCAACTTGTAAAAATAAATAGCAACAATACTGATAAAATAAATCCACATGTTTACTTATATTCTGCACGACAATAATTCAAAACAATGAAAGCTCTTGATTTGATGTAAAAAAAAAAAGATCATTTATTGTATTGACGTGCGACGGGTTGGTGTGGAAGTCACTTTTTCAACCCAAAAGCATACTTTATTCTCTCTCTCTCTCTCTCTCTCTCTCTCTCTCTCTCTCTCTCTCTCTCTCTCTCTCTCTCTTCTCTCTCTTCTCTCTCTCTCTCTCTCTCTCTCTCTCTCTCTCTTTCTTTCTTTCTTTCTCTCTCTATCTAATTCTATCCATCTCGCTCTCTTTCTCTCCCTTTATATCGTCTCTCTCTCTTTCTTTCGCTCTCGCCCCCCCCCCCTCTATCTCTCTCTCTCTCTCTCTCTCTCTCTCTCTATCTATCTCTCTTACTATCTTTCTATCTCTATTCATCTCGCTCTCTTTCTCTCTCTTATATCTTCTCTCTCTTTTTCTTTCTCACAGCCCCCCCCCCCCCTATCTCTCTCTCTCTCTCTCTCTCTCTCTCTCTCTCTCTCTCTCAAACAAATTCAAATTTAAATCTTACTTAAGTTTTGAGGATTATCTCAGACGCAGGGTCATGAAAACAAACGTTGTACTATTTTTAGAAAGGATTAGATTGTAATAAAAATGATAATACAACATCCTACGCAAACATTTTATACTGTTTAATGGTGTTTGAATATTTGTTTTCATGGTCGGAAAAAAGTTTTGTAAATTGGTTTTCTTCCACTCGATATTAAAACTTGATTTCAAATTTCAATAATAGCTTTTTTTTTTTTATATGGAATCTGATGCTAACCACCGACAGATGTTTATTAAACAAGGTAATAATAATAATGATAATAATGATAATAATAATAATGATAATAATAATAATAATAATAATAATAATAATAATAATAATAATAATAATAATAATAAAATAATAATAATAATAAATAATAATAATAATAATAATAATAATAATAATAATAATAATAATAATAATAATAATAATAATAATAATTTTTAAAAAAATAAAATAATAATAATAATAATATTATATCTTCTTCTTCTTCTTCTTCTTCGTTCCCGTCACGTCACATGGTCAGTCCGGTCTGGTGAATGAAGCCCACAGTGGTCCTGAGGTCGTCCTCACTTCCGTACAGCTTCTTTGAGTATGGGGTTGGGTCAGGCCAGAAGTTCCTTCTCAACTTGTTGTACTTTGGACATTCCATTAGGACATGATGTCCATTTTCATTTTCAAGTCCGCAGTCACATTGTCCAGAGGCACCTGCTCTGGACATCCTCCACATATGTTCCTTTAACTGGTTGTGTCCAGTTCTCAGTCTGAAGATGATGACCTGTTCCTTTCTGTCGAGCACCTTGATTGGGTCATTCATGTTGTATTCTGGGTGCTTCTCTCTCCATCTCTGAGACTGGATAAATTTGGCCATTTTGTTAATTTCTCCTGTTGAGTACATTGGGGAGGGTTGCTGCATGCGACTGCCTGCCTTTGCCAGTTGGTCAGCGATCTGATTTCCAAGTATCCCACAGTGTCCTGGAAACCACTGCAGTACCATGTTGGTAAACTTGCTTAGCTTCATGAGGTCTTCCACCAAGGCGTCTATATCATCCGCAAAGGACATCATTATATCCTCCAGAATTTTCTTAGCATCTGTTAAAATCACTATGTGTCTTGGTTTTTCATTTTCTGAGAGGATTTGCTTAACAGCTTCATGGATTGCATCTGCCTCTGACTTGTAGATTGAAGTG